>NC_132936.1:128467750-128798500 GCF_034638445.1 Ciconia boyciana
GTTAAAGAGGTGGAATCACGTGGAACGTAGGTACGATCTGATGGCCTAAATGCACCACATTAAGTTCCCACGCTGTTCAAATACTAGGTGATCAAGAGATGCTCCATGAAGAGTGCTGAAATGGTCAAAAGAGGAACAAGAGTGAAAGGAAGTAAGTGGAAGAGGGGATATAAAGCAAACCGTATATTCGGCAGCACGTTAGTCTCGTCTGTTCTTTCTTTAGCAGTTCTTTTTATTTTTCCTTGCAGAAGGCTCCTACAGAAGATAATATAAGAGCTTTTCTCTCAAAGAGTAGCATCCACGGCGATTCCCTTCCTTCTGTTTCCTCCTGCAGACAGATCAGTTCAAAGCCTGCTCCACCCACACCCTGGTTTATCAGTGGGAGGGAAGGGGGAATTCTCCCGTCTTATGCTCCCCAGAAATGGAAATGTTTCACAAGCTAGTACTTACTACGCTAGTAAGGAATTTGCTGAATTACGTTGTGATTCTGAGTGGGAAGTTTGTTCCTAGGCTACATAGGCTTCCCAGATATTCCCAGTCTTAATTCTCACCTTGGTGAGCTTACACCCTGGTGTTTACGAGCAGCTCTGCAATGGGACGGAAAGGAGGCTTATGATGGAGGGGTGAATAATGATTTTGGAGTGACTCTCGGGGTCACCTTTTTGAGCAGTTACAGACTTCAAAAGGACATTTAGATTTAAAAGGAATACTTTGGGGCTACTGTCATAGCGCCCGTCATGTCAGCAATGGGGACATTCACCCCCAAACCTCCTCTCACCCCGAAGCTGGTTGATTGCTTTCACGTGGTATTGATGAAGAGCAAGCAGCGAGACAGGCACGGTCTCTTTCACAAATTGTGGTGACTTCCTGTAGTGTTTGACAGCAGGACAGGTTTCAGCGTTGTTTACCATGGGATAAAACCTGCCCTGCCAGGGGGAAGGGAGTGTATCCTACCCGGAAAGAACCCAAAGCAAACCAAACCACTTCTTCCATAGTTACATCCTAGGACAGTTGTGAACTTACTCTGTGTACTGTCTGGACGGGAGCGGGCTCTGCCTACCTGGGGCCAACAGGGACACCGGTGTTTCTGAAGTTGCGTGTAGGAGCACGATCAATAAGTCTTTAAGAGCAGCATTGAAAATGACATCCTGATTAAGTTCAGAGTTGCAAGAAGCCCTTGGAGGAGAGGTTGGAAGCTGAGTGCATAACGAGATGCTGGCCCCAGAATGAGACCCTCTCTAATGAGAATGGTTAGTAGCTAATCACAAATATTGAGAGCAATGTTTTCTTCTGTTTCTGTGTCTGTGTGCAGCTAGCCATAGCAACTCTTGGGTAATATTTAGATCATAGGAACAGATGTATTTCTTCTCCTTTCTTGTTCATCTAATCTGAAGGTGGCTCTCCAGTCCAAAAGCGTTTTGCTGCCGCGGGCAGGGTGATACGTGGGTGTGTATCGAAACGCGGATGCTGGATGGCCGTTGCTGTGCCTGTGTCCCAAAGCTCAGGCGTGCCGGCCAGGCGCCTGGTGCCCCTTCAGCCAGCTCACAAGGGCTTCGGTCACGCACAGCACCCCAGAGCCTCTCCCCGGTGAGGGCCAGCTCCAGGTCAGTGCAGAGGGAGCCGAGCGCCTGTACGCGTGTTGTGAGCACTGCTGTCAGCCCTGGAGCTGCGGGGCTGGGACGGGTGAGGACCAGAAAGTGCTCTCCATGCTGCTGTCTGCGGCTTGGGCTTTTGTCAGAAGTATTTTCACTTGAAATGATGAAACAGCTGAAATATTTTTGGAGAGTTTCTGTTCTGTCATTGCATCAATCTCCTTTGATTTAATTCAGCGTGTTCGCGCTGAAGACAGCGCTGCCCGTGCTCTCGCACTCTCTCCTCGCATTGATCTTAGCCAGCGCCTCTCTGCGTCACCAGCTCACTGGCTTATGCTGCTGGCAGGATGTTGGCACCGGGGGGCTGGGAGGCCCGGGAAAGGTCCCAAACAGCGGCTCTAGTTTCAGGGACGCAGGGTTCAAACCCGGACTCTGCCAGAGGTTTATTCTGCTTCCTCGGGCAGATGTGTCGCGTAACTCCGGTGCCCTTGCTGCAGAGCGGGGATAGTGGTGTTTCTTCACAACTGCAGGCCCCGCAGCGTTTCCTCATGTGTGCACGATGCTCTGGTTTCAGTGCAGCCAGTAGGTGTTTGCGTTACTGCCGCAACAATAATTAGGATTTTAAACAGGGGAGGAGGGGTGAAAGGTTCAGGCCAGCTCAGGTTTTAAACCTGGGAGCCCAAGCGGCGGACGGATGGAGCGCTGCGCATGGGCTGTCCTGGGTCATAGCCGGTGGCACAGCTCCCGGCCGGTGCGCCAACCCGGGTGCCAGCGCAGCCCGGCCAACCGGCTCGCGCCCGCGTCCCTGCCTGGGCCTGCACCCAGAGGTGTGGTGGGTAGGGCGCCTGCGGGAGGGAGGTCTGCCCTCGCCTGCTCTTGCACAGGAGCAGTTGGGAGGGCAGGTGGAGCGGGTGGTTGCTCACCCAGCAAAAAGTTGAGCGCGGAGTGTGAGAAACGGGGAAAGCAAAGATCGACCCCTACGGTGAGAATCCTCCAGAGTACGAGCGTGTGCAATGGAAAGGAACTGCAGCAAGGGCTGCGCCCTGTTCAGGCTGGGGAATCGCTGGCGAGAGGGGAGGGGGGACGGGGCTGCCGGGGCCTTTGGGGGCTTTAAACGTTGTAGCGGCAGGTAAAGGTTTTAGCCCAGAAGACGGTGCCGGACGTCCCCGCTGGCCCCAGGGAAGGCAAGCTAAAGCGGGGGCTGCCCTCTCCCCGCCTCGGCCGTGCGGCTGCCACCGCCGGGTGCCCGGGAACCGCCGTCCCCGCCTGCGGGGCCTGGGGGTCTCGGGGCGCGGCGGGGGCGGGGGCGGCGCGGCGGAGGCGGGGGCGGCCCGGCGGGGTCGGGGGCAGAGGCGCGGCGGGGCGGCCGGGCGGCTCCGGCTCCGGCTCCCCGCCCCCTCCCCGCCCAGGAAGCCGCCCCGGACGCCGGCGGCGGGGAGGGGGGCTGGGGGCCGGCCGGGAAGTTCGGGCCCCCGCCGGCCCCGTCCGTGCTCTCCCTCCCGTCGCGATCCCGCCTGGCCGCGCCCGCTGCCCGCGCCGCGCAGGGGCGGTGGGTCGGCGGGCCGGCGGGCGGGGGGGGGGCGGCGGCGGGGGGCGGGCGGGGGCGGCGCTGCGGCGCCCCGGCTGGGCTCGGCGCGGCGCGGCTGGGCTCGGCGCGGCGCGGCGCGGCTCGGGGGAGCGGAGCGGCCGCGATGGGCGCCTCGGCGGCGGAGCGGCGGCGGCGGAGGCGGCGGGGGGAGCTGCTGCGGGGGCAGCTGGGCGCCCTGGCCGCCCTGGCCCTGCTCCTGGCCGGCTGCGCGGCCGGTCGCGGCGGTGAGTCTGGGCCGGGGGCCGCTCTGAGGGGCGGCGGGCAGGGCGCGGGGCCGCGGCGGCGGGTGGGGTCACCTGCGCGGAGGTGATCCCTCCCCGGGCGCCGGGGAAGGGGAGGCGAAGCCCGCGGGGGCTGGGGCGAGCCGGCGCTCCCCCGCCCCGGGGGTCCGCGCCGGGGCCGGGGCCGGAGCCGCAGCCGGAGCCCTGCCCGGGCCGGGGCGGTGCGCGCTGGGGGGCGGCGGTGGCCCCCGGGAGAGGAGAGAAACTTTGCGGGAGTGCGCTGCCGCGGGGCCGGGGCCGGGGCCGGGGCCGTCGCCTGCGCGCGGCCGCAGCCGGCAGCGCCGTGGAGCGGGGCTCGGCGGGGCGGAGCGGAGCGGAGCGGGTCCCCCCTGGCTCCCGCGGAGAGGTCCCGGCGGCCCGGGTCCCGCGGCCGGGGTCCCCGCGGCGGTGCGCGGCGCTCGGGTGCCGGCCGGGGCCGGGGCCGGGCGCGCTCGGCTCCCGCGGTGGAGCCGCCCGCCCGCCGGTACTTGCCCGCGGCCGCGGGCTCTCGGTGCCTGTGGGGCAGGGGCAGCCGCGCTGCCGCTGGGCAGGGTCTTGGGGCGGGTTGAATGCGCTCCCGTGTGCCGTTGTGCGAGGGAAAGATTTTTGGAAGAGCGACGCTCGGTCTGGGGCGTTGAGTGGCCGTCTCCTGCTTCATTTTGCAACCAGCTGTACCAAGAGGGTGATAGCAAGCAATTTATATTTTGCATTGCAAATACGTGAGCGCAAGCAGAATTTACGCAAGGCTTATTTTCCTTTAAGTGAAGGAGAGCATACCCCTCCGTGACTTGAATTTGCTTTTTAAATAAACAGACGTGTCTTAAGGGTTTTGCGGTGTCCAGCATGGTGTAAGGAATGCTCTGATGTTTAGGAAAGAGCACAAACACCAGCTAAGACTTGAACACGGTTCTTCTTATGGAGCATAACAATGCTTGGATGGGTTTTTAAGATGTGGGACTTAAGTGCCCTTAAATTCATCAAATTTTCTTTTTTTGATACACGTGTTCGAAAAGTTATGCTTGTTTTTCTTGAACGTGGTGATTGCTTCTGAGAAGTAAGGCCGGGAAAGACAGGCGTGAGCATCGTTGTAAGTAAACAGGGGTGTATGCGCGTGCTTAAGTATATTTAAGTCTACCTACACAGTGTATGCGGATGTGTGACGCTAATACTGGTCCTGCTTTTACATGAACTCCAAAGACTGCCGGTGAGAAGGTGCTTCCTCTGGTGTCCTCTGCCTCTTGTGCCGGTGGGGCCAGACCTGCGCTCTCTTCCCGCTTTCCGGCGGTAGGAAACCGAGCCATCTCCAGCCTGCGCTCCGGCAGAGCAGGCTGGCTGCTTGCCTTCGCCACCGATAAATTGTAGATTACGTGGCAAAGGCAGATTTCAGACCTATTTTAAATGGGGCATGGAGTGCTCCCTTCTCTCTGAAGGGTAGTGTGGATTCCCATCCCATGTTTTGCTCTCCTTGGGCACGGTTTTCCTGCTGATGCGGGAGGGAGCTCCATCGGCTGAGTAGAGGGGGCACAGGCTGTAAAGGTCTGTGCTGCAGGTGGATTTGTCTGCGCTTTGCTTGAATTGCCCAAAGTGTTCCCAGCCGGCACTGCTGACTTTCGTCAGGGCTCTTGCTGTTTTGCCTCAGTTTGGGAGAGTATCTCATGTTGTGATCAGAGTTAGCTTAAAATTAATCCAAGAGATGAGAAATAGCGTTTGGCGCAATAGACGCGGCACCCTGTGCCTCTGCTGCCGCGCAGAGCCGGGAGTGACGATGAGAAGAATCGTTTCACAAGTGGAAATTTTCCACAGCGCCCGCTGTATCCGCCGCCTCTTCACGGGACCTGGGTGCCCAGGCTCTCTTGGGAGCCTCGCTGACCGCCAACAGCCTGATGCTCTCTGGAGTTTGTGTCGTGATTAGATAGGGGGTGGAAAGATGCATTTCGATTTAGTGATTTAAATATTTTTCCCATGTAAAAATGTGTGGTTTAAGATCAAATGTAAACTTTTGACTCGACTGCAGTGCTTTTAAATCAAATGGCATCTCCCTTCCCACTCCCCTGGCAGGAGGCGGCAGCGCTCCCAGGGTAGTTTTCACCAGCAAGGGGGTGTCGTATTCGGAGTATACGCAGTGTATGCGGCTGACGCGCAGCTCGCTTGCATCCTTGATGCCAGAGGGACTGACGGTGGCCTAAAGCTGGGCATAGGTTTCACTGGGGTGCAGTGGAGATGTCGGAGTGATTGCTGCTCCTGTAGAGCCTCTGCATCGAGCTGCGATCCAGCCCAGCAACCCTAGGCTTGAATCACCTTTTTAGATGGTACGTTCTCACTTTTAATGCTGCTGTTTTTCTTAGTCAGTCCCCTTCCCCTCAGCCACCGTCTCTGCCACGGCCTGGGTCCAGAGGAGCACGGCTTTTCGAGTCACAGGTGGCCTCTGTTTGCAGAGGGGTGCGAGGTGCCGAAGCCCCATTCAGAAGGGGTATGTACTTGCATCTACCCACAAGAAACAGGCTAGAGCTCTTCCTGAAGAGGCAGGTAACCACAGCTTTTTACTTGATAAACTGTCTGTAGTGGGTGACTCTAGAGGATAGGGCACAAGATCTGGCTTTCTGTTCTGGTGGCTCCCACTGCTTTTCTGGGTGACTTAATCTCTCCATGTCTCCCTTGGCTGCGTCTCTAAAAGGAGGCCTCCTTTTCAAGTCATTTTGAGATCTCCTGATGCTAAATGATCATAGAATCATAGAATCGTTTAGGTTGGAAAAGACCTTTACGATCATCAAGTCGAACCGTTAACGTAGCACTGCCAAGCCCACCACTACACCGTGTCCCTAAGCACCTCATCTACACGGCTTTTGAATACCTCCAGGGCTGGGGACTCCACCACTTCCCTGGGCAGCCTGGTCCAGTGCTGGACAACCCTTTAGGTGAAGGCATTTTTCCTAATGTCCAATCTAAACCTGCCCTGGCACAACTGGAGGCCATTTCCTCTCGTCCTATCGCTTGTTACGTGGGAGAAGAGACCGACACCGATGTGTGATAACAAAGTGTTGTAACATTATAATGTTTCAGTGAAGGTCGTTCTAAAGATCTTTTATGTGCCACAAGTCTCAGGCTTTCAAAAACATATACAGTGCAAATTAAGAAGAAATCCAAGTTCACAGAGTTCATCCAGGCAGTGAACGTACAGCTGGGGTGCCTCTTTCTCTCTTCCAGGCAGCGTCAGTCCGTGGTTATGCTCTGACATCAAGGAAGTCACACTGGTAAATAAGAGGTGTAACTGAGATCAAACACAGCCCTGCAGACCCAAAATACAGCTGCCAGCCGCTGGGCTGCCATATGCTTTTTGGTCTGCTGAGGGGGACTGGAGGTGAAGGGAAGTTATCGTAACATCTCATTAACTGGAACAGTGTGAGTCGTTTCCAAAACTCTACCTGACTTTGCCATCCTTGTAGAAGGAGCCAAACAAAGCATGACGTTTTCTTTTTTGTTTCCCCCCTCCTTTCTGCCCCCCCCCCCCCCCCCATCAGTCTGACTCAAATTCTCTCTTGTAAAGAGAGGGAGGAGCAGAGAAGAGAGACTCCTTCGTTATATGAGACCATCTTCCAAACTGGGATGATTCAGGTTTTTCAAGGGAGGCTTCTGAGTCAGGCCTTTTACCAGTTTGCTGTCATGGACAGCAAAAATAGCAGGGGCATCAGTCAGTGGGATTTTTCTTTTCTTCTTTCTGTGTGCCTGTGTTTTTGGCAGGATGGTGAGGAAAAGCTGGGTCTGATTCTGCAGCCCTTACTCATGGGGATGGGCACATCCAAGCAAATGGAGTTGTCTGCGTGATTCAAGCGTGGAAGATTTGGGTTGCTTTTAAGTCTTGTTTTAACTTGACGGGAGTGAAGTATTCAGAATGGTGGCGCAGGGCCTGCCAGGTGCATTTTGACTAGCTCTGCGGCTTACTCCAAATCCAAAGCTCAGGCTGTTTTTACAGGACTGATAGTTGCCTGGTCCTTCTTGTGGGCTGCGGGGGCTTGAGAGCATCTGTGTCATGATAACACGCTTACAGAAAGCCTCTGAGCCATCCTGGGTGGCATGATGGGAGATGGGGAGCAAAGATTCCAGCGTGTCCGCCTTCCACCCCTGCGCTAGTTGGAGGAGCTCACGAGACTGGAATGAACCACGTGGGCTATTTCCTCCTGACTGCTTTGTCACGGGCCCTGCCTCAAAGGGCTTTTCCTCACAGATCTCCTTACTGCCAAAACAGCGTTGAAGAACCTTGGTGTGACAGATCCTGGTCCTCTAGCTGGGAATTAAGCGAAAACTCCCTGATTTCATGCGAATGTTTTGGTTTGCGCAAACCAAGAAACCCAAACCAAACTTTAGAGGTCATGCAATGAAAGCACAAACGCAGTTGTTTTCCTCGCCTCTTCAGTGAAGCGTAATCCTAGTTTCAGTGAGAGTTATCCTAGCCCAGATGTAATTCTGTAATTGTTGGACCCCTGGATATGGGAATTTACCCTCATAAACTAGGGAGAGGCATCAGGCCAGAGCATGGTATGTGACCTCTTTGGCAGGGAGCTTGTTTGGCCTTGCAGGAAATGACTTGTTCATTTATTTAGTACTCGTTCAAGGTCCTGCACCAACAGCCGACAGAGAGCGAGGTCTTCTGTTGAGCAGCTTACGGCTTGGGGAGCGGCAGAGATGAGGCACGCGGCTGTGCTTGGAAGGAGCGTGGGGGAATGCGCTTAAAGGCGAGCTTAACTTTCAGCATCTGCTTGTGGTATTGACAGAGCAGGGCTTGTACGCCTGGCTGTGCGTTTGTGCTTGCTGCAGGGTCTTCCTGAAGAACTACCTTAAAAATGTCCCCATCTCCGTACCTGCCAGTGTTTGGAGTCCGCTTGATTAAAATGTTACGGAAGCGCTGGGATGTCCGCCAGGCTGGTCAGCTTGCTGAAGTTGGGTGCCAGAGGTAAACTCTGGCCTGCCACCTAAAATCACAGGATCTTGGTCCTCAGGATGTGGATGCAGGACGCTTGGGAGTTCCGGCTTCGGCAGGGCACGAAGGCGAACGGCTGCTGGCCTCCCCAGCTGTTCATAAACAGAGCGAGCGCAAGGCTGTGAGATGGGGAATAGCAGAAAAACTCAACAGTCGTTACTTCTGTAGTGCCTGTTAAGGGAAGGTAGGCTTGTGGCTCCACGTCTGCCTATACTGATCTCACTGTAAATGCTTGGTCCTGCCCTGTCTGCTGCTTGTGGCTGCTCCTGCCCCCATTGCCTCCTTTTGCATGGGCTCTGGCGTTTCGGTGGCCTCTTTTCAGCAAGCTAACCCAGCAGAAAACTAGCCCGGGATGAATAAAGGAAGTTTTCTGCCAAATGACTTGGTGAGGGGTCTTAACAAGCCGTGGCTGAACAGAGAACCCTTGGGTAGTGGCCATGGTCAGAATGGCCCAGCTTATGGTAAGGCGGGCATGCTTGGCTGGTTTTGTCTAAGCCCTTTTTTAGCAGTTCCCTCCTGCTGCTAATCTTAAATGGTCCTTAATGTTGAGAAGGCTGGCTGGTCACGCTGTCCATTTTTGGTCAGAGGTTCTCAAAAGGAAAGGCTCGGTTGGACCTCTCGGATAGCAGGTACTCATGTCCGTAGCCTCCTGGGAGTGAGGCTGTGAGAACAAGCCCGTCCCGAGATGGAGGGGCTCACTCAGGAGATCAGCAGCCAGCCCTGCGACTGCAAAACTCCCCTCGCCCCTGGAGCTGACCCTGCTTCGAAGTGTTCGTTTGCCCCAGGGCGTTTTCTTCTGTTTTGTCTCTGTCCTTCTCTCTTTAAATTGATGGCAACTCTCTGGTAGCTATAAAAGTAATTTTTTTTTTCCTTCTGGTTTCTGTGCCTTTGTTTGGAGTGGTTTAAGTTACTCTTTCTAGCTTTCCTGTCCACAAGGAAGCATAGAAAATGTAGTTTCCACAGAGCCTTCCCTAAGATAAGACTTGAAGAAAAGAGCCAGGTCTCGTGAAACCTGTCACTGAAAACTTTGGAGTTTTGTTTTTTCAGATGAAAACATGGGGTTCATGGAGCATAGAGCCTGAGGGATGCATCTTGGTCCTGCCATTGCTTAGAAGCCAGCGCAACTTCTTCAGGCGATCTCTGCAAAAACGCAGGTCTCTCGTGCAGGCACAGGGCCTGGCTGCTGCGCTGCGGCGGGAGCTGCGCCGTGCTGTCCCAGGGCTGTGCTTTGCCGCCTGTTCTGAGGCACGCCGCTTTTCACAGCCCGCAGCCAGGCAGTAGAGTTGCAGTGGTGCATTTTTGCAAAAAAAAAAAAAAAAAAAGGGTGTTTGCTTTTTCCAGCCTTGTCTTCGTGCCCTTCTCTAGACCAGTCTTTAAGCATGGGGTTGTAGAAGGCACTGGGGATTTTCAAAAGCTTTGTTCTGCTCTGGGTTTTACCTTTAATATCACCACGAGTCAAGTCAGACCGATGCCAAGAGCCGTTGGTAACCTCATCCTAATTTTTTTCCGCTGCTGTGGCTTTATGGGAAGAAGCAGTGGGCATGCCCAGTTGTGGGCAGGATGTTTATAGTCCTGCCACTTTAATCATCATGTCCTGTAGACATGGTCTCAGAAGAGTAAGGTTGCACAGTGAGTAAATCTTTGTGGCTGGTCTGCAGCAAAGCTGCATTACTCGCAGCATCAAAGGGAAATACTGTGAAAATGAAAGCGGTAAATGTGTGTAATTTGCAGCTCATGAATGGATTCTTGGCTGACCCTAAAGGGATGAAGGTGTTTTACCTCTGCCTCTCCGTGGAATCGTTGGACTGTCAGACTCTCCGCCAGCTCTGGACAGCCTGTCCTTGCATTATTTACTGCCAAGGGCATCCTGATTCTGGATTTTGCAGTTAGCTACTTGAAACCCCTAAGGGGCAGTTCCATCCCCCTTTATCTTGTCTCCCAGCAAAGTTTACGTTATCTTTTCTCGCGTTGTCTTCCACAGAAGGTCAAGTCTCCACAGCAGTTGGAAAAGTGCCTGTTCAGGCGAGATTTACATTTGATTTTGTCAGCTTGGAAATTGATAGCAGTGGAGCTGCCCTGATATGGAGATGGCCATGGGATGAACCCACTGTACCCAGGGATTTTGGAGGGTGTTGGGGCCTCCGTCGCTTTGGCAATGGAGCCAACTACCATCAAAGGAGCATCTGTACCTCCGTAAGTCATTAAATACATGCAGTCAGTGTGTTCGTACCATAGCGTGGCTGGATTTCAGCTTAACACTCAGATTTAAAAACAAAATGGGTACAATCTCTAGATGCTAGATGCTTTACTTTAGGAGCAGGCTGAGAAAACTCTGGAAATGAGGGGATTTCTCTGTGTGTTTGATTGTTGGGGGTTAAGGAAGGACAAGGAGGGAGAGGGAGCAGGACGGGACGTTGCATCCAGCAACAAGGCCTGGTACATAGAAGCCCACAGTAACTGGAGACAGCCCCAGGCTGGATTAAAAGCTGAAGCTTGAACCTTGGAACCTTGAAGCGTGGACTGAAGATGTTTAAGCTGATTTTTTTTTTGGCGGTATCCCTGACACTAGGAGCACTGCACAAGGGCTCCAGGGAGAAGTCCTGGGTCTTGTTCTTCTGAAAAAAGGGAGGTGTTGAAGAGGAGTCCAGATGTGGTATCCAGGGAGAAGGCCGTGTGGGACAGTACTTGCTGGGGCTTTATTTGCCTTTTATGGACTTTTTCGGCTAACAGGGACCGCTGAAGAGGTGGGATTGAATGTCATCTGCCTACAAGCTTTGCCTGTGGGAAGCAGATAGTCTCCAAGTCCTGCCTGGGACCTGGAAACTACCCGCAGGCCCAGAGGAAAGGGGAGCGTGAGCGTGTCTCCTGTCATACCTCCTGCTCCAGGCCGTCCTCTCGCTCAGCCCTGGGTGCTGCCTTTGGCAGGGCAGGTCCTGGATGCGGTGTCGGTGGATGTGAGCGTGTGCGTAGAGAAGGGGATATACCTTTCATGAAGGAAAAACGCTCTTGTGCACGAGGGAGTGTCAAAACTGGTTTGGAGGCACGGATTTTGTTGTTTTGAAACATTCCTTTGCTGAGCTGTGAGCCGAGCAGCTGTGCTAAGTGGCTGAGATTCACAGTCTGGTCTGACCTTTCTATACCTCCAGTAGTGTGTGCGGTACTTTGGCTAACAGCCATGTTTGTATGTCCATAGGCAGTTAGGCCATGATCCAAGGGGGCGAGTGCTTGACTTGCAGCGTGTGAAGTAATGCGGTTGACTTCAAGTGGGCTCTTGTGTGTACAAGGTTAACCAGATCCTTCCTCACTCAAGCCGTTCCTCAGCCCACGGCCTTTTCAGAGGAAATGAGGCAAGTAAGCAAGTCCTCCAATTATAAAGTAGGGAAACTGAGATACGAGAGGAGTTTGCGGGGCTCTTCCAGCACAGCAATGACAGAGCCCCGGATGGAGCGCAGATCTGCAGGTGGGTTTATGCATCGGTCTGCAGCGTACTGACATGTCCTTACGGATCGACCCTGGGAAGTCTCTTGTGGCCCCGCGGTGGGGCATTCTCGGCAGTAAGCGCAGTGTGTCTCATCTGTTGCGGTGGTGGAAGAGGAGACAGGCGTGTTTGGATGGCGCTGAGCGTGGTCTTCTGAAGAAAACTTCGGTATGCCAAGGCTCATCCTCAGTGTTGGCTCCTGCAGCAGGCATCGCCTATCAAATGAAAACTGCGAACAAATTTTAATAGCTCAATTAGGAAGGAGCCTGCTAAAGTCCAGGAAAAGAGTCTTTTTGATACACAAGCCAGAAACATGCTAACTGAACTACAAACAGCTGAAGGGTCTGCTATTAAAATAATTCTCATTCAGAGATAGACTCGGCTGTTTGTTTTCCCTAAGATGGCCAGAACATCCTGTAACATAAAGCAGGAGGAGAAACGAGCCTTACATGGACATTCCTTTCTCCTCTGAGAAGATCTGCCCTCCAGTTCTCAGTGCACCTCTTCGTGATAGTGGATTTGTATTTTGTTGCCAGCTCACAGGGAGAACGGGACAGAAAGAAACTCTTCGAAATGAACGTTGCATGCGCTGAGACAGTGCAACAGTTCATTTTAGGGAGGGGAATCGAGAACATAAGCCATGTCAATTGACGTTACACACAGTGACGTGTACTAAAAGGCTCACGGCATTTGATTTCTGTTGTTAAAAAAGAGTAGGTATGTATGATGGCAAGTAGAAAAGAGTTGTTAAATGCCTTGCTTTCGTGCTCAGTAAGTGCCATGCAGTAGAGGAGCTGGTGAGGACTCTATCCGTTCTGCTGCCGAAGGGTGCCGTGGTGCTGCGGCAGGGCTCAGGACAGAGGATGCTGTAGAGGCCTGCGGACAGCAACCTTACCAAACCGCACAGCGAGAAGAGATCTCATCGAGGGGTGGTATAAAGTCCTCCCAAGGATGTAGGTGGGTGGACCGGTCCCTTGGCGTAACCAACTCATGGTACCGTGGTTAAGATCTTTTGACTGAGCACAGGTTTTGCATCTCAGGTCCACGTGAGCAGAGACCATCCTGCCACAGTATTGGGGGAACTGGGGTTCTCACAAGCCCTGTTGTGAAAACTGAGCTAAACAGACCCTCGTCCCAAAGAGCTTCCTTCCAACCCAGCGAACTGGCATGTATAGCTTGCTTGTTCGTGATATGCTTGTTCAGCAGGTTCCATCAGTTGTGCTCACGGCGAGGTGTTGCTTGCTGTCGACTCCTCCTCAGAAAGCAGTATCGTTGGCGGGGAGGGAGAAGAAGAGGTGATACTTAAAAAAAGCCTTCAGTTAATTTTACTGCTGACAAAGTAAAATAAATTATGAGTTTCATGTGCTTTGCATATATTCTTGCACTAAATCAGAGGAGGCAACAAATCAAGGGTGTTCAGAAGTGGAGGAGTTTTCCAAGAACATAACTGAGTAACGTAAAAGCCTCTTGAGTCAAAAAATGATCCAAAGAAACATTGTGGGAGTGCCATCTTGGTGTTGCTTGCTGCTGGGAGGCAGTCACTGTGTTTCAGGAGGAAGGCCTATGGACCTGGGAGATCTCGGGAGCCATCGTCATATGGACTATAGCTGGTGTTGCACCTCCTGTTGGAGTTAAGCCTGCAGAGACAACGCTGATGCTGTGTCCAGGGTGAGGGAGACCTGTCAGAGGACTCACTCGAGAGGTACTTTCCTAAAGCTTTATCCTGGGACTGAGGGGCTGTGTGTGTGACCGGTGACCTGCCCGAGTGCCGCCTTCCAGGGCGTCCATGCCACACGCCGGACCGAGTTGTGGGCAGCCCGTGGCCTGGTGGTGCCCCCTGAAGCGACACGACCTCCTGGTAGCCCTTCCTCTCCCAGATTTCCTGGGTGCCAGGTGTTTGGTCAGAGAAAATACATTTCTCGTGGGTCGCGGTGCCCCAGGCCGGTTGGCGCCAGATGAGACCAAGGAGGAGCTGCAGGTGCCGCTGCACCTGAAGGGACGGGAGCCGTGTGTGGCTACGTGGCCGGTGGGACGGGCCTCGCCAGCCCGGGCCCTGCCCCGCCGTACGAGCAGGGGCCCAGGTCGCGGAGGGGAGGACGGCCGGAGGTCAGGCTGGACCGCAGGCACGGGCGAGGAGCTGGCGTGGTGAGGGTGAGCAGGCCGGGGACAGCCCGGCGGTGGCAGGGCAGGTCTGAGGGTCGCGCTGGTGTGTGTTATCCATGGAGGTGAACGTGCCCTGGTTCGGCTACAGAAGAAACTACAGACAGGGTAGTTTCTTGCTAGGATGGATCTTGATGAAGGAATTGGGTTTTTTTCATCTTTATTTAGATCCTGTCTAGAGTTTCCCAGTCGTAGGAGCTTCCTGTGGTGAAAAGCACAAGATCTGGTGACTCCCGAGCCCCTCCTGAAATCCAGCTTTCCCACAGGAGGGTATCAGCTGTTCGGCTTCTTGGTGTGATGAAGCAGCGCTCTGACATGCCGCTGGTGGCGAAAGCCAGTTGAGAGAGAAATTTGAGAAGATTTGGGAAAGATAATGAAACTTAAAAGGAGAAGAATGAAAAAAAGTATCAGTCACCACCCATTACTGTGTGCTAAAGTTAAAATCCGTAGGGATTTTGCATCAGCTAATGCGTAACAGACTGTAAACCGAAACAGCGGCATTGGCGGTTTTGTTTTTAAAGCCTTGATCATAAGGCTATTTTTTAAAAAATAACAAGGCTTTTTGTTTCATTTTAGTGAAAAACGTGCATTTTCCAAGGGAAGCACGAGTTCTGTTAATCCCGCTACCTGTCGCTTACGTGCACGTTTCCAAAGCATCTCGAGCAGGGCTGCGAGCCGGCTGGCAGCGCTGTTTGCATAGGGAGCCTGAGGACCCGGGGCTGTAGGACTGGAGTCTCAAATTGTTTAAATTGACTTTGGTGGCACGGTGCCAGCTGACACCAGCTGAGAATCTGGACAGAACAACTTGTCCAAGGTCACCTCACGGGCTAATAGCAGAGCAGTGAATTAAACCCGGGTCTGCAGAGTCTCACTTCAGGGTAAATAAAGAACGCATACCGCTTCTTGGAGGGTCCTGCCATTTTAAAGCCTTGTAAAGAAAGGACAGCGTCAAACAGTTGATTCTGGTATGATGTGGAGTGCTACCCTTTTGTGCCAGGGTCTCCGGTTAAAAATAGAAACTTTTCTTTTTTCCTATAGTATTATTTATTTCCTTGAAGTACTTTGGAAAGTTCCAGTTTGGGATTTTACCAGGAAGATGCCCTTCCTCCGCGTGAGTGGGGGCCTGAGTCGAGCTGGGCCAGGCTCATTTCTCAGAGGAGAAGGGCTGAGGTGCTGCTGCGCTGCTCGCGACTGGTACCTGTTTGGGCTTGTGGCTGCCTTCGTGCCTGCCTTTTTCAGCAGGTAGGGAAACGTTCCTGAGGTGAAAAGAGTAAGAGTGTCGTGAGCAGTTTGGACAGGGAGTGCATCCACGTCATCTGCTTGTAGGGACAGGCTGCCTTTTCAGGGATCTGCAAAGGAGTGTCTGTAAACGTCAGTCGAGGCTTAGTACAGAACCCCCCCTGGAGATGTTTCAGAAGGTTCATATGCTAAAGTCACCCTGACAGTACGTTTAAGGGCCAGCCTAAAATCCGTTGAAGCCAGTAATAGTTTTCTCTGTTATTTCAAGGGCGACAAAGATCCTATTCTTTGAGTCCTCACTTGGTTTTGGAATGGGGTTTTCATTAAATTCTTTTCAAGGACGGGCATGACATTTCTTCTTCTCTGCTTTCCATGTCTCTGAATATTGAGATGGCATCGTAGACCACTATCTTCCGTGTGCTGTTTTCTCCGTGGGGGAAAAGGGACAGGTCAGAAGAGAAAGGGCTGTTCTGGCTTTGGCCCTCTGGAGTTCTTCCTTAAGGCCTGTTTGGTCAGGCTTGCACCAGTGGTTTGCAGCGCACCTCTACGCCGTCGCACCATTTCCCCCTGCCTCCCGTGCTCAGAGGCTCCCTACGTGAAGCGGCCGTTTACAGGTCCATGCTGGACTTGTACCACTCGCAGATTCCTACAGCATCTGGCTTGCGCTGCCCGCTGCGCCCGGGGCAGAGCAGAGGGAGCCTGGTGCCCCCTCGGGCACCGCACCCCCGGGCAACGAGGCGAGCGCCCTGCTGAGCTGCGTGCCTTGGTTCGGGAGCTGAGCCCTGTGCTCGGCGTCGGAGAACTTGTGGTCGCTGCGTTTGACCAGAAGACAAACTCCCCGGCAGCGTGAGATTTCCCAGTGTGGACGCTAAACATACGAGTTAGTTCTGGTAAGCCCGTGAATTGGCACAAAATACGAGTATTAATGATGATTGTACTTTTTTCCTGTACGTTAGCGGAACTCTTCAGAGGAGAGCCGAAACTCGTGGGTTGCCTGCACGTGCTGAGACGCGGGAATTCGCAAGGTGCTTCCTCATTGCGCCTAGGGATTCCTCCCCCCCGAAAAGCTGCTCTCAGTAACCATCCCGTCGGTTCGGACGTGGGAGGGCACAGGAGGGCTGCGCTAAAGCGCAGGGCCCGCCAGCGGCGGCTGGACGGGTGGCTCTTGCGGAGGGAGCCCCGCAGCTGGGTCCCCGAGGCGGGCCTGGGAAAAGGGCCGCTCCCGGCACAAAGCAGCGCCCAGCGAGGCGGCGGGAGGGCGGGAGCTGTGTCCTCCCTGCCCCGTGGCGGGCCCCGGCCGCCCCCGGGGCAGCTGGGCGCCGGCCCCGCTGTGCTGCGGCGGGCTGGGCTTTCCAGCCAGACCGGCCCGCAGGAAGGAGGGCCTGGCTCTGGGCTGGAGGAGGGAGGGACGGGGACAACCTGCGGTGGCTCAGTGGTGACACCTGTTGACTGGGAGAATGGCTGTGCCGGGGCCGTGCGGCTGGAGGACCGGGGCAGGCAGGAGAACCCGAGGTGGTTTGCAGGGATGAGCCTGGGCTTGTGTCGCCGCTGGGAAGGGGCGCGGAGGAGGCCGCCTCCAGTGGAGCGCTTCGCTTAGAAGAGCCTGTCGTGGGGTGGAAGCTGCCGCAGGACGTGTCCGTCTCCTTCCAGACGGACGAAGCTGGCAGTTTTAACTGTGGCTGATGAAAATGCGCCTGCCTCCGGTTCTGTGGCTGCCGTGGCTGGTGGGCTTTGTCCCTCTCCTTCCTGATCACCAGATTTATTTCTAGATATGTTTACTTACCTCTAATAAATATGAGAGAGATGTCCTGGGGCTTCTATATATATTTGTCCGTAATTAAGGTAGGATTAATTGCTTAAAATTGTTTTTAAGGGCCTGTTATGAGATCAGCAGATAGGAGCATGGGATAAAATGCATAATGAATACATTATGTTATAAATAATGGACACAGCCAGTGCACAGGCATCCCTGAAAGGTAATAGCTCTTTCAATATTTAATTAAGCGGGTACCATAGGGAAAACACTCCATGTCACGAAGGTAATTTTCAGCCTGGCTTAGTGACACATAGATCAGTCTGAATGAGGGCAGAAACCTGCATGCAGCTGGGACCCTTTGTAGGCACAGTTCACGGTAATCCCAGGGAAATGCTTGTTGCCTGAAGAACCGGTGAGAAGGGGTAATGTTGAGGGTCGATGGAGAGCAGATGCTGATAGCACCTGGAAGATTTGTTGGAACTAGTGGTTTGCTCATCTTCTTAAGACGGAGTTGCTGATCTAGCAGCATAGGAAGCCTTGGGCTTCTCTCCGCTTTGTAGAAGAACCCAGCTTTCCAAGAGGATGCCTGATGGATGTTCTCTCCTGCCCTTGGAGCCCGTTTGCCTGCAGCTAGCTTGTCGTGGCAGAGAACAGGGTTGAGTGAAGGACCACGAGCACCCCGAAACATCTGAAATGCTGTGTGTGGGCTGCAAGCCTTCACAGCCTTTCTCGAGCTCCTCGTGCTTCTTTCTGTGGCTCTTGCTATCCAGTGTTAATTTTAGCCCCACGCACTGAGAACGAAAGAGATGCATTAGTGCAGGGAGCTCAGTTTCGTAAGGAAGAAGGCACAGCAGCATCCATGAGGAGGCCAGCGGCTGCCCTTCAGCATGTTCTCATCTGTGATAAAAGTTGAGTCTCGTGGGTTTTCTGAACAGATACAGAAAAAGGGGAATTCTTGCCCATCCGCAAGGCCTAAATTCACACCCGTGTCCCTAACTGCTCATTTCATATTTCCCATCTCCTCCACGCTCTCATTTCGTTATGTTTTATCCCCCGATCTTATACTAGCTCCACTGCCGTTTTACCCGTGCCAGTGTAGCAGGTAGTTAAATGAGACTCCTTGGCGCAAGGCCTGGGAGATTTGTGAGGGTTGCAAAAGTCCAGCCTGCCCTCCTGCGTATCTCTCCAGCTCTCTTGGTGGGGTTTCCTGCTTTGTATTTCCTTGTCTGGCTATCAGTGACTTTTCCTGAATTTCACAGCGTGTAGAGTGCTTTTAGGGAGTAAATCCAGATTCAGTATCATACAGTGGAGTTAAATATCAGAGCGGATGTATTCTCTGGGGCTGAGACCTTGTCTCCATGTTGCAAAGTGCCTAGCATGTTTCCAGCACTATGGAAGCAGTAAATAATAAGGATTAAACAAATAACACTTACAGATTTATATAGTGTTGTTGCAGGGAAACACAAGGGGAAAAGGGTTGTAAGGCAAAGGGAAGGGAGAAGTAGTCTTTTTAACTTGAAAAACATGTTTGTATTGAAATCGGACACAAAATCTCCCGTTTCCCTCTTCCCTTGTTTAGTTTTTGCAAGATCCACTTTTTTCTTTATCTTTTGTGGAGAAAAGCATGGAAAAAAACCCTCTTCTGCTCTTCTGTGATGGCTCCCCTATCATCAGAGCGTTCTGGTGTTCAGATACCAGACTGGGAGCCAGGGCTTATGACAGTTTTTTTTTCTTTTTTCTTTTTTTCCTGAAAGGGGTGGCTTATTTTTAGTGCTTGCAACGCCCAGCTCACTGGAGGGACACAGCAGGCCTGCTCCATCCATCATCCGCGGAAGGGTCACGTTCACTGAGGGGACAGGATCTGCTCCCGCTCTGTGTGCGTTGCTCCCATCTGTTCCCTTTCTGGCCGTTTGTTCTCCTCTGCAGCCCCCGTGAGCCGAGGCAGCCCAAGGGCCCCGTCCTTCAGGGCAGCCAGCTCCGGGCTGCCAGCGCCTGCCGCCCTGCCGCTGCCGCGGTGCGGAGGCTGGAGGGGCGACTCTGAGCCTGGCTGGGCGCGGTGGCCCAGGCTCTGGTGGGAGCTGGCACGGAGGTGCGGGAAAGAGGTGGAGGAGTCAGCCCTTCCTCATCTGAGGAATTCACCTTGCCGTGCCGTGGGTGGATTTACACCCTTAGGACTTGTATCCTGAGCTGTTCGTTGTCTGTTCAGGTGGCGGCAGTTGCCGGAGAAGCTCCTTGTTCCTTGGACGCGGCTGAGAAGGGGCACGTCTTCCCGGGGTGCGGGGCTGCCCAGCCGCCGCGTGTGCGGAGACTGAGCCACCCCGTCCTTCTCCGCGGGGAGCTCATCCCCAGAGCCTGGGGACCCGCGCTGCCCACGGCGCCGATGGTGCTGGTTGGCGCTTGGGCGCGTTCAGCCGCGGACCCTGCGGAGACTGCTGCCCTCCGGTACCTTCTCGGGAGACGCCGCTTTCAGATGCACGGTCCTTTCTGCTGGAGTTCCCCTCCAGCCTTGCCCTGCTGCCTGGCCTGCTGGTCTTTGGGTGGGCGAAGCAGGTGCAAACAGCGGGCCCTCGGCTGGCAGGGCAACTTCAATGTTGATTGTGCAGGCAAAGCTGCAAGGGCGACGCTTGTAATACATTTTAGAATTTAACTGGGAAGAAGTTGTTTCTTTTCTTTTTTTTTTTTTGGGGGGGGGGGGGGCAGTTGTGGTTTTTTTCCCAGCATGTCTTTATGCTATTTTCAGACTAAATTTAATTCTGCAGAATTATATTTAGCTAAAAGTGTAAAAGAGGACAGACCAAACCAAAATAAAGTACTTCAATCCAGTTGACTAAAACATTTCATCTGACCCCAAACCGTCTTTCCTCCCACCATGTCAGCTCAGAATTAGGAGAGAAATCCATAAATGTGGGGGAAGGAGCAGTGAATGTTCAGCTCCTAAACAAAAAAACCCCAGTCAAACCCCAGGTATTTGCCCCTGTCACATGGGTTTGGAATACAACTCATTTTTCACTGCTTTTTAACCGGTAAATATCTCCTCCAGAGAGTTACGCTCTTACTGCAACACATTACCCAAGCCTTCCAAGAAACAAGGATCTGTTTGATAACAGTGCGGATCTCAATTACTGCTTTTTCAGCCATGTAAGGTCTTGATTTCCAGGCTCAAGCAACCACAGATCTTGGAACTGTATAAAAAGTAGCACTGTTACTGATGGAAAAATCGATTTTAGGTTATTTTTAATTCATTGTTACGGATTTGTTCCTTGCTGTCTACCATGAAGAAAGAAAATTGTGACGCATGAGTTCGATACGGTAGCCTGGGACGACCTGGGTGACTTGTGCCACCACCTAGCCCACGCTCTTGCTGCTGCGATTCTTGCCCTTTGTTTCTTTGCTTCTGCTCTGAAGTCAGAGGGACCTTTTCTCTTGGTTTCCCTGCGCCATCCAAAGCCCCTGTTTTGGACAGTGGCCTGGGGAGATTTTGAACAGCGCTTTTGGCTTGCCAGGAGCAGGGAGGGTTGGTAAATTGAGTTGAGGAGGTTGCTGACACAAGAAGGGAGAGCTCAGAGAGAGTTTTGGTGAAATGCAGAAAAAGGAAAGAGCAGGGAGTCTGAATGCGCTTTGGGATTGCCCAGCGTCCCTCGCAGGGAGTGGGGCAAGGAGCGGGGCTGAGAGGGGATGCTTGGGACGGAGCTTGGGTCAGGGAGAGGAGCTGCCCTGAGGACGCGTTAGGGAGGGGGATTTATTGCCCGTCTTCCTTTTGTGCCTCTGAAAACTTCCTCTCTATTGGGGGGAAAAAAGTGCTGGCATCTGCAGCAGGGTAAAGCACAGGACGCTGCTTTATCTACCCTGAAATTCACCTCTACAACAGCCACAGAAGCAGTGGGAGGCAAAAGCACGGTTTGCTGGCCAGTATTAGGAGCTGTCCCAGTTTTGGAACATCACAGGGCAGAAGAAATGGGCAACGGCTCTGTCAGGAAAGATGTACGGTGCCAGGGCGCAGTGGAAATCACGCCTGGCAGTCAGCAGCTGCCAAGCAGAGAGATGCTATCAACAGCGTCCAGACCTGCCATTTGTAACAGGTGAAATGTTAACGAAACCAGAGTGCCGGTGGAAGAGTTAAGATACCCCTGAGAAATGAAAGTAGAGAATCAGGCTACAAATACTGAGTGCTGTTGTACAGATCAGTGGGAAACTGTCGCCTTGAGTATCACATGTGGTGTAAGTAGGGGCATAAAGGAATGTCCAACGAAAAACTATGAGAATTATGAGGGGCATGAAAAATTATCGTAAGAAGAAAAACACTGTTTAAACTAGTTTAGAGAGGAGCTGAGTCACAGAAGGCATGACAGGGAGATTTAAAAAGTGGTATTTTTTACCAGTTGCTAAACTGTTCCTTTTGCACTTGTGTGTAAAGCGGGAAGAAGGGAATGGCCAACTTAATGGCCAAGCTGATATGAATAATAAAACATGAATTTCTGCACAAACTGGTAACGAACAATCAAGGAATCCTGGAACAATCGCATATCCAATGACAATTTTTGGCACAAGACAGCGAACAGGAAATTTTATCTTCGGTTAACTAAGCCTAAACCCGACACTGTTCGGGGTGGTGGAGAAGCGCATGCAGAAGTCCATGGGTTCCCGCAGAGTCTGTGCAATACCTAAAAGATGAGTTATACCTTATGACTGGTCTGAGGCGGAGGTGTTTTGCTGGCCTGGAGAAGTAGTAGACCTAAAAAGAGCTAGCTTTTTAATGGTTAGGCTTTTAAAAAAACCCTCCTGTTTATTTGTAAATAAAAACCTGTATCAAAATGCGTGTTTTATAAGAATGTAGAATGTCACAGAGCTCATAAATTTAGAGGAGAAACAATCTTCTTCCATACTTTCTTGCTAATGAAAGAGACTTTTTCAGCTGATTTCTCCTCTGGTTTTCTTGAGGGAAAAATGCTATTGCTTTTGGCTTTATCTGTACCTTTTGGGGAAGTGAGGAGACAGGTAAAAGGGGGACACATGCAGTCTGTATAAATAGTTAGTTAAAATCCCTTTTGGGGAGACTTCTCAATTTTTGAAGCAAGTGAAAAAGGAGACGTGTGCTCAAGGTTAAAGCACCCTCTGTGTGGCTAGCCGAGCTGCGGATGCTCCAGCACCTTTGGTAATCGGGGCGCGCGATTACGGCGGCGGGGGCTCCAGGGCTGACACCGTAACTAATGCACTGCCGGCACGTCGCTCCTTCGCCTCTGATGGTCCTCTCATGCCGCGAGCCCTGCTCCTCGCCACTTCTGCAGCTGCTGCTTAGGGGGAAGAGAAAGGAAACTGCTTTATTGCCATTTAACTGGTGAGCATGAGAGAACGCCCGAGTCCCGAACAGTGAAACTCTCAGTTTGCATCACACGGCATCTGGATTTCAGTCTGTCCTCCCGATTACGGCAAGGCCTTCCTAAGCTGTACTGTGTATGCTGTGATGCATTTAGGTCTTGCATCTCCCGCGTGCTGAGAATTGTACAAACGTGTAGGGAGAAACAGGCCTTGTGCAGAACTGAAGCAGGTGGAGGATGAAATTGGTGACAGAGACAGCGAGCATTTGGTTAGGGTCACAGCAAGTTTGTGGCAGAGCGAGAATTACACTTCAGTCTCTTAAATCATTGCCTCATGCTCTGGCTACAGGCTCCCGTTTGCGTGTGGTTTACCTTTGCTTTTCCCAGCGCGGGAGGGGAGTTTTGATGGTCCTTCTCTTTAAATGCTGCGGTGAGCAGTAGAAGATTTAATCTCTCGCAAAGACAGTTTTCTGTGCCCTGAGCTTTGCTGCATAAAGGACTGCAGGTAACATCCGAGCTGCAGGTGCTGCCCAGCACCCCCACCCACCAGCAGAGATGCACGGAGTGCCACAAGCACCCATGGGTGCCCGCCACAAGCACTGGGTGCTCCAGGCGGAGGGTGTTTGCACCTTGCTCCCCGTTCCCAGGTGCCTCTGCAGAGGTTGGTGGGGTGACCCAGCCTGTGGCGGGGCAGGACCGCCACCCGAACTGACCGAAAGCTTGATGAGCAATCCCTGCCGTGAGCGGGTTTCTACAAAGCACCGCCTGACCTTAAAGTTTTCTTTGGCTTCAGGGTGGGAGCAGAGGAAGGCTCAACCAGAGTACATGTGGAAATTTCACTTTCAGGTGGTAGGTAGCTTTCCAGAGTTAAAATAAGCCCAAAGTCACATTTTTTGCTGTTCTTCATGTCGCGCTGTGAGAGCTGCAGAGCTGTCTGACCTTCAGAGGGTGCCCTGCCTTGCCGACTGGCAGCTGGGCTGCCTTGGGAGCATCGCTCCCAGCTGCTGCTCCTGAGTGCCCGTGATGGCTGGGAGGGGCAGAAGCTTCTTGGGGCCCTTGGTGGGCTTGCTTGGGTGGGCTTGGGTGCTCTGTGCTGGGAGAGGGCTGCTGAGCCTCTGCCTGGAGGTGCATGGGAGGACCAGGAGCCGAGATGGTAGGTGCGTGGAGGGTGTGTTGTTCTCAGATGGGTGCCTGGTCTTCTGCCTCGCTCCTCTGAGGGTGCACGTGAGGGAAGAGGGGTGCAGAAGCAGTATTTTGTGATACTGTGTGGTGTGTTTGAGGTTGGGACAGGTTTGTGGGCTCAGAGAGTCAGCCTCTCTGATGTCTCTGAAGGGGTCTTGAAACTGGCAGAGAGAGGAGGATTGGTTTGGGCAAAGACTATCTGTGTGGTCACTGCTGGTGGGAGAACAGAACTCGCAGTTCATCCCTCCAGGCCTGTGATCCTCCTCTGAGACCAGGCTGGATCTTTAATCAGGCTGCATTTACTTCTGTAGCGGAGAGCGAGAGGCATTTGGGATATAATTGTGTCTGGGGGGTTTGTGGGGGCTGCTTTTTTTTTTCTTTTTTTCTGGTGGCCACGTAGAAAAATTGTAATAAATGTTTCTGCCCCTTTTTGGCTGTGCAGGAGCTTCGATTCAGGCATTGCTGCCTCGCCCGTTGGCAGAAAGGTGAAGTCGTGTGGGGTGCTGGTGTCTCCCGGAGCTCCTCAGCCGTGCCTCGGCAAATCGTGAGGGCAGAGCGAGCCGGGGAGCGACGGACGCTTTGCCTGGGTGGGGGGTGGCTGGGTGCCGGTCTCTGCTCCAGTTAAAACTTAATGACCTCTCCCAGAGGAGCAACTTCCATGGGAAAATCTTCCCTGGCGAGTGGAGCCCATCTTGGGCAATGGGGAGAGCTGCAGCGGCGTTCCTGCCCCACGTTGCCTGGGGAGGGGTTGAACCTGCCTTTCCCTGTCCCTGCCATATCTGCTGGCTGGGCCACGTGGCATCAGTGCGACTCTCTTCTTCTTGTTGTGGGTTTTTTTGTGACTGGCACTCGAGTCGCTGTGTAGTGATAAAACTGAAAAGTCAGAAGTGCTTCATTTGGCCAAAATTGTTTTTTCTGCCCCCCCAACTTCCGTGGAAGTGGGAGAAGGCTCAGGGACGGGGGCACAAGCCTGCAGAGGGCTGTTGGTGGCAGATGGGAGTTTGTGCAGAGGCGCTGGAAGGAAAGCTGGCTGGGGGGGGTGTGAAGGGGAGGAGGCGGCCGCGGCTCAGCTGGGAAGGTCTGGGAGCTGTGGTGTGCACCGGTACCAGCTGGGCAGCAAGGTGAGAAGTGCTGGTAGGCTGCAGAGTCGGTCCCCTGGAGAAGGTGTGGGGCATCCAGGGTGAATATCGTCACAAAGGTCTGGCAGAGCTTAATGGCTGTTGGCTGGAGAGCGAGTCTTGAGAAATGAATTACAAGAGCTGGGGTAGGAGGAGTCCTGCAACTCTTCATCTGCCAAAGCCATGGGACTTTTTCCAGGGGGATTTGCAGAAGCGGCAAGGAGAGGAGGTCTGTGGGCATGGGGCTAGGTGCCGCTCAGCAGCAGGGAATTGATCTGGTCTTTCCGTCCAGCTGTGTCTCCTGTTGCGTGTCCTGCCTCACATCCTGGGACAGGTCCCCTCCCAGCACCGCTGGCTGGCATCTCTCACCTTGGTATCTTCCATCGGTGGGTGAAAATGAGCAAGTCCTTGTTCCTGTGCTGCGCCAGCTTAATACTGGTCTTGCCAAGGGTCTGAAAATACTTCTGTAAGCAACTTCTGCAGACGCTTCCCCCTGCCTTCTGGTGCTGGTAGGTGCCTGGTTTGCGCAGCAGGCTCTACTTTTTCCCCCACACATGGACTCATTTGCTCCGTGACCCCTCACGGTGTTCAGGGCTGCCCCTCGCCGGGGTATGCGTATGTCTGTTGGGTCTTAATGCAGTAGGACTCACGTTGCAGACTAAGTGTCATTTCACACCTCTTCTAACAAGCGGAGGGTTTCCTAAAGCATCGGTTAGCTTATGGAGTGTGCTTGCGTTCCCAAAGCACTTGGGTGCTCTGGCGCGCCATGCTCACCATTAAAATACTTCCGTAGTGCCCGGTTGCTCCGGGACTTTCAGGTCACCCCTCTCATTACTGTTTGCAGGGTTGTGGCGTCTCTTCCTTAGCTGCTGCCTTTGGCCTGATGGCGGCTCTCGGGGCTGGACAGCATGTGGAGGCAGAGGCCGGGTGTTGTGGGAGCGGAGAGCTGCCGGTACCCGGTTCTGCCACTCCTCCAGCAGCGCTGCTCGCCGGCCTGCCTGCCGTCTTCCTCGAGCGAGACGCAAGGCGCAGAGCAGAGGAGCGGCGTCTTGTGCTCTGCCATCTAATTAGGTTTGGAGGCCTTTGGTGCGGGGACCCTCTCCTATTTATCAGGTGCCTGTAACTTTGCTCTGGCCTCTGTGCCCTACTTGTGTTATACAAGTGTTAACAACGGTGGTGGCTTGGCTAACGTCCCTTTTCGTCTAGATCGGTACATGTGGAAATACAGCTTTGAAATCAGATGTGAGGAACAGGCTGCTCTTCAAAGCCAGGTGTCGGTTTTTGGTTTTGCCCCTGAGGATGCTCTATTTATGGTCTTTGCCGCTGCTGATTCTGAAGGGAAAGCACCTCCCAAATCAGCCTACAAAGAAAGATAATCCATTTATGAAATGCTTATTCAATCCTGAGCTCAGATTATGCTGTGACAATCTGCAGCAGATCTGATTGCACTAGGAGAAACCTGCGCGGGGGGGCAGGGTGGATGCTTGCCGGCAGGTCTGGGGGGCGGCGGGACAGAGACGTGGAAGGGCAGCTCTGGAGCGATGCTACAGCTAATTTAGCTGGGTCTTGCTCTGCCAAGAGGACTCACCTGGTCTGTCTTGAGGTAACCACGCCACTGCCTCCCCACCTCTGCTGCTAGCTCAACATGGGAGCTTGGGCTTGGTTGTTCCAGCTTTTTTCTTCCCTGGAAATATTTCCCTGTTGTATTCCCTGTAGGAAAATTTCAGGGAGAGGGAGATCGTTCAGCTAGTCGGAAGGGGGGGGTGTGAAACCAACCCTCCAAACCCCAAAACTGCCACCATCAAAACAATAGATAAAAGGGACAGACAAGAGAGGAGGGAGGGCAAGCATATTTCAGAAAAGCTGTGCTGTTTTTGGCTTCGGCCAGCAGGATCTAGCAGTTTGCATAGAAAGTAGTTTATTGTCAGCAAGAGCCGAGGATACCTGCCAGCTCTGCGAAGCCGTTGGCAGCACTGCATTATGCTTGTGAAAGGCCGTGGTGACGGATCCGTCCCCTTGGCCGGGCCAGCCTCTGGCCTGTCAGCTCTTCGCCGCTCCAGCTTGCCGCTCACGAGCACCTTTCGTCTTCATGGTGCTTCTGTGCTTCAGCGGTGTTGGGCCAAATCCTCCACTGCTGTAAATCAGTTTCTGCACCAAAGTTCGAGGAATTATCCCAGTTTCCCCTCGCTGAACGTCATGCCTGGGCATTTTTTAATCCTCCTCTATTTAAAGTTGTCTCGTCCACTGACTCCACCCCAGTTTGGATGGGAAGGGCTGCGATACACTCGTGTTGAGTTGCCGCTGTACACCAGCCTGATCCAGGAGAGATTTCCATGACCTTTCCTTAGCAAACCTGAAGACCCTGATTTATCCACTCATCTTCCTCTTAAATTTTTTTGTTGTTTTCCAATAATTAGGGGTGTTTTTGGAGGCTTGGATGAAATGACCTGGTCACTTGATGGCCAGGTTCATGAAATGACCTTCTGATCTCAATGACGGAGACATGGGGGGTGTTTGTGTGTTAATCAGCAGCATGGAGAGGAAGATGCTAGTAAGTCTCTCTCCCTCATGCGGCGGCGCGCACTTAGAGGAGAGGCTGTATGTATGTGTTAAATACTTGGCCTCATGGTTAGCGTGAGCTTGCTGTGTTTGCTAGATGTGCACTCGGACAGCGCAGCGTGCGGGGCAGGGGCTGCCTGCGTACGGTGCCGTGCAGGGTTGCGTCCCCTCCCGTCTAGAGCCGCTCGGTGCTACCGGACCAGAAATAATGAACGATCCTAATGAAGGGGGCAATTGCGCTCATTTTAATCGCAATAAAAAGATTAAAAAGGGCTCTCTTCATCTGTGGAGGTGTGTTAAGTAAACCTGTGTGGAAGTAGTCTTTGCTGGGGAGCCACGTGGCTGAGTGCAAGACAGGTAACGTCACAGCAGTGTAAAATCGTTGTCTCCCCTAACCTCTGTTCTGCCTTCCAGAGGCGAGTTTGGGTGTTCTTGTCTCGTTCAGTTGCCTAAGGCGTGTTGGCTAGCCGTGCGAGGCCCCCCGTGCTGCCCGTCCAGCGGGAGCATGGCTGGTGGACCCTGAGCTCCACACCAGGTTGCTTTGTCCCCGCTAGAAACTGAACGTCTGCTCCGAGGTCCTGCCGCGTTTCTGGCTTGTTGGGGTTCCTGTGCCTTGATGCTGAAAATGAGTACGCTTATCTGAGATCAGTGTGCAGTTGGGGAATACGGGTATATTGTAGAGCATTATAAAGTAGTATTCTTTGTGCTGAAAAGTGCAGATCAGGATGTGTTTAGCTGTGTTTCTGCAGTGCCGTAAGTTGCAAACTCCAGCCAGAGCCATCTGGAATAGCGTAAGGAGCTCTTGAGTTCCCACGTGGAGATCTGGGTCATACACACAGCGTTTTCAGAAGTTCTGAGCAATTTGATCAGTTCTTTCCACTCTATTTCATTTTCATGATCATAAGTAGAACAGATCGGCAATCTCGCTAGAGAGCCTGTTCTCACCGGACCGCTGCCCCAACTTGGCAGGGGCAGGAGCTCCCCGCAAACACACGCTCATGTGCTCCCTGTCTTATTTAAAGAGACACGGCCAGTGGAAATGCACCGTCTGCATTGTCTTATTTGTATTATGAAATGCAGTACAGGCACAAAGACAGGGAAAAATGACTCGTATACTTACCGTCCACGGGAATGTCTCTGGGAGGAAGCACAAACAAAGCTCTCCAGAACCTGGGCTCTGAGTTTGTAATGTAAAATTGGTGCTGGGTAATTGCAGTTGTGGAAAATACCTTGTGGTGGTGTTCAGTGCTTAAAAGAATAATTCACCCACTTTGAAATATGCTATGGTACAGAACTTTGGAAAAACTCTTTATTGTAGCAAAGTTTTTAAAGATGTCACAGTATTATTTTATTATAAAGCCAGCAGCTAAAACATTAATAAGAAAAATGTCTAATCTGTGTTCTGGCCTGAACAAAATGACAATGTAGCTAATGCAAGATGTTTAGTAGTCTTTACCGCTGCTGAGAAAATGAAGAAAATGGTTTTGAACTGTTTCCCATTAAAAATCATCCAGTTAGGAATAACTGCATTTTCAGAAAGAGAACGGTTAGCTGCTTTTTATAACCTTTCCTACTTTTCCTTGGAAATAAGAGTTTTGCTTATTCCTTGCTGTTCTCATAGCCCCTCTGCAGAATATCAGATTTTTGCTGTACATTTTGCTGGCTGTGATTTAGTGTATATTGAAATCAAAGGATGGGGCCCTTGTTTAGTGACATAAGGGCTCAGGCCCCACGGCCTTTGGCAGCTGATGTGAAGCTTCAAGTCGGCGTAAGTTTGGCCTTAGAACAGGTGAATAAAGGATTGCAAGATGCAGCCTGAAATGAGAAGCCAAAAGCACATGTTGCAAAAGATTTGTTCTCAAAGAGTTTGTGATTGTTGCATCTGCCTCTTTGAAATTGTCCTGGGGATGTGGTTGTATACGATTTATAAATCAGAATAGACTTGTGCCTTTCTCCCAAGTGAGCCCGAGCTGCTGGTGCTCCTGCCGCAGGTGTTGCGGCAGCCCAAGGTGGGACCTCGCCATTGCAGAGGGGAAGGGGCTGTGGAAGCCAGAGAGGGTCCGGCCACCTGGCCGCGGTGGCACGCTGTTCATGCGGCCCTGCCACGGTGGGATGCTGCAGCCGAGGTGATGTCCCTGCTGCTGGGTGCGCAGCACTTGGCGGTGGTGGTTCTGCCTCGTGCCAGCACCTGAAGCAGGGAGAGATGCTGCCAGGCCAGCCTGCATCCAAGGGGACGGGTGAGGTCCCTGTGTTATAGGCAGGCACGTGCGGAGGGTTAAACCGCAGCTGACAGTCGGTTCCTCTTTCACTGAATCTGCCGAAACATGAATCCACGTTTCTGAGTTGTTTTCTGCGAGGGCCGATGGGAGTGCAGCCTGTGCCCACAGGACAGGCGTCGCGCTGCCTCCGGCCATGCTGCGGGGAGGCTGGTGCTGGCGAGCAGGGTTATGTGGGCCTCATTTAATCGTCATAAAACGTCCTTCTTGGCAAGGTTAAAATCTTGATGTGTCCCTGTTTTCCCAGGGAAATCCTTGGAAGGCCAAACCTTTGAAGAAAGCATCTGCTTTCACCTATAACTTCTATTTTCTATTGCTCTGTTGAGCCAAATGTGTTTTAGAGTGGAGATGCCCAAGGCAGGATTTTGGGGTCAGTGGGTTGTGGGTCCTGCCGTGGGACAGCTGACCCCACTTAAACCTGGAGGTACCAGAGGAGACCTTTTACTGATTTAAGTCCCAGCCATCCCATCAAGTCCGGCTGTGGACCAGTTCTGCTGCTATTTACGCTGATTTGTGTGAATGCTGAATGTAGCCTTTATAAAAACTTCTGTTGCCAAATTGAGCTTTTCCCCTTCCAAAGTGACCTCGAATGACCGTCTTCTTCTCTACCCCTCACTTGGAAAAATTTGCAGTCCGAGAGCAAGGCGTTGTGGGTGGGGAGGGAGCAGGAGAGGTTTCTGAAGGAACTTCTGGGCCGTTGCAGTCCTTGCGGGTTCTCCCTCGTGCCTTTCCTCCATGCAGTGACGCACAGCGAAGCATTGACTGCCTGGAGAAGGGCATCTCTGCTTTGAAAACAGCTTGTATGTGGAACTGAAACTGCCCAGCTCAGATTGCCAGGGGATGTTTATTATTATGGGAGATGCCTGATGTTGCATTATTGCATGTGCGCCTCCTGAGAAAAACACTCTGCTGCTGTCAGTGATGTTTGTGTATGTTTAACTTGCAGCTTAAGCTCTTACCCATGCTCACGGAGTAAACAAACAGCAAACAGCGTTCTCTAAAGTGCGTAAAGCATAGCAAGTACAAAGTGCTTGAAGCTTCAAATGATGATATTTAGTTTACCAAGTTAAACACTTTTTGCTTAGAAAACAGAGGTGCTTAAGGCTGCCCGTGCAGCGGTGGTTCTTCCCCCAGACAGGCACGCAGGCCGACTCCAGCGTGGCTTGGGAGCGCTGGTCGCTGCCGTTGGCCTGGGATGCAGATTTCCAGGCAGCCCCTTCCCAGGCTTTGCCTCCTTGCTGGTAGCGTGACGTGGGAGCTGCCCTGAGCAGCCTGTGATCTGGGCAAGGCAGAGGAGTCTCAGGCTGACCACCTCTGTCTCAATGGGATGGGTCAGAAAACCCGATGAAAGGGTTGGGACCTGCGGAGAACCTTTTACTTTATCCTTAAGCACCCTCTGAGACAAATCTTGGGCAATCCCAAAGATTTGAATCTCTGTTCTGCTGCTCTTTGCTTGTCATCTGTCTCCAAAATGCTGGGCAAAACTGGGAGTAGTTCAGATTAAAGGTGCTTTTGAAGCATCAGGCGTCGGGTGCAGACTCCAGCCTCTGCACAGACCCCTGGTGCTGTGAGTGCCCTGCGTGGAGTAAAGCCTGTTGTCTCCTGGTGGCCTCAAAACGCCCTAGATGTTTGACAGACCACTGCATGTTCTTCCCAGTGGGCAGGACAAACCCTGGCAGGAGAAGGGCCGTGGACGGTATCAGTGGTACGCACCTGAGGAGTAACTGGAGTAGCAGAGCCCTTGTGAGAGAGCCTGTGTCCTGCGTGGTGGAAAGAAGATGGATGGGTGGGTGGAAATCTCTCTGAAATGCTGTTTGTTATGAGATGGGCTCAAGGTCTCGTTGTAAGATAGGTGATTTGGTGTGTGTGCCTGCTTGAAATGGATGCCTTGGCGGCTTAAAAAAAAAAGTGGTTTTTTTCTTCCTCCTTTGAACCTCAAATGACATAGGATGCGTGGAACTGACACATGAGCACGTGCTTTCAGCTAATTAGGCAGACGTGACGTGTCCAAGGCGGACCAGCATCGTGCCAAGAATATCATGGAAATCAGCCAGCTGTTTTTGTGGACATTGCTAAAATAGAGTTTCACTTAGCAGCACCAAGGCAAAGCTGAAGGGGAGAGTAAAGCAAGGAGAGCGTCAGAAGCAGTGAGACAGTCGTGCGTTGCCTTTTGTAGCGTTGCTGCGTGCTCGTTCCCGAAGCCTCCCTGTGCCTCGCGAGCGTGCAGCTGGCACCGGTCCGCGAGCCTGGGTCACGGAGCAGCTGTGGAACAAGTGCAGTTCGATGTGCTGCTGAGGGAGCCAGGGCGTTGGTGTAACGTCTCTGCACGTTTATTACACGCAAACTGGTTTTGGTACCCAGCGAGGCGACTTCTCCGTGTGTTTCTTGCCCAGCTATCACTGCCTGCACTCGCTTCTCAATATGCACTTTTCAGTTCCTTGCAGCTTCTCAGTGGGAGAGTCCTGGTGCTGGCTACTTTCATCCTTTGCTAGAGTCCAAGATGTGCCGCTTCAGTCTCCTTATTGTATTACTCTTCGCTACTTTCTTGCCTTCCGGATGGCGATTCTTGTTTCCCTGGGTTGATGGCCTAGGAGTAGAGTTTTGGGGGTTTTCTTGGTATTCTCAACAGCAATCATGTGTAGCACTGAAACTTTGAGAGTGTGCAGCCGTTTTGCAATCACGTCTGGGTCGTGCTGCAAAGAAACCGGTGAGCAAGAGCAGTATGGCTGGTGTTGGAAAAACGAGAAGTCGGGAAGGGTGCGCATGCTTCCCTTTAGGAGGACAGGGCATGGTGAAGAGTACGCTCGGACCCCTGGGTCTGAAATGGTTAACTCCTGCTGGGCTGGGGCTTATCCCTTTTTTCAGTTTTATATGAAGTACATGCCCCTGATGTTTGTAGATGCTCCTTAAAGATTGGAAGAAGGGGGGCTACTGAAGTGACTCGAAGGCACGCTCCGGCTTTCGTGAGATTGTGTTGGGTGGGAATAACAGTGCAGTTGGGCTTAACCATTTTTTGAGGACGAAAGCGGCTGTACTCTCATAAAGAGGTTTCCATCAGCTGCTTTGTGCTCAGTGAGCAGAACCTGAAGGAAGCTGTAGCTTTCATGTTTATAAATGAATGCTTCCGAACGCGTTGAAGAGCTGCTGCCTGGCCCGCAGTGAACAAATTCAGGAGCCTTTCCACCAATGCCATTAGACTTGGGCACAAGATATCGAAATGGACCCTGTTGACCACTTTGGTGAAAATAACTGTTCAGACTTCTATTACAGAAAGTAATTTGAAAATGGTGATTGCTCCTGCGCCTCGGTCCCCCCTCCGATGCAGCCTCCCTACTGCTTTTCCCGACGCAGCGTGGGTTGCTGAGCTCTGCCCTTGTGGTCCCCAGGAACCTCACGCTCTGTTGGGGCAGAGCTTTCCCAGCACCTGCGTAGCGTTCTATTGATTCCTAGGTAAAGGAGGCTACCGAACTTTTGTGTCAAACACTATTTCTGAGGCCTCATTCAGCAGCAAATTGGATTGTAATCCTGAGCAGAAATGGCTTAAATGTTGCATAAGCATGTGCAAAATTCAGCAGAGTTTTGCTGGTACTTAACAGCAGTGAAATGCCTACAGAAGTAGTTAAGCTGGGGGGGTGGGGGGGTGGTTGTTGTGTATGGTGGTTTGGTTTTGCTTTGTTTTTGTTTGTAAACCAAAACAGTGGATGGTGGATGGTACTCCAGTCTTAAACTGATTGAAGCTTACAACTTCTATGAAACCATAGATGCTCGTCCAGTATGAGCCTTTGAAGCTGTGGAGGAATGGACCTGACCTCTGATGTTTTTGGGACTAACTGGGACGTGGAGCTAATGGCAGTGTACCTCTCCAGTGGGATTAGAAACGCCGCTGTTTCTTACCCAAGGGACACTGGCTTTGAAATGCAAATGCTTTGGCTGCTTCAAGCATTCAGGAACAGAATCGGGAGTTGCCTTTCCTGTGCAGTCTCATGTATCTACTGCTCTTTTCCTTTAGGTTATGATGCCCTGAGCTATTCTGTGGAGAGTAATGACAAACGGAGCGGGAGACAGCTACTGCAAGCAAATGAGAACACGACTGATGTCCCAGAGGATGGGGGGCAGCCGTACGTCAGAAATTGCACTGAACCAGGTAGGAATGAAAGTTGCTTCCAGCTCCTCGGTCCTACAGTTGGCTTTCTTACCTCCAGATATCTGTACTGATACCACCTTTACTGCCAAAAACTTGTACTTACTAATTTTTAAGCCAATAAACATGCTTGTTTTCCTTGTACGTGTGCACCATATGGGTATTGCAAACTCCCTCAGCAGCTAGGGTTAAGAGGAGGCCCTGCCGTCAGCTAGAGTACAAGACAACGTTTAGTATATGCTGATAGCCAAGTGCTGAGATCGTAAGAAGCACGCCTTCTGTGGATCTTGCATAAACACTGCGTGCCGTTAGAGTGGTGAGATGTCCATAGTGACGACGTGTGCCAGTAGGATTATGTGAGAAATTAGTAGGTAGTCATATATTTAGTACAAGTACTTCCACCAGCAGCGGACCCAAAGAAACCTAGTCTTCTGTAGCTTGAGGTTGGGTTGATGTGCTGATGAGAAATAGGGCTCGGTTCATAATGCAGCTTTCCTCAGGGAGGGACCTTAGGAGGGTCCTCCTTATCTCCTTGACTCCTGTTTTTATGAAACTCGTGGGCACTTAATGTCACTGAAACTCTGCTGATCTGTGCTATTTTGTTGAAGCTGGTTGACATATTCAGAAGCTTTTGGGTGAGGTGGGCACAAACACGTTGGCTGTGTCGGTACGCTTCGTGTGCCCCCCTTCCTCAGGGACCCACCTGCAGGCAGGATTAAGGCAGATGGAGGGGTATTTAACTGCAGGAGACGAGCTGATGTGCTGTGTGAACTTGCCTTCCCTGAGCTGTCTGGGGCTTTTTGACAATTTCTTGTACTTGCTCTGAAAGACCCCCCTCTAGTTAGGGGGGCAGCTTCCTGTCCCATAGTTAAAAGGACAAATCACTTGCAACCCTGTACAAAAAAATCCTTCCATGGCTGATAGAAAAAAGAACAAGATTGGGAGTCTTCAATTTGCATCCAATAGATTCTGTCGTTTTCATTTCTACCTAAATAGAAGTCATCATAATATATCGCTATTAAAAGAGGAGGCTTTATAAGCTGTTTGGTCCTTTGTTTTTGTTTTCTTTTTCTCTTCACAGCAGAGCTTGGATGTTGTTTCCTCAAAGTTTGGGGAGGGGAGGGGAAATGTGTTTCTCTATTCTTCAGGACTTATGTAGGTTACATGCCCCCAGAGAAATTCTAACAAATACGGTTCTTGCTGCACTTCTCTGCCTATAATTTTTCCTCCACTGTAATCCTTAATAACATTTCTGGACAGATGGATGATTATAGTCTTTTTTAGACAGCAAAAACTAGTACAAAAATTCTTCTTTGATTTTTTATTTTTACTTGTTTGCATATCTCCCATACAGCACGGATCCAGTCTTACAGCCTCACATCAGCGCCTGCAGTAATCTTTCCCCCACCACGCTTGGTACCTCAGCACCTGCTATCTCACCATCCTCGGCTATTTCTGCTGCCCTCACCAAATCAAGTGGCCTATAGGAAACGTGTGGGATTTTATTTGTGGTGTGTGTTTTTTCTCCCCCTTTTTTCAGAAGTTAAAACAATAATTACTGAGTACATTGTATAGTGTTCAGGAGAGAGAAAGTAGAAATACCTAGGTGAATTCCTATTTTTACTCTGAATTATCATGACATTACAACAGAATACGTTGTGTAATAGCAAACTGATTAAAAGTACTGTACAAAAGAAAGTAATAGTAACAAAGTTTAGGTCCCATGTGTTGTTTCGTGGATTTTGTTTAGACCATTATCACATGTAAGTGTAAATCATTAACGTTAGTCTGGATGGCAGTCAGAAATGTTGGAATTGTCTTGGTTTGAAGGGGAGCAGGACTCCGAAGTGTCTGTGAAAGTTATCTGTTGGCTTCAGTGGACTGTAGGCCACGTGCAGAATATACTCCAGTTCTGCTTTTCAGCAAACTGAGTGAGCGAAAGAGCTGGTAGAAGTGATGCTGTAAATAGCATCGATATGTTGTCTTGTTCTGAATCGTTTTTGTGCTGTGTATGATAACACAACATGAGAAAGCAAAGCATTGTTAGCTGTGCTTTGGGAAAACTTCGGAATCTTCCATTTTCCCTGCAACTCAGAATGATGCCAGGTTTCCGAATCCAGCACAAAATGGACCACCAGTCATGAGCCCATACGACTTCATCCTGCTGCTCTCTTTCCTGACGCCCAGAGTGAAACAGCCATTCAGGAGATTGAAATGTGACCCGATGATGGAACCGGGCTGCTGAGGTCAATCTAGTCTAATGCAAGCTTAACCAGCATCCCAGCAGATTAGGACGAGGAGACCTTCAGCGCAGTTCCTCATAACAGCTTTCATGTTTCCAAGGGCAGATAGGAATAGGGCAGGTTCAAATCAGCCTACAGCTCTGACACTAATAATTGCTGTTTTTAAACGAAGCCGATCGAAGGCTTGATTCAACAGCCTTTCAGGGCAGCGCGGTCCTCTTTCCCCTGGCTGTCTCGGTGCAGGATCAGGCCCCGGATGGCGTCTGGCTCCGAGGTGACAGCAGAGGCCTGAGCTAGCGCAGTAGTCAAGAAGCACGAGAGTTCACCGAGCGCGCCTGCCTTTGCCTTCTCTAAGCGCTTGCCTGTGCAGGGCTGCTCGAGGAAATGGAGGCAATTTGGCTAAAATTGTGATGTTGCTGAGCATAATTCCCGAGCGGTGCGTGCCCTAACCCTCGGGCATCTGTTGTTACTTGGGAATCAGCAGAGCTTAAATCTCCTTAGCATCCCCACAGGACACGCACTTATGTGCATTTGGCCTTCAGGTGCTTCTCCTTCCCTTTGGTGAGTATCGGTAGGAAAATGCTGCCTGAAAAGGCAATCTTTTTTCCTGCCTACTTCTATAAATACCTACAGCTAGGCAAAAGTGAGTGTTTAAAAAAGCAGGTTCACCTCATCTGTTGGGGGAGGGAAATAAAATGCCGCGTTTTGAAGCGTTTTGTGGTTTTTCGCAACACTTGGCTTTTGTAGTCTGTTGGCAGTAAACACATTTTTACATGCTGAAGGAAAGATCTTTTTTCTTTAACTGCACGTGTATTTTCAGGCTCATTTGAAAGCTTGGCATGACATTTGCAAACTGCTATTTTTATTTTCTAATGGTTTATCCAGTGGGCTATCTAGTAGCATTTTATCATCAGAACTGCTCCAAAGAGTGGGGGTTTTGCTCCCTTTTCCTTTGAAACATACATGGTAGAAATATTAAAGGGGTGGGATGGACAGCATCCAGCCTGAAGACCTTTTTTGTACTTTTTTTTTGTCCTTTTGTAATTTTTCACTCTGAAGCTGTTGCAATTGGAGTGATAGTGTGGTCTTTTTGCGCAGTTACCTGCAAAACGCATTGCTTGTTCTGTACTGGGTAGCCCTGCCTCACTGAACCCCGGGGGATTTTTGAGCCCTACAGTATGGCACTTGGAAGTGGTTCTTGCAAGGCTTGACCTGGAGGATGGCTGGTTCTCTATCGGGGTAGCAAGTCAGAGACTGTTTCCTTTTGAAAATCTATTGAACGTAGCTGATGCAATGACGACATGGTAACCGTTCTTCTAGCTCCCTTGCCCTGCCAGGGTCGACGGAGTTGGTTAGCTGTTGTGCATATGACTTGGTGAGGGATCAGCTCTGTGAGTGACTGGCTCTGGAAGCAGTTGCAAGCTGGTACTCAGCTATGGATGATGTGGGCCACAAAACGCGCTCCCAAAAAAGGCAGGGAAAGTAGCAAGGCATGGCAAATGGATGCGATGAAATGCTAGCCTCAAAAGAGGACACCTGTCTTTGCAAGGCTACGAGATTATTTAGCTACTTGTTGCTGTGGGATCTGAGTACCTGCTGGTATGTTTTGAAATGGCAATTTAAGCCCTATTGCTAAGAGTCCTGTTAACAGAAGGGAGCTGAGAAATATTAATTGTTTGCTCTGCCCTGGTACTGTTGTTGTATTTGATTGTGTTGAGTGCTTGTGGAGGCAGAACAACAAAAAACCTCGCTTTCTTTTCTAAAGACCCTCTGGTCTCTTGTCTCCTGTCCCTTGTTTTGCAGCCCTGTAATCGTATGTGCCTAGCCCATCCCTCTTGGATCCCCGGTGGCTCTTCGTGGGAGCACCTGACTGCGCTGCCATGCAGCAGATGCTCTTCTGGTCTCTCCTGCCATCCTCTCGTCCTTGTGTCTGTGTGAAGGATGTCTGGAACTAGAGATGGACAAAAAAATTGGACAGAGTTTATTCACAAAAAAGTGGTATTGTTTAAACCACTTGTTGATTTTGGGCTAGGTTTGGCAAACAGTTTTAGCTAATACAAAAGATGATGAGGAAAGTGAGAAATACTCGTGTTACTTCAGGCAAAGTATCATTTAACCACCTAGTCCTGTTTGGAAATATGACTCGCCCACTGGAAGCCAAGAGAAAGGCTTAAGCTGATTTAATGTAGAGCTTTGGGTCAGGTCCAAGTGCTACCAAGTTCAGAGCTAGGTTTGCACTAGAGAAGTTCAGAGAAACTGGCTGTTAATTCAGTGGTTTATCAGCCGTCAGGAAGGTGACGAGCTCATAGGCTGCGTCAGGATGGGATCTAGAAATGGATGTTAGAGGCTGCTCGGTTGTGGCACGCTGAAGTCCCGGTGCCACCCCTCCTTAGCTCCTCACTAGGCTGACATATGCTGCCGCTGACGAGCTGTCATCCTGTTCCTCCCCCAGTGTGACCGCTTCCCACGTGCTCGGTCGCCACTCCTGCCTCGGAAAGGCTGCAAATAAAATAACAGCCCTGCTTAAGCGTGCCATTTTAAAGTCATTATCAGTAATAGCAGGAAATACGTGATCGCTGCAGAAACTGAAAGACTCGGTGTATTCATTTAGACCCTCAGGCACAAAAGTGTTTAAGTTAAACAGCCAAAGAAGTTTTTATGCAATTATTTTTTACATTTCCTCCTCTTATTTCAAAAGCAACTTTCTCTTTCATCCATATTTCTCCAGTGAGTCATAGGCTATGATAATGTAATTTGTAGTGCTTGGCTATAAAGTAGGTAGCTCTTCCAGACTGCTTGCTTATGCTTGTTACCGTCTCTTTAGAGCCCTTTTTGCGTTGAACCACAAACCTTAACCCACAAAACCCAAACCACCTCATGCGAATTTGTGCTTTCTGATCTCTTTCCCGTTAAACATTTGCTCCCCTCTGTTTTGTGTACCCAGGCAGTGAGATTACCGCAACCACCGCGGGTTTCTCGGTGAACAGCTCGGTGACCGAGCTCTGCTTGGCGCGTGGCGTGGCCCAAGGGCGGAAGGAGATGAAAGCGTGGTCTCTCGTTGTACCTCTTTCTCTTGCTGTGGGAGAGGGGTCTTGCGCTCGTGCTTTGGTGCCTGTGTGGGCAGGCTGGCGTTAGCCGTAAGTGCTCTCCTGGTTGATACGTCCTCTCCAAAGTGGTGTTTCCTCTGTGTTAAAACAGAGCAGTGCAGTCCTCTCTCCTTGAACTCAGCCTGGGGTGTGGATGTGCTGAAGCACGGCCCGAGCAGGCAGTTTTCAGCCAAAACAGTAGCAGCCGTCTCTGTGCTGAAAAGGAAACCACCTCTTCATCCTCACATGGGCAAAGACTTATGCATGTGCTTGGCTTTACGTGGTTTGAGTTGTCCTGGGTTGTCGTGCCCAGAATGATGTCCAGAGAACACACGCAGTGCACGAGACCTGTGTCTTTACCTATAAGCATGTTGCTGGTGCTAGAAGAGGAGCTATAGCAGAAGAGTCCCTGCCCTAAAGACCTTCAGCCTTTCAGTAGACTAGGGATGGGAATGCTGGAGAAGTTAGTGCATTTATGCAGCTGTAAAACTCACTGCTGCAGGATGAAATTCAGGGCTTCTAATGTTCCTTGGTTTTCTGTGGGTTGTGTGTCGTCGTCTTTTGGTGGATTGTCAACACTGTAGAGATAAAACTGCACAGGAGATCACGGCAGTGGCAGAAGTGCCTAGCAGATCCCAAAATCGCAGCTCAGTCTGAGATGGACTTGTGTGCTAGAAACAAGGTGTATTAAGTGAAATACTCAGGCACTGAAGTATTTTAATGAGTAGAGTTGTCCTGAGGTTCCGGCTCATGTTTGTGCTTCCGTGTGTACAACAGCACTGTCTGCCAGCACTTGGGGATATGCGTATCTGGGCGGCAGCCTGAATTGTGGGCCTGATACCCATTTGCGTCGAGGCTGGAGAAGACAGAAATTAAATGTGGGTAAGATGTGCTCATCCTTTTAGTGGAGCCTTGATACTTGGGTGTGGAGAGCGATGGTGACTCCTTCATCTCCGTAGGTAACAGGGACTTCTCGCCTCTTGGTCCTTGTAGCTGGAGATATGGTGCCAGGCTTGGACTCTTTCATTTCTGAGCATCCTTCGGCTTTTTGCCTCTGTAAGATGCAAGGAGTGGTATCTTTACGAGCCTGGGTTTTGCTTTAGTGGGGTGGGCTTGTGGATGGGAAGTGGGAAGACATAGAAAACAAAATTCCTTTGGAATTCTTCTGGAAAGGTGCTGGAAGGAGCTGCTGGCAGAGTGAGCAAGACTGCTCTTGCTCCACTGCTGCCAAGTTTAGGAAGGCCTTCTTCACAAGCAGATATGACATGCTATGGGAAGAGTGGTGATCCTCCCCCCCCCCCAAGTCTGAACCAAAATGCAATTTAAAAAAAAAAAGTTGCTTACCCTCAAGCAAAATTCATTTTTTCCTAGCAAAACGGAAAGTAAAAATTTGTTTCTGCCTAGCAAGTTGCGAAACCTTGCTTTCACTTGTGGAAACATTAGAAAAATAAATTGCTGTAAGTTTAGTAACAAAATGTCCTCGAGGAATATAAAAAAAGACATTCTTCCCTCCCTCAGCCATAACAGTTTTGTGAATTTGACAGAAATTTGCTCGAACTTCTGCTCCCACACTCTGCTTCCGTCTGTTGATTGCTCTCTTCCACCCCCCCCCCACAAAAAGAGAAGACCTGACGGAAGTCAGGAGCGCGATTCCTCTTGAGTGAGGCTGCGGGGCCAGAGCAGTGGGTAACGCTCGCCAGCGCCGGCCGCTCCTGCCTGACGGGAGCGGGTTGCTTACGCCCTGGGAAGGGTCACCCGTCCGCCGAGGCGGATGTCAGCAGGTACCGGGCGGCTGGGGCTGCTCCGTGCCACGGATGCTCCGTTGCAGCCGGGTGTCACCTGTGTGCGCTCTGCGGGCAGACGTGGCTGCGTCCCTTTCTCTCTGCCCCCCGCCTCTCATCCAGGTGGAAATGGTTTTGGTGCCCAGTATCGCAGTGATCCAGGGAATTCCAGTTTCGAGGACTCCAGTGTACTGTCATTCACTTTTATTTTATTTTTCCCCCTTGGTGCTTTGCAAACAAGGGTTGTCATATGCCCCACCCTGATACGGGAGCCCTGTTCCTGGGGCTTGGGGTCTGCAGCGCTAAAACAAGCGTCTCCCCATGGCAGTGCGTTCTCCTGTAGTAACTGCAGACCATCCGCTCTCGTGCTTTGGGAGCAGGGGGTCCCGAGTGATGCACCGTCGCCTTGGAAGGCTGCTGTGTTGCTCCTCACGCCGAGCAGCACAGAAAGGCTTTGCCAACTCCAAGCCTAAAGCATTAGAAAACAGTGATGTTGGGGTTAAAACCTCAGAAATAAAAGTAAAAACCATGCTCGTTTGTTCCGGGTTTCTGTGCTGGCATGGAGCTGGGTTATCTTTTCCTACGGTCAGGAGGGAGAAATGTTCTCTTGGTGGGAACGAGAGCTGAGGTTGTGGTGCTCTCACCTGGCCCCAAGAGCTGGGGCTTGAAGAGACAAACACCAACGCTGGCAAAGCTCCACGGCTGACACCTGCTTTTTAACTAAACGCCGGTTTCGACTGGGCTGTGTGCCCCTACAGCCTCCCTCTCTGGCTGAGGGGAAAAGGTGAGGCAACCACTGGCTTTGGAAGAGTTCTTCCTGGCTGAGCCTGCCTGCTTGGTTGGTTAGAAATGTTGCGGGTGACTTTCCTTTTCACCTGTGTTTGCCATGGGCCACGCACAAATGCATTAAGTGCAGGGTGTTACAGTGTTGGTCTGAAAATGGGTACACCCGGCTCCTCGCTCACCTGTAACTATCTTTTTTTGGGTGGTGTGTTTTTGTTGGTTTTATGGGAGGGGTTTTTTTGGTTTTGTTTGTTTTGGGTTTTTTGGGGTTGGTTTTTTTTTTGGCAGCTGGAGTGTATTTCTGGAGCCAAGTTCAGATTCAGGTGAAATTGGGTCAGCAGAGACACGTGCAGACCATGCCTCTGCTATTTACAAGCCTCCCATCCTGCGTTTCAGGTAGGACAGGCCTTGTTGGACACAGGGGAGAGCACGACTCGATTTTGATCACAGATGTTCTCGCTGGCCTATGTCAGAGAAGTTGACCTATGAAAGCTGTAAAAAGCTTGCAAGGGATACTGCAAGATAACTTGCAGGGGGTGGAAAGTGTTCTGCTGCTTGGTTATTCATGCAGCTGGTTTTTTTGGAGGGTATTTTCCACCTATCTGGTCCTTGGAATGATTTCTTGGGCTCCAGAAATTTTCTGCAAACCTTTCAATAATGTCTTTCTCTTCTCTAAGTGGAGTTAGTTTTGTTTTGGGTTGTTTTGTTGTTGTTGGTTTTTTGGTGTGGTTGCTTGTTGTTGTTGTTGTTTGGGTTTTTTGTTTGTTTGGTTTGGTTTGGTTTTTTTTGTCCTGCAATGAACTAGAATGAGAATTTTATTTTCCTGACTGGGAAAACGTTTAATGTTCCTGGTGGCAGTTCCAGTGTCAGTGTGCCACCAAATGGGTGGCATTGGGGGCAACTCCCAGGGACCAGCAGACCCTTGAATCTAGCAGGGAAAGGTTACGCCAAGAAATGTTTTCAACAGGGAGGAGACATTTACCGTTGCAAGAGCTGGCCGAGGGAGTGGAAAACACAGCATCTCTTTCCCCCGTCGGAAGACGGAGGGTGTCCTTCTCAATGATACTCCCTTGTCACGTGGAGGACGCCAGCTGTGAGATGGTGGCTGGCGAGCTGCACGCAGGAGCCTTGGGAAGCCCGGTGTTCTCGTGCGTTGTGCCGCCGTAGCGCACGTGAACAGGCTGAGAGCCGGAGCGGTGTCCTCGCCACCGCGGCAGGCAGCGAGGGGCTGAATGCCGCGGCCGGACGGCGGGGACGCTCGCCCTGCGGGAGGGCGCCGGCAGCCTGGCAGTGCGGCTCGGCGTCTGGGCTGGCCGCGCGCACACGTACATACGGTGCTCGTTTGCGGCAGTGTCAGAGCAATTATCCTCGGGCCGGGACTTGGCACTGCGAAGCCGCTAGCTCTGGAGTTGCTTTGTGACTTGGTTTTGCTGCTTTATTTATAAACGTGTTCAGCTGCTCTGGAGTTGAAGCTGAGCGAAGTGCGTATTTGAATTGGCCTCGGTTGTGGCTGTGCTGTGGACTCGCTGCGGGGTGTGCTTTCCGGGCTGTATTTTGCAGGGCCTTGATCTGTGGGACTGCTGGACTGCAGGATCTCTTTGAAACAAGCGGTGGTCACAAGTGCTTTCTTTAGGACTTTTCCGTCATCTAAGGGGGTAAGAGTCCAAGTGTCACTGAGTTACGTTGTCATATAGGCGAGCAGATTCCTTAGCACCCGCCGCTCCAAGGCAGGACCTGTTGTGTACTTACAACATGACTGTACCTGGAGCACACGCCAACGGGGAAGCTCAGAACAGTTGCTTTTTGCTGGGTACTTAAAAACTCTGAACTGATCTCCAAAATCCTGCAGTTCCCTGGAAAACAGGGCCCTCTGTGCACACGCAGGAGGCCAGTAGCATTCTTTTTGCTGAAATTTTGCCTGTATTCCCATGTGATTATGTGTGAGCCTCCAGGAGCTGAAGCTTTAGGGAGAAAAATAATACAAGCTCTGTGATTAAAATCAAGAGGTGGCAGTGCTATTTCCCAGTTTATCCTCAGTGTGTTCTCCTGCCTTGATGAAACAAAAGAATTAGAAAAGGGAGGGGAGCTAAGTGGCAAAACAACAAAGTAAAACCCGAATCTCGAAACCGGCATCACCTCTGCGGTTTGTAGGCGGAGGAAAGGCAGTGAACCCCTGTAAGCCCATAGTGCCCTCGTCAGAAAGCTGCCGTTTATTTTTGCATACTGTATCATTGCATATGTAATTAAACCACTACTTGTTCTAACAGAAAAAAATCTCATTAGTCCCATTGGCTCCTGGCTTATGAGTACTCAGCCTCCAGCCTTCTGCATCGCAACATGGCCGAGATGTGCACCAGTAGTCTGCAAAATCTCACCTACTGGGACTCATTTGCTTAATTGGTGATACTTGTGATTAGCACGTTCCCATTGTAATTGTTGTTTCCAGCGGAAATTACTGTATTGTCATACGCTAGCTATGCAATAAGGGCCTTGCAGAGTGTTTATGGAAGATTAGTATGTCATGCTGGGTGTTGAGTGAAGAATGCCAAAGGATAATTGACTGTTGCTACCCAAGAAGCATGTTAATAATCTTGAGAAATGATCACAAGGGGAAAAAAAAAAAGGACTAATCCTGTAGGCAACAAGGAACAGATCTTAACCTGTACACCTTCTGCTATCAAAGACGCAGGAGGACATCATTTGAGAGCCAGTCGCAAGCAGCAACCCAATTTGCATGGTAGCTCTTCCTATTTTCCCATTCATCAAGTCGGTGTTTTGCTTTAGGCTGCCAGTGAGCTTTACTGACAAAACCTGACTTAGGGAGTGCTGGCCATGGAGTTGCTGGCCAGGGGAGTTTAGCAAGAGTAGTGGTAGGGAGCACGCAGCTGCCGTACCCCCGTAAGGTCCGCAGCTGATCCCTTGACGAGGTCGTTTGGTGCAGATCAGTCCTTACTGCTTCACCCCCTTGTTCCCCTTTTCATCCCTGTCCCTCCAGGTGCATGGAAGCACCCACAGCCAAGTAGATTTGCCAAAATCCAAATCGTAACCTCTTGTATTTCACAGCGTTTTGCTAACAATATGCTGCTTGGTTTCTTAGTTTTTGAAGTACAGTGCGAGTCTTAGGAGAGAGATACACCCAGCTAAAAACTATGGACCATGTCAGATAAGCATAGATAGGGCTACAGTTTCTGGTCTCTTCTCTTTCTAGTCTTCATTGGGACTCTAATGAAATGACCCGCCTGCAGCCTACTAGTCACCATTTAATTAAACTTGTTCTGTAGGGATTGCTAATCCGGCAGCCTTTGGCTGGTGCTAGATATTGTCTGGATGTGAAATACTGACCCTGACGCTACCCATCGTGGTGAGAAAGCTTTGCCTCATACATGCTTTTACTAAAGATCCTTTCAGCCCCGTGACTGGAGCACGGCCAGTGCGGGCACTGGGATGGGTCCTTGCTGGGAGGGGAGGGCTGTGCGACCGCAGAGGGAGCTTTCCAGCTCGCCCGCGTAGACCTGGAGGAGGAGACGCGTCGCTGAACGCGCGTGGGGGGAGCAAAGGCGGGGGGCTCTGGGCCGGCAAGCTGGCTTCTCTGCTGAAGGGACGTGGAGCCTAGGTGACCTGTGCCTGCAGGAGCAGCTGCTTTTCATCTGTCAGAGACCAAAAATGGCCGCGTGGTCACCCCTGGCCTCGAGCCTCTGGTGCCCGAGGACCTGCATACTGAAGTGCTCTGCCTGCGGATATCCTGCTCACAGTCTGCTCCGGAGTGTGCTAAGAGTCTGAAACGTGTTTCGCTGTTTACGTAGAGTTGCGAAACAAATGAAAAATAGATGTGGCGGAGTGCTTATCCAGCGTAAAGCTGGTCTCTCTTATCCCCATCTTAAGTTCTTGTTCCTCTTTCAAAGACAGTGATCAGCCTGGATAAAACACAGCTTTCAAACTACCAGCTTGTGGAATTCCAGTCTTATTTGATGGAGTGGGCCACAGTAAAAGTAAATATATTTTTAAGAAGAAAGGAAATAGGAGGTGGAGCACAGCTGTTTTGCAATGCAACTCAAATATTCCTTCGAAGATCTGATGGATTGTGTTTGCACACATAACTCCATGGGGGAAAAACACATTTTTCAGTTACATCATCTCTAAAGGAGCTGCCTACTTTATCTCTGGAAAAAATGCAGGTAGCAAATATCAACTTTCTTCAGCACAAAGAGGGGGGAAATATTTTCCTAAGTACATCATCAACCAGTTACTACAGTTACATAGCAAGAACCCACGTTCAGAGTAATAGCAATGGAGGGGGGGAACCCTGTGTCCCTTTTTATGATTATTTTTGCCCCTCTGAAATGACTTTAAAATGCCCAGAAACTTTCTCAGTTTTGTGTTTTGGGCTTTTTTTTGTTTGGTTGGGGTTTTTTGTTCTTTTTTCCTAGAGGAATGAGACTTGCTTCCTTGAACTTTTAGCAAGCTTGGGTTACTCCTTTGGTTATTGTGTGTTGTGGAAAAGGCAGCAGAGAGGTTTAAAATACCGAAGAGGGACCATTGCTTCCAAATCTTTGCATTTAAAAGGTGTTAAGAAGCAAAGCAGGACTTCAGACATGAATAAATATCACATCATACCTTTCTGAACTGGGTTTCTACTTCTCCGACACCTGAGGATGCCAGGCTGCTGTAGTGCATCGCTCTAGTAATCTGAGAAGTCTTCCGTGAAGCCCGAGACCTGAATTTCTAAGAAGGAGGTGGAAAAAAAAAAAAAATTGTTGAGTCGGACAAATGTTGAGTCCTTTCTCTTGCAGAAGAACGTATTTGGATTTTTATATGCCGAGCATGGAAAGCAGGACTATTGCAGGTTTTTGGGCTGGTAGCTGGGAAGAACCATTGCGGCCCTCTGGTTTGGGGACGCTGGTCAATGCCAGCGGTGGCCTCTCGTCCTGCCGGTCTGCCGCAGGCTCCCAGGAGGAACGGGGACGTCCTTCTCGCTCCCGGCCCTGCTGCCGGAGGGGGTCTGTGGAAGGGAGCGGCAGACCGAGGTGCTGGAGAGGTGTTTCCTCTTCCTGGCTCTGGCGTGGGTCGGCTGGGAGGTGTGGGTCGGGTCCGCTCTGTGCCTCGGCGGCAAGACGGCACAGCTCATCCCGACTGGCAGCGTAGGGCACGGTTGGACTGTGCTGGTGAAGGGTGCACTGTAAGGAGTTATTACCAATTCAAAATCTGTAAATTGCAAGCGATTGTGTTCATGATACTTTTTGGACCGTCTTTCTGATCGAATCAGTGACTGACGCTTACTTAGCAGATGCAAACTGCTCGATGCAGCGTGGCCTCAGGGCATTACTGAAGTACAAATAACGGCTTGCAGCTGTAATAAAAGTAAATGTGTACCAGATGTAGATGTTCTGGATTGGCCAGATACCAGAATAGTTTGGTTTTTTTACATACCTGAATTATTCTTCTGTCATGGTAAACTCAAATTGTGCGCTTAAGCATTTAAAAATATATTGGTGCATTTTTGTAAAACGTCATAATTCTCCCCAGCATCCTGTTTCCACCAAGCTCCTTATTTTGTGAACGTACTTCCTGCAACATTTTATTATGCTGCTGGTTTCTCCCAGAGCGAGTGACAGCTGGCTTTTTAAACCATTTTGGAGCTCAGAACAGATGCAAGTTCTCCCAGGGCTGCAGAAGTCTGCAAGCCGTGGCTGTGCTGTAGCACCAACACAGATCTTGGGAGGAGGACTTCTGAATAATTTAAATTGTTTCCTGTCTCTTGACAGTGGAGAGATTAAGTTGTCCACCTGTGGGCAAACTCTGGGCAGATCCTTAGGTGATGTAAATCCGACAGGCTCTCCTGAACTCTGCTGGCTACATCAAGTGATGGTTTAGCCCTCGATGACACTGTGTTTTCAGCGTTCATTTGCGCAGGTAGGACAGATCCAGGTCGCTTGTGCAAAACTGGAACGAGGAGGGTTTTCTGCAGGACCACAACAGGTACTCTGGGCCGCCACATCATTTGCCCCTTCCTAAAGCAGGAGAGGGACACGGCAGCAGCATCTGCAGCTCTGGCATGTCACGATGCCTCGGGGCTTTGCCGGCGCAGGGGTTTTGTGCGTAACCAGCCCACCCTCTCGGTCCGTCTGTCACGAGCCCAGAGCACCGAGCAGCAAGCGACCGAGGGTCAGTGCTCCTTGGCAGCTCGTAGACGTACTGAGCTCTTGGTCAGGCTTTTGGTGGTCCGCTCACCCTGTGTGCCTTCCAGCAGCTCCTCCGGTTTGCGGTCCCCATGACGGTAAGGGATGATGTGTGACTTGCAGAAATCTGTGTGCTGGCTTTTGCTTTCACACTTGTCAAAACAAACAAATACTCATAGTTGCGCAGTATCATGAAACCAGCCCGTGCATCGAGGCAGAGGTAGAAATTGCCAGTTTGAGATTTGAGGCTTAAACAGTAAGATCGGCCTTCCTAATAATTAACTGATTTCATTGAAGTCCACATTGGTATGGGCCATACTGGTATTGCCTTTAGTGAACCTAATAACAGGTTGGTGTTTTATTAAAAGAGAAAGGAAAGTCTAGGCTACTGTAAATTTTTGGTTGTTAACAAGTTTGGACTTGCAACACCAAGGGATTTGGGAATGCAGTCAATTGTCTTGGTGCCTGTTGACCCCACGCCTTGTAAAATCTACTGTCCCTGGGACAGGCTGTGTGTTTCCTCTTCTCATTAAAAATATTACGCATGGTTATGTATCTTGAATGATAATCTTTGTGTTTGGCTTTCTTTGCCAGTGATATTGGTACGTCAAAGGCTTAAACCCCTCAAATTCTGGCTCAGGTTACGTGGGGTTAGGTACTCCACCTCCAGCAAAACCTACAAGAGAGCCTGCTTTGATGTTTCTCGTTCCAGGGACTTGTTTTTGTTCAGAGCGAGTATGAAGTTTCTGATCAAAGCACGTGGAGGACAGTATCTTTCCTAACCCAGGTAATAGGTAGAGGTATTTTGCTCAGACTCCAGAGGAGGAAGGACGTTGCCAGTGAGCGGGGTGAAGCAGGGCTGCGGGGAACGGCAGCTCTGGAGGAGAGTGTTGGGTGGTCGTAAGCCATTGAGAATGGAGGCCGGGGATGGAAATGGAAATTCAGACCTAGCTGTAGCAGGTTCTCTAGCTCAGGTGATTTTGTGCGAGTTTATGCTATTTTAAAGGGCAGCTTCGGAGGGCACGTGCTGAAATAGAAAATGTCTTAAAGGATTCTCAGGTTTTGTGAGGTTCTGCATAGCTCGGAGAATTACTCCCTTGGATTTGGGAAGGTTGCTGGGGGTGGGAGGCATTGCCTTCTGTTTGTGTTTTAAAGTCAGGAATAGAAAACCTCAGCGGCCTATGATGGCAGGCTGAAATTTTGTGTCGGCGTAGCTCCCATCTCCTGGGCCAGGCTTGTGAGTTGACCTCCGCCGCGGCCCTTCCCCGCGCCCACGGCGCGCCTGTGTTACTCCTGCGTGCGGATGGACGGCTTTCCACGCCTCTCGGAGACCGGGCTGCGCTTTAACTCCAAGCAGCCTTCTAGCAGAGACGGAGACTTGCAGGTTTCTGACCTGGCCCAGAGCCAGTCCGTGCTTCAAATGCCCACTAAGATTTAACCTCTAGTGAACGACAGAGGAGCGCTTACGGAAGGAGGTGTGAGGCCCACGTGAGCACCAAATGCACTTGTTGCTTCCGGTGTGCGCCGAAGGGATGGCGTCTCGGCGGGACGGATGGCTGTGTGCGCTCTGGTCGTCTGTCGGATCCCCTTTCTTTTACAAGCACGGCTTTTACGGCCAAGGAAAGGTGTCTCGGGGCGGCAGGGTGCGGCTCTGCCGGTGTAGCTGTTTCGGCAGCAGGCGTGTCCCCGGAGAGATGCTGAGAGCTGTCCCCCGCCGGCCTGGGGAGCTGGTGCTGGCACAACCCGGGGACCCGGCGCCCGCTCCACCGGCACCGCTCTGCTGGGTGGTATGCCTGGAAAACACTGCTGCCGTGAGATTAAAGGCTTGCCAGTGCTGAGCGGCCTTTTGTTTAACACGAGACCGCCGCCAAAGCGCGGGAGGTAGTGTCGGCAGGGTTGCTTGTTTGCAAAATGTCACCAGGGACGGAAACACGGGCAGGTTGGAAAGGAGGCGATGCAGAGAGCTGGATCCGAGCTGGGGAGCGGGCCGTGCTGAGGCAGAGGCCCCTGGAGAGCAGCCTGGGCCGGAGCCAGCAGCCAGAGCTGCTTCCTCAAGGCGTAACGCAGGAGAGAGCTGAGCCCAGGGACCGCCAGCCTTGGGGGCCGTTGGCCTCCGTCCAGACCAGCTCTGCCAGCGGAGGGAAGGGCCACCGTCGTGGTCTCGCCGTCTCTGCCCGGGGGAGGCATGACCACTTAGCCGGGTGTCTTGGCGAAGGGAGCCCACCAGCGAGCTGCCCGCCCGCTGCTGGGCCGGGGCTGGGCGGTGGTCAGGAGCAGCCCTCCTGCCAAGACCCCTTCTGCAACTTTAGGCCTATTGAGGAGCCTTCCATGATATGAATATATCAATTTTATCCTATTTTAAAGTGTCTTTGTGCTGCCAGAAGGGTAGAGGGAGTAAGCTTGATAATGAAGAAAGTCAGGGCAAACCATTATAAGCACATGCTTTAAATTTTGCTGTGTCCGTGGTATTTTGCAGATTGAACATGGATGTGTAAACAAGGGCCTCAAGCCTTAATTTAAATCTCAGTGCCTTGAGGGGTGAAAGCTAATGTAACTCCAGGATCTGCCCCAGGACAAGTCTTTATTAGAGTTTCTGGTTTAAATTTGTTATTTTTGAGCTATTACTGTAAAAGAAGAAAAATAACATCTGGCCCCATGTTACAAACTGGATTTTTGTTGCTTGTTTTTCAGTTCTTGCCAGTAGTAAGTATTTAAAAATCAAAGGTCCAGATTTTCCACTGATGTAAATTATGACTAGCTCCATTGACTTCATTGAGTTTACACTAGCTTTAAACGACCGAGGATCTAATACAACATCCCAAGTCAAGATTTAATACAGTCAGGATGGAGTCTTTATCATCTGTCATTTGCATTTTAAGCAGTGCTTAATTGTATAGTTTTTATACACAGACACGTGCATAAACTCACTTATGCATCTGCAGAATAATGGTTTTATATATTAATGCTGAAGCAGTTTAATTTCGTGCACAGCAGTGGGTAAAATAAAAGTATTTAATTAAAATGGATTTTTTTCATGGACTGCGTAAAGAATTTTCCAGATTAGATATTGGTTGCCCATATGTGCAAGTTCTTCATGATTTCCTTGCTGTCCCTGTTAGGAAGCGGAGCGATGAGGCATTTCTCTTTCCTGAAGCTCCGGCAGAAGGGCGGCTGGCTCCGGCTCCCTTGCTGCCTGGTGCTGGTGGAGCGAGCGGGTGGTCAGGAGGAGAGCTCCCACTGTGGTCGGGGCTCTCCAGAAGGATTTGCACTCGTGGTGGGATCAAAGTCTTTCGTGCGGGGTGTGATAAAACCACACAGAAAGAGGAGTCTTCTGTGCCGCTCTTACAGCCCGAGGAGATGAGGTTTAAGGTAGGAGGTGAGAGAGGTAAAGCGACTGATGCCCCGGGCTGGTTGAAAAGCCAGGGAGAGCAGCTGTGTTCAGTTCCCTAAATCAGTGCAGTTTTGCCCCAAAGCCTTGGCCGCGGCAGAGGTGATAGCTGTGATCCGTGCTAAGCGTGTTTGCAGCAGCCTGCCTACTCTGCCGCCGAAATCTTGTGTGCTGAGTGCCGAAGCCCAGGTAGCCCAGTGCCTCTTGTATGCTTGATGAGCCCAGAACTGTCTGTAAAAGCGGGGCATACTCTGGGCAAAAATAAATAATAATAAAAAAGGATGCCAGCTGCTTTGGCCTTTCAAACCAGGTAAAAGTCCGTGCGTCCCATGGTCACCTTGCTTTGTTGGGGTTTTGGCTGCAGTTGGCAGCATGGAAAGCCTCTCTGCGTTTCATGTTTGCTCATCCCAAGTTCATGGGAGGTTTTCAGATTTGTTTTTATTTCCGTCCCAAATTGCAGAATTTTAGGATATTGTCAAATATCCTTTAAAGGCCAAACGGTACTGGTGCTTCTCTGAAAAAAGTAGCGGTTCTGGGGGAGCCGTTAGCCCAGAGCGCTTCACCAGATGTCCGGCTGCTTCTCCGTCAGGTCGAGCCTTCCCTGCCCTGCGCAGCTCCTCCAGACTGATCTTGTCACTGCACCGGTGGCCCGAGTTAGCAGCCAGGCAGTGCTGCGGCTGTCCGTCCACGCCAGCAGCCTTGGGAGCAGAAGGCGTCCCGCACTCGTAGGCACGAGGCTGGACGTGGAATGTGCCGGGAGCTTCGGAGGTTACTTGCGCAGCAGTGGTTGTGCGTCTCTGCTGGAGGGGGGGGATGCTTCGGAACATAGCCTTTTCTTGCTTTTATGTGTATATACATACGCGTAGATAAAAAGAGAGATGCGATTAAAAAAATGAGCAGTCATGACCAGGATATTTGTAACCAAAGACAGTCCTGAGTCCGCAGCCTTATGAATACAGAAGCAGTGTTAACCCAGGCTTCTGGTGATGGACAGGCAGGTGCTGACGGGCTGCATGACCGCTTCTAATTAGCCCTCATTAATAGTCTCAGAAGAAGCTGGCTGGAGAGTTAGCTTCAGCGCTGATGACTGTGACTTGCAGGTGGCCTGAGCACTGTGATGCTCTGTCCCTCTGCAGCTTGGCAAGCTCTCCATGCCCCGCTGAGTGACATTACCTGCTGAAGCACCCTGGTAATTGCCCACCACGCCAGCTTCATCTGGTGAAGGGCTGTTATTAGTCATGAGTGAGAGATGCTGTCTTCCCATCTCTTAATTGATGGGAGAAGAAAAGGAAAGGAGGAGGTGATAATTGTTTTGTGTTAAACCAGGGATAATTACTGCTATAGAATTCCACTAGAAAACAAAGCAGCAATTAATTATTCATCGTCACAACTCAAATGTGGATCGGCAGAGTCATGGTTCACGGCTTCCTTTGGGCTGGGTTACGGGAGGGCGGTTGAGGAGCGAGCCTTCACCTCCGGTCGCTGGGAGCCCTGCGCTTTGCCGCCCGGTTGCACGGACGGCTCCCTCGGAAGGATGCTGGTTTGGGGTCTGTCGGGGCAGCTGCCAGCAGAAGCTAAACCTATTGCTCCGGAAAACCTGGCTGCAAGCCGAGTGCCTTAGGGGACCCCTGCCTGTGTTCGTGGTGAGACGTGGCCTTATCCATGTGACACAACTGGGTCAGCACGCCTGAAGAAGGGCCCTGTCATAGGAAAAGGGGGGCTGCTCGGGCTAAAGGTCCGTCTGACACTGTCTTCTGGCTCCGTCTGTGTCCAGTGTCACATTCACGGGGGAAAATGCAAGAGAAGTGTGAGACGTTTTTACCACTGGGATTTGGGCTGATGGACTGAGTGACGCTTCCCTGGTGTACTCTCGCATCTCCCAGTAATTTGTGGCATAAGGAGTCAGCGAGTGGTTTCTCTGTATGAAACTCTCCTCATACTTTATTTTCTCCCAGAATTTGAGTGCTTTCTGAGCCCTGTGTGAGCCTTTGGCATCTGCAGCCCTGTATGGCCAGGGCTTCGCTGCTGAACTGTGCCTGTTGTGAGGCTGTCTCTCCGATGGAGGAAAAGGGAAGAGAGAAACACAGGTTTGCTGCGTGGCGGGGGGGCATCAGCTAACAGAGATGGCCTCACACAGCAAGCGGGAGGACTCTCCGGGGACCCTCGGTGAGGCCCGGTGCTGGATGCAGCAGCTTTCCTGTAGCCATAGCAACCGCTGGGATGCGGTGCTAACTGCTGGCGTCCCTGGACCGATAGGCCTGGAAGAGAGGTGGAAACGAGGGTGGTTTCAAGGCCAGGCAATGAACTAACCCGGAGTAATCCAGGTGAACCGGGCAGACACGAGTAAGACGCCGTAGCGCCTGGTGGGAGTGCCCAGAGGGCTGTGTTGCCAGGGTCACGTCTGGCACGCCTTGGCGTGCCTCCACCCCGGGCGCTCGGGGCCAGATGGGTGGACGCCCAGGACCGGACTCCTCTGACTGGGAGGTGTCCTCTCTCGTTGCATCTTTCACAGATTTATTGAACTCCTCCTCGAAACTGCCCACGAGCAGTTCAGAAATCCCTGTTGTGCAGGCGAGGCTTTTGGTGCTCGTCTTCCCCGGGTCAGATGGGATGACGGGGCCAGGTTTGCCTCCGCTCCTCTCTGCGTGGGTAGCACGCTGAAGCGAGGTCTGGAAGGCTGTGCCCCCAGCAGTGCCGGCATCGGCAAACACTCTGGCAGCCCCCTCCAAGGCTGAGGGGCGGGCAAGGGATCAGCAAGGAAAGCTCAGAAGAGCGGTGGACAAGGGAGTGCAAATAAATGCCACCGCATAAACTATGTCTTAAAGCGAGATTGTCAAATACCTACTGAGCCTGAGGCTCCTGTGGGTAATGCTAAGCCTCCCCCTTTTCCCTGTCCCCTTCCCCAGTAACCAGGATTACAGATTTAATCAGGATGCAGGAGCTGACAAATACTTGGACTGGGCGATGGAAAGTTCCACTGAGCCACCACCGCTCGTGTGCTGGGGGGGGAAGCCGTCAAGGGGGAAATAGAGCTGTTTGTGCGGCCTCCATGCTTGAATTAATTTTATGTTCTGCTTGCACTTGGGTTCCTCCTTTTGACATGTCTTTCCTCACTCCCTTTTTCTTTTTCTTAAAAAAAAAAAAAATAAAAAATTCCAAGTGAAGCTTTTTTTAAAAGCCAGCACATCTCCTGCTCTACCTCCACTGCATCCATGCTGAATGCATTTGGATTGAATCACTGTCTCCTGGGAAAGACTTGCAGGGATATTTAACTTCTCTTTAGCGTACAATTACTAAACAGGTTAGCACGCAGGAAGGTGAGAGAGGACCCAGCAATCCATAGCTGAGTTATGTGTATGTGTCGTTACTAATAACCTGCTCTGCCAAGTTTCCTTGAAGCTGTTTGGTGGTGTTCGGGGATTGCTGGAGGAGACCTTGGTGCGCAGGCAGACGTGCATCCGTGTTCCCAAGCACACGTGCACGCAGTATGAGTGCGTAAGTCTTGTTTCCTCTGAAGAGCAAATGGAACTGCTTTGCCCAGTAAGTGACAGTGCCAGTAAAGATGGGATTGACGTTTCCCTGGCAGATTTTTCCATGTAGGAAATTCCCTGCTGTTTAGAGTCTGTAAATCAGGATCAGATGGCCTTTTAAGGGAGTGTGCTGTCATTCAGCGTTTCCCATCCTATTTTGATTTTGCAGATCCTTGACATATTCCCAGTGGAGGTGCCGACTTGCCTGCAGCAAATTCAACTAGAAAAAGGCTGGCTTTGCTTTTGCTCCGTTTCCCAGCCCTATTAAAGCAGGCTGCGGTCCCACAGAGCCCTCCCCAGCCAGCAGATCACAAACCGCTGGTTGCTCAACCACTAATTGCTGAAGCACGGGCCCGACCAGTGGCCCAGGGCTGCCAGGTGAAGCCCGGGCATCCGTTTTGTGAGAGGGTGCCCTGCCTCTGAACTCCGGGTACCCTGCCTCTGAACTCGGTGCAGATAGCATGCTGCAAATCCCTGCTGAAACTCAGTGGAACAGAAGGGTGGTAGGGCTAAAGCAAAGCCTGTTGCCTGATTTCAGAGAGAGATTTACCAGCAGATCAGACAATTTACTGTCTTAAGTTTCTACTCCCACAAGGCTAGCGGAAGAAACACGCCCTTTGTAGTTCGTCTGTACAACTGAGAAATACGTGAATTGTTAAAATGATGCTGCTGTGAGCAATTAGATGTATGGAAAACAGAAATAAATAAGAGGTTTGTGCTTGGTGCTTTGAAGGTAATAGGCTGTATTCCTCGTCGAGTTTGTTACGCCGTGTTGATTACCATGTAGGTGCTGTAAATTGCGGAAGAGGGAGGTTATATAGCATGCAGTACTGGGGCATATATATCCCTCTTGGAAGCGATGGGCTGTGGGAGGCTCAGGAACAGTTTGGGTTTATGTTGCCCATCTGACAAGCTTCAGTGCACGGTAGCAAAGTCTGGGGTGCTCTGGTCTGTAAAAACGAGGTCAACGGAGATCCAGGTAGCCAGAGACTAACTGGAAGGTAGAGCCTGCTGACTGACTTACAGAATCTCGGATGTTTGGCAGTGCAAATTCATCTTTATTTCTTGATATGCTTAACGGCAGGCACGCTGTGACAGCCCTGGTTGTCTAAATCAGAATGCTCACAAGGCAAACGGAAACATATCGGGATGTTGTGTAAATGTCTGTAAACTGTTTCTGTAGGGGTGAAAATAGTTACAGAAAAGTAAAAAAAATTCCCTCTGTTGCCTTTATCTTTTTCCTCTTAATTTTTTTAAACATTTCATTGCTCTTTTGTGTAATACCATTTTGTTGTCAAATGTGATTGAACTTCAAACAAAATAGAGGTGCCTGCTTATTAATTTTTGGATTAAAAATATTTAAAAGTTCCAGCCTTGTAGAATTTGATTTTTTTTTTTAACCTTTGGATCGCTGAAAATTGTCATTTGGCTTTTAGTCTAAGTATACTTTTCCAGTATTTGGGAATGTCAGCGAAGCAGCAGGGGATATTACAACCCCGGCAGTGATGCGCTGCTTGGGCAGGATCCCCAGGTCCCCCAGCTCTGCCCCGTTTGCAGGAGCGGCCGCTCCAGCAGCAGACGCGCTAGGCGAAGTGATGCTGCGGCGCCTGGCACCGCGAGCCTCCTGCGTAAGGGCTCCGCGCGCCTTCCCGTGCGGCAGCACTGGGCGCAGGGGTCTGGGGCACGGGCTTCGTCCGTAGCAGGTGCCTGCGCGCGAGTCAGGACCCGGTGACAGCGGCGCTAATGAAATGCGGTCGGTCAGGTGCTCCTTGCACCCCGGCGGCCGTGAACTCGGGCGCCTGCTGCGAGCGAGCTGCGCCTGCAGGTCGGTGCCGGCTCGTGGGCTCTCCCTGCCAGATGCCGCGCGTCCGCTCGACGGCTTGGTGTGCTGCTCTGCTTTGAGTGACGAGCCTGCAGACCTGCGGTCTGGGGCTCCGGGCAGTTACTTCGCTGGAAGGGCATGCTGTAGGCAAGCGCTCGCCGCTGTCCTCAGCTTGGCACCGAGCAAAGGGCCTTGGAGAGGGTGCCTTGTCAGAGCCTCGTCTGCAGAGTGCCGCTTTGTACGCTGCAGCTCTTACGCTTGCGCGTTTCGATGTGAAGGTGTCTGCGTGCGGGTGTGACACGGCCTCTTCCCGGCCCGGGAGGCTGGAGCGTCCGCTCAGGAGGCAAGGGAGCGAGGCCCGGGTTTTCGGAGCGGTTCACCAGCTGCAAACTCCGGTCTGCAGGCTGAGGGTGGCTGCAGGGGAAGCTGTGGTGTTTAAACTCTTTTCTAGGGGCTGCTGAAGCACAGTCGCTGGGCAGGCAGCGAGTTTCTAAAGCGGGAGATGAGGATAGCTCCATCACAGTTTTTGGACAGAAATACTTTGCTTCCAACATTGGCTGCATCTAGCAACTTTGGAGAAGCATTAAATCCTGAAGCAATTAAATGTATCAGCAAAGCGGGATTTTTTTTTTTCTTTTGTGAGATACTTTGCCAGCTGTTGTTTATGGAAAAAAAATTCTAAATCCTTTTTCTGAGAACTGTTTTTAGGTTTCTTTGTGTTTGGGGCTGATTTATACATTATGCATTAGCATGGGAAGGCAAATATTTATTTACCAGTATGAATATTTAGAGGAAGAATAAGCGGGAATCAGTGAAAAGTGTACATGGATAGTTTAGCTAGAGATCTAGAAGAACATTACCAGTATTACAAATGGTACAAAAGTTACATTGTAAGGGAACACTAAGACAATAAAACGGCCTTAAAATCACTTATTCAGTTGCGGTGAAGACGAGTATATTTAAACCAAGTAGGTATCCCCATGCAACAGCTGGCACCTGAAGACGACGACCCGCTTCAGTGACATGCTGAACACCTCCAGGAGGTCAGGCTTTGTGTGGGGCACGGGTTCCTCCAGGTATTCCCTCGGTGCTGCCAGCTCCGTGGTGGTAGAGGCAGCGTCGCTGCTGGGGCCGGAGTGACTCCTCTCCGCCCAGTCCCCGGGCACCGGGCGGGACCGCCGATCCTCGCCTGCGTCGTGCCCCATTGTAGGCGGTTTTTAGCTGTGGGAGCGTGCAGAGATTGCTCTGAAGCTGTTTTTCCTGGAAGGGATACGGGCAGAGCAGAAGAGCCATGCTTTGATCAGAGTTCACCTTCTCCTGCCTACGTCTGGGTCACCCCTCTGCCTGCACGGCCTCACGCTCCTCACTTGGGCTTCACGGGCTAGTGCACGAAGACATCAAAAGTCTGGGCTTTTGATGAAAGTCGTCTCTCTCCTGGACCGTCAGGACTAACAGCGGTTTGGTAATTCCTCTGTCGCTGGAGGAGCTGGTTTCATGGAGCCCAAAGAAAGAAGGGAAATGTTGAGTGTTTCATAACTGGGTTGACTGTGTTTGGAAGAAACTGAGTAGGAGTGAGTTTGCTTTGCTTAAGTTTGCTGAGTGATATTTTCTGAGACACTTCTTTTATAAAGCCCTGTTCTGAGAAATACATGGTTCTTTATGCCATTCCCTTTTCTTTTTGCTTGCAATGAAAGAATTTTGATTAGAGCTCTTGGTAAGCAGCATGTCATTGTTTTGTACGAGGCACGCTGTAGGAATAATTCTGCTGTGGAAGGAGGCCCCAGACTTGGAGAAGTTAATTATATTGCTTGCTGATTGCAAAAAAATTACCACCAAATGATCGTTTATGAGAGCTGGGCTGTCTTAGGAACAAATGGTGTAAGTGGGTTGGAGCACTGCGAAAAATAAACAATGCAGGGGAAAATAAGTCCTTACGGTTCAGAACATGGGCTTCGCAACGCCGGTCGTTGAGAAGTGACTTTTCGCTGGGAGCAGGTCTGCTGCCGCTCCGGCGAGCAGCTGGCACCAGCTGGCGGGCAGGCAGCTGGGCGCCTGAGCCAGCCCCACGGCGAGGGCCTGGGGCCGCGCTGGCAGCAGGCAGCTGGGCGCCTGAGCCAGCCCCACGGCGAGGGCCTGGGGCCGCGCTGGCAGCAGGCAGCTGGGCGCCTGAGCCAGCCCCACGGCGAGGGCCTGGGGCCGCGCTGGCGAGCAGGCGCTGGAGCAGGCAGCTTCCTGGGCTTGCAAGGAGCGGGCTCGCCCCGTGTGCAGAGCCCGTTGTTTCCCAGTGAGAGAGGTCATGCGTGGCTAGTTACGGGAGCTCACCTGACACTGTCATCTGAAGAGCCTCAGCAGCTTGGGTTTTAGTTCCTGGCCCTTAAAATACCGAGAGGTATACAGCGCTGCAGCAAACCTCTAAAAACTCTCTCGAGTTCCTGGAAGTTTTGCCCGGGATTTCAGAGGAGATAATATTTCACCTGGAACCACCGGTGCTTGCTGGCAAAGTTCACGTTAGCGTTGGGAAAGCACTTGCAGGGAGGGGCAAGCGTGGGAATTCCTCCTCCTCGCTCGGGATGGGCGCGCGCCCTGACTTAGGAGCCTTGCCGCGCGGTGGGAGGTAGTGGCGTGCCTTCTTGAGGTGGAGCTGACTGGGAAAATGTGGTGTAGGGAGAAAATCCCAAATCACTATCTGCTGTTAAAATGGAGCTGACTACTTTCAGGGTCACTTGCCATAGCAGGCAGCAGGCTCAGCTCAAGGGTTCCTGGGTGCCTCGCGCTCCAAAGGCCACGTGTTTTCATCACAGGCTAAAGTTTACAAAGTTTCATTGTTTAAACAAAACAAACAGTGTTTCTCCACAGATGCCCAGAAAAAAACCAAACAAAACTAGAACCTCAGGACCTGGCTGGAAATTATCACATGAATTTGAATGAAATACAACTGCCAGCAAACAAACCAAGCTATGAAACCTGTGAGCAACGTTTCCACGTGACATGTATTAAATAGGTAAGTTGCAAACCTCCCTAAACAGAATTGCTGTGGAAATGAGGGCTGACCTTTAGCAGCTGCAGAATAATACAACGTCCCGTCCCCTGGAAATGCTGCAGGAACACACGCACTAAACAGCGATAAATAAAGGATCACAGAGACTGAGGTTTTTCAAGGTTTGGCAGCTCTGCTGGAGCACTGGCACTAAAAAGGCACGGGCGCTCTGGAGGGTCAGGTCGGTGTGGTTACGGAGGGGAGGAGGTGAAAGCAAAGGAGCCGTGTGTGCCCCTTTGCGGGGCGGTTGCGTGGGGCAGACTCTCACAGGCTGCCCGGCCGAGCGAGGTGGCTGCTGAGCGTGTCCCTCTGGGGTTTGGTGGTGCTTGGCCATTTCGCTTCATTTCCAGGCGGGTTGCGTGAGGCGGCTGCCGTTGGCCGTTTTGTGTCTGCCTGTGGCTTCACTTGTCCTGTTCTCTCACTGAGTAATGATAAAAATACCTGCAGAGCTCCACTTGGTCTAGCAGAGAACATGGGGGAGAAAACAAAGGAAAGCCTTTTGGAAGCTTTGCCCCACTGGAAAATAGAGAGTGTTTTTCAGTTCTTTGAGGAGGACTCAAGTGAATCATGTCTGGTTGGCAGGAAGCACACGGTCAAAAGCAGCAAGCCCAGAATCCAGAAGGCTTCGTGATTGTGCCTCCAGAAAGCGCTACTCGACCCACAGCGTGTCCTGAAATAGTAATGTTTGGATAATGTTTTGGGGGTAACTAAGCTGGAACATGTGTATAACTACTAAAATCCTGAATGCCAAAAAAGGGAATCCATGCTAAGCTCAAAAATATGGCCTCATCATTTAATTTGAATAAATGTTACCATTGCAATTTGGTTTTGTTGCATTGTGCTATAGGCTTTTTGGCAGGGATTTCATGGGAGATGAGAAAACAGCCGTCTGTTGAGTAGGATGGTTCCCTCAAGCCTTTTTGTGACTATTCTCTTAGTTTTGCCAAAGTGTACGTGATGCAGTCTTCCAAAATCCATTTTGGGCTCTCCAGCCTCCCAGTGGAAGCTGCTCTGGAGGGTAAACGCAACGTGGGACAAACCAGATCTGCACATCTCCCTGTGAAGGGTGATCAGCTGTTTGTCAAGCTGCTCTGGGACAGTCTCTGCCCCCAAAGCTGTCGTGTCGTGCTGGGGTGTTGCTCTCGCCACTGAGCCCAGGCTCTGGCGGGAGAGGACAGCGGCCGAGCCAGGCAGGTGTTGCCAGGGTGGCCCTGCTGGTTCTTGCACGTTGTCCCCGGTCAGCCCACCCGGGTCCTCTCGTTTGGGTCCCGTGACAGTCGGCAATGGAGCAGAAGTGCCTCTGGGATGCTGGGGCTGATGCGGGTGTCAGCGTGGTGGTCAGGGCCACTCACCCTGGCTGGCAGCGTCCCCAGGCTGTGACACCCCGATCTGGCCCTGCGTGTGCAGCATCATCCCCTGGTCCTGTCCCGCTCCCTGGCTGAGGGGTCCCCAGTCGCCCCCTCTCCTGTCTGATTTTTCCTGTGCTGGTCTCGTAGGAGCCATTCTCACCCCTGGAAGGGGGAGCGTTTGCAGTTAGAGGTCAAACAGCAGCGTGCGGTTAATTGCAAAGTAATTAGTACATTGGGGCAATGGTGGGTGTCACTTCACCCGGGTGCCGCGACAGCAAGGATCAGATGTCCCTGGTCCCCATCCGTTCACTGGGACCGTGGCAGGGAGTTGTCCCAGGGTGCTGGAGATTTGCCTCTGAAAACCAGGGTGAAGACCTGCAGGTTAAATCCAGTAAGAAAGGATTCGCCCCGTCTACTTGGCTAGTCCTTGCAATTCAAGGAGAAAAAGGTAGAAGTTCTGGCCGTTTGTGTTTCACTGGACGTAATTTGTATGATCTACAGTAAAGTCATAATTAGATGGGGTGGTCTTTGAAATTAGGGCTGAGCTAAACACTCCCAGCATCTTCTTACTTTTACACATGGGTACCAAACCCAGACAAAATCATTTCGCATCTCTGAGTGCACAATCGGTTTATAGCCCTTACGTAAGGGTGTGTCATAAATGCCCTGGATGGAGAGGATGATTAAAAACGCAGAACCCTTTAATAGGGGGACTTTCTCAATTTCTTTGACGGAAATAAAACCACAAGGGCATTCCCTTTGCTTGGATTTTAAATTAACCCAAAGTTTAATTTGTTGCATTCATTTTAGTTCATCAGCTAGGCGAGGGTGAATTCAGGTGGCGATACGTCAGAAAATTAAGCTTTACCCCTTAGAAAAAAAATGCAAAGCCTTACAGCTGCCATTACACAGGAATTATAAGTTGGTTAAGAGGAGGGGGGGAAAAAAGATATTTTTTAAAGCCAGTAGATTTGTTCTTTTTATTTGCTTTCGGGTTTGGGAAACATTTTCAAGATCTTTTCTGCAGCCATGAGGACTCAGGAATGCTTTCTGCTTCTTTGATTGTTTCTGTGGTTTTGGTTTTTTAACTTCCTTGTGATGAAAACGGGTATGATCCTCCCGTTCTGTGAGGTGGCCCAGAGGGAAGGCTGCCAGGCGGTCCCGTAGGGCAGGCCGGCACGTGGCTCCTGCTGCTGCCGGGGATGGGACGGGGGGATGAGGATGTGCCTCGGCGCGTGGCCGAGGGGAGCCAGGACCGTGCGTCCCCTCAAGAGCCTTACCAAGGTGTTTAAAAGCTGTTGGAGGTCAGCACCTGGTTGGGTTCAGGGCCGGCTGTCTGGGGGGTTTCCATTCGGTGGGGGAAGTCTCCTAGGTGCTGACAGCTCTTATTCTGCAGGAGCAAAGGAGCCGGGTTAGAGGCTCGGCCGTCGCACGTGTAGGGCGAGATGCGGAGCACAGGGAGCTGAAGGGCACCCGGGTGTCCTTAGGCATTTTGTCCCAGTTCTCCCAGATTTCGGTGTTGGGGGTGCTGTGCGCTCGGCAGAGGATGCTGGGCTTCGGTGCTGAGCGCCACAGGCATGTGGCAGTGGTAGGAGCAGTTTCCATGGTAACCTTTCAGCCACATGACATCACCAGCACTGCCACATTTAAGCTTTTCAAGGCTTTTTGGATTTCAGGGATTACATAACTTTGGAGGGGTTAGGCTGGGGCTTGGATCTAATCAGTATTCAGGGTCTTAGTTGAATTAAATTTAAAAAAAAAAAACCCAACCAACCAAAAAAAAAAAACCAACAAAAAACCCAAACCCAAAACCCCAAACAATCCCAAAGCGGCCGGGTTCGGCGGCAGCGGCAGTTGCAGCTCCCGGCCGGGCCGGGGCCAAGCAGTGGGAGAGACGTGCCCTGCGAGGGAATAGCTGGGGCGGCCCCTGCGGCGGCCGGCCTCCCCGTGTGGATCCGCGAGGCGGCAGCCCTCGGCCGGCACGGGGACGCCGGCAAGGGGGCTTTGCCCCCTTCCTCTCCCTGGCCCGCCTGCACCTGGCCGGTTGTCACCCCCCTGCAGCCGGGCACAGCTTTGGCTGCTGCTGAGGCTCGGGGGACACAGGGAAGGAGCAGGGGTTGCCCGTGGGAGTTGAGGCAAGGGAGCACCTTTGCTTGGAGAAAAGGGGTTGGACAAGCTTCGTGCTGCCCCTAAGCTGGTCAAGATTTCTTATGGAGGTCCTTTTAGGGTCAAGACACACCAGATTAGCCTTAATTCAGCCATGCTGGGCGTCAGGAAGTAATTCGGATTTACACGTATGCTTGTGTAGGTGCGTACGTAGGACCACATCGCTGTGGTCCGCTCCTCCAAAGCGATGCGTTAGCACTTCAAGCAGCATGCATGCTCTTACTGCAGCCACCAGCAGTGGCAAACTGAGTCTCTAAAACGTTCCCGTTGGGGCTGGGTACGTCCTCTTTTGACCGTGGTGTACACGTGCAATGAGCCTCGTCGGGTCCTGCTGGCTCGAAGTGCAAGCGTCAAGGCTTCCTGGTCAGTTTGGACGGGATCCGCGAGTACCGGAGCCTTACGCAAGCCGGCGCCGTGCTGGGCTGTGGGCAGCTATGGTGGGGCAGAGGGAGCTGCTGACACGGCGTGGGCTGGGCTGGGCTCCGGGCGCTGCGTCAGCCGGCCAGTCGCACAAACTGCAGGAACGGGAGCCCTTTAAATAGCCCTGCTGAAAACAGTTCCATGGATTCATCCTGCTGCCTGTAGGTGCTCTGCACAGTTTTGTGCATGGCTTTTGATTTAAGCCTTCTGTCGGAAGGAAACGTTTCAATAAGAAGAAAAAGCAAGAATGATGTAGTCCCTTTTTCTGTGGTCTGCATCTGTGCCAGCATCCCTAGAACAGGTACCCAGATGGCTGGTACCCAGCTGTGTCTCCTAATGATTTTTGTAACAGAGTGTTCCCGTGCGATTGACTCTCATTTTTACGTTTATCCTGCTGGAAAATGCTGTGCAGGGCAGACAGCAGCATTCAGTAATTCCCAGCTGCCAGTTTACTCCTGAATCTGTTTTGGGAGTCGGTTAAGTGAAAGGCATGAGTTAAAAAGGTATTAGCAATAATATTAGTGTTTTCATCTTGTTTAAGAAGTTAATCTTACCTAGTTTGTGCTTCTGATCAAACAAAGTGATGAGTCTACAGAAAATACCCCCTTTATAAATAATTGTGTAGCTGGAGTAAGGATCTGGCTGTCCGAGCCTGTTCTCTGAGGGGTGGCATGGCTGACGTGTGCGGCCATTTGGGGAAAAGCAGGAAGAACGAGCACGTTCTTTCTTGCATCTCGCCAAAGACCTGGCTTAGGAGAACACTTAAACGTTTAGGATTTTAACAGGGCTTCAGCACATGCTTAAGTAATTTCCAAGGCTGCAGATGCATTGAAGTCAGGGTGAGAATTTAATGCTTTTGAGGAGAAAAGCTGGTGCGTTTTCCTGCTTGCTTTTCAACCCTTGTGTTGCCTTCAGTTAATGATCTGAATACTTTAAGAACCCTTTCTAGTGCGGCGCTCAGAGGGGAAAAGGAGCTGATCATCCTGGCCTCGGCCTTCTGGTATAGGTGACGTGCCTTCCGCAGTGTGTGCGACTAGCGCGTTCCAGTGCCCGACCCCTCCTGCTCCCCAGGACGTCTTCTCTAGTACGTACTTGATATTTACTTTGTCAGCCAGCTTGTGCATGAGCAGTTCCACGGTTCGTGTTGTCTCAGGGTCTTCTCCAGCACGGACATGGGTTTGTGAAAGCAAGACCTTAAACTTCAGCATCTAAAGTGCCAGATAGGCATGAAAAATAAACACGCCAATTTTCAGATACGCTGGGCACTCGGTCAGCTCCTGGGTGCTCAGCGCCAACGGGACTGTGGTGCCTAACCAGGGTTTTAGAAACCAAATGTTATTTACCATTTTTTCACCATTCATGCTAAGCTATGGACAGTCAAAACTTGCACCCCCAGGTACTCGGCACCACAGGTGAAAAGGAGATTTCTTTTTCCCATCTACGTAGAGCAATGGAAACGTGCCCAGGCGTGTAGCGGTGGTGATTTTGCTGTCCTGAGAGGTACCAGGCGAAGGCAGGGCAGTGATTTTCACGTGTGGGTGGGGGGGGTCTGGGTGGTGGGGTCCTCACTTCTGTCGGCATCAGGGGGCTTGTCCGTTCTGTGTTACTTCTCTTGCCAGGCTTTCCTGTCTGCCTGCGCCTCCGTGTGATTCCCCCTGTCCTGACAGCGGCTGGGAGAGCACTAAGAGCACTAATGAAGGACCTGGTTCATCTTGTTCTGTAATTTCCGAATTGGATGACAGCTGGCTGCTGAGCCGAGGTTATTTTTGCTCGGAGCAAAAGAAAAATCATCTTCTTGTTTCTAGCTTTCTGTGATACTTTCTTAGTAGTTGTTGGTATTCACCGTTCTGCCAAATAATTTTTCATATATGTGTACTTAAGGAAAACGCAGTGTGGTTTTCTGTTAAATGCAACTTAATTTTTCCGAGACTCTCAAGACTGAAAATGTCTTGCAGGAGATTTTGAAATAATGGAATAACATATAGTGAGGCGATAAACCCTATAGTTAATGCAGAGGAAGTCTTGGAAAGATGCTGGATTTGTTTTTAAACATAGTATAAGTACTCCAAACTTGGGGTTCATGATTCAGCATTCTTGATGTTAATGATTAACAGCAATGAATGGCAAGTTAGTACTAGGTTTCTCTGGAACAAAAGATTGCCTTGGTCTGAAACGAGTGACTTATCTTGAAATCTGACTGAGTGGAGGTACAGCATGGAAATGAGGGGAAAAACTGAAATCCAGTGTAAACCAGTATGTCAGATCCTTTGCAGGGGCTGGAAGGTTTTCCTGGGGAGTAACACACAGCTGACAGTCCTCAGCTGGCATGGCTAACTGCTGCCTGGGGGGAAAGGCAGCAAAATCCAGCCGCAGCCACAGGAGAGTGATGCGGGGATCCACCGTCTGCGTGGTGTGGGACGTGCTTCGGCGCAAGGTCTGCGTGCGGGGCTGCACGGGGCTGGACCGCTGCGGGCCCCGCGGTGCGAAGGAAGCCTCCCCTGCCCTCTCCAGAGGGGCACCTGGCTGTCCAGGCTCTCTGCCTGTGCCCAGGAGTCTCCTGCTTGCCGGGCGCCTTTGAGGGGGCTGTCGCAGGGGCACCCCTGCCCTGCTGCCCTGGCACAGCAGGGCTTCCCCAGGAACCAGGGGGTCTCCGGTCCCAGACTCTGCCGTGGGAGCTGGGCACCCAGCCCCGCCTGATTCTGGAGGCTTTCACTGCATCTCTGCTTAAGACTGCTTGAAAGAAGCATTCAGGAGTGCTCTGCTAATCTGTGCTTCTCTTTACATCGCACCTAAGCGGTTTCTAACAGTCTCTGCTAGCGTTTGACAGCCGCCCAGCTCCCAGGAGGGGAGGTACAGGCGTTGCCAGCAGGAAGCAAACAGCGCGTGTCAGTCTTTCTTGAGGTCTGTGGATATGCCTTTGCTCCTACGTTTGCAGCCACACTCTGGAATAATACGGGTAGCGACCGGGCCAGTTGCATGATTTCCTGACAGTGCTTGGGGGGAAGCGTGCCTACCCTGCGCGGTTGCCTTCTGCCCAAACCCTAGTTCTGATTTCACTCTTCTCTTTGGTTTTGGTGGAAAGTATTTGCTAAGGTCACCTACATCGTGGCATCTCCGCAGCAGGTGCGTGGCAGTCTGCTGGTATCGATGTGCAACACCGAGACAGTAAGGAACTGCTGGCTTGGCTGGAGGGAGTGGGATACTAAAGACCTCTCCTGAGGTAGTTTCTCCCAGCTGGATCCGTAAGCTCTTCCACCTGCGCCTGAGCTGGGCAGGTGTATTGGGGCCAGCTCCGCCTCTGAACCGCAGAAGTGGGGCCAGGGCTCCTGGCAGCTGGAATGGTTGGGTGTTTCTCTTGCCCTGCATGTTTTGGGGTTTTTCAACAGCAGCCAGCATAGAAAGCCCTAGCAAAGCAAGCTGCTTTGTTCATACGCTTTTGTGTTCTCAAACGGTTCAGCTGCACGGAGGGATGTGGCTGTGGTCTGAGCGCTGGATTGCAGCTGTCCAGCAAAACCCGTCAATAAATGTGAAACCCGGCAGGGATGTCCCTTGTCCTGTAGTGGGAGTTTGGCCAAGCTTCTTGCCTTGCAGATGGGTTTGGGGACTAAACGAAATATTGGTATTCACTTAGCCAGAGCATTTTCCTCCATGCGAAATGGGTTGGATGCCTACTTTGCATCTCCCCACGGATGTGAGTCAGAACTGAGCTGAGGGGGATGGACCCTGATGGCTGCTTCTCCCATCAGCATCCACTAGTGTGCCATGTCCTCCCACTGCCTCGCCGTGATGGACAGGCTTTCGGCATACCTTGGCTTCCCCCGCTGCCCTCCTCACCAGGCCTCGGGGTGTGAGGCTGTTTATCTCGGCGTGTGTCGTGCTTCGCGCTCCTCCTCCTCCCTGCCGTTGCAAAACCTTCGCGGAGACCTCGCTGAGCGCTCTTCAGATGCGGATCCCGCTCGCCACGGCTCCCCGCCGTGCCCCCACCCCAGACTGCCGTCATCTTTCAGGCGCTTTCTCAGAGCCCTCGTGCTTTGCTGCCGGTCTCTTCCTCCCGGCAGTGCCCGTCGCTGGACGGGTCCTCCTCTCGCCTCCGGCGTGGTGGGGTGCATCCCATCTCTCTTGCGTTGCCATGCCGGTGTCCCTGCAGGCCTGTGGAAGCCTCTTCAGAGAGGGTGTTACTGAGCCTGGGCCCTCTGTTTCCTGGGCTGTCATGTTTGTTGATGCTTTAATTATGATTTATTATAGCGTTAGCTTTTGAAGGATGTGTCATAAACAGCTTGGTTTAAAGAGAATTGTTACCAAAATGACTGGGGTAATAAGTACAAAAGCATTTGTCCTTTGTCAAAGAGGAATGAAGGGTAGCGTTGCAGCTTTGGGAGGTTATGGAGTGTTACCTGAGAGAAGGTGGCTTTTAAGCATTTTTGCTTTTTTTTTTTTTCTTTTTTTAGCAAAGCACATTTATTTGTGTACGTCAAAAGACGTATCATCTGGAAGAAGAGTGTTGTACCTAGAATGATTCATAAACCAGATGGCATTTTACTGCCTATGGAGATTTAATCTCCTAATCTGTTTGTCATTTACCTGTAATTGCGTATGAAAGACAACTGTTATTTAAAAAAAAAAAGATTAACCACCCCCCCCATTTTTACTCAACTAATATCCTTGGAGTTCACATATAAAATTTTGATTTGCTAAACAAGAAATTCCTGTAAGTGCCTCTGACACCCCCGTTTAGAAAGTTGTCCGTGCAAATAACAAAAAGGCTGCAACCTTTCTTTTCTCCAAGAAAAGATTATGGTTACAGAAGATCAGGCTGAAAAAACGACTTTTTTTAAAGGAGTGAAAAACATTGCAATTGAATAATTGCATCTGCCTTGGTTGGAACATAGGGACGGGTATGTTCACCAGCAGAGGTGTCAGTTTTCACCTTTCAAGGCCACCCCTTTAGGAGCCAGCATCACCCTGTCGTCCGTGCCAGCGTCCTCCCGCGGACCGGAGAGCTGCCAGTGTCGGGGGCAGGTCCCGTCGGGGCTGGTGTCCCGCCTTGCGTCCCTGCTTGCGCGTCCTCTGCTTTGTAGCACTGCAGACCACGGCAAAACCAGAGCATTTGCATCCGTCTGTTTTCGTCCTGCCCGGCCTTTTCGTACCAACGGAGCTGTAGCGCAAGACGCGGTCAGGGCCTCTTTTTTTGTTGTTTGGTTTCAGGGGCTGTTGCAGATGGGGGAGTCAGTTGAAAATAGTTTCTTCTCTTGCAAAGTAGCTGGAGTAGCAGGTGAACAGGAGCCCCGTTAGCAGACCCTAAGCCTGAAGCAAGGGACCTCCCTGCAATCTCTGTGGGAGACTGATGGCAAATGCTTGCTCATCCTGCCGGGACAGGGTGGGCTGCTCCTGTAATGTTGTACGGTGCTTCTCTCTCAAGCTGCCCTGAACTTCAGTGGGTGGTGATGCCAGAAATCAGCGCTTCAGTATGGTTCACTTACAGCTTTTATCTGATCTTCTGTTTTGTCCATATAGTCTGGCTGCTTGCCTTTACTGACATCAGCAACCGTTTTCCACTCCTGACAGGAACATAAGAAGGAGTAACTTGGGAAAGAGCCGGATGGATTTTATTACAGCCTGGACATCCTCAACAATATTGTGTGGTCTCTGGTGATTTCCCAATCCTCACAATTTTGTTAGCGATGGAGCCGAGAGAAGACAGCTGGACTTTGACACATGGTCTGAGCTAGTTCTTCTGGCATGCAGACATCAGTCTTGGTTTTACACGTCAGCTGAACGTGTTGGATAGCCCAAAGGAATAAATGCCCAATCCACAGTGTTGGCTTTTGGGCCAGTGTCCATGTCACCAAGCTTTGGGTTGTTCTGGAGGGCGATTCAGCTCCCCTGTTCTCTTTCCACTGAATGGAGAGCAGGGTCACTGTGCAGTGCCTTCGTGAAGTGGATGTTGTTGGATAAAATGCAGCTTGAGGTCTCAAGGACATATAAAGTAGGTGGCTTTTTATAGGAGAGGGAAAGGATGAGAGAGCAGAGGCAAGGAAATCGCAGTTGCCCAGCCGTGGGGTTAGGTCTTGGTGCCGTTGTCTCAGAGCTAGCATTCATCCATGGACGCAAGCAACACGTATGGTCAGAGTGGCTCCAACCGGACAGCGAGGCTGGGTGTCTTGCTTTGTTGTCCAAAAAGCGGGGTGAGGTCTGGAAGGCAGCTCCTCAAAACGCACCGTGTGCTTCTTCCGTTGCTCTTCTCAGAGCCGGGGCTGGGACTGTCCCCACCACAATGCTTGTGTCATGGTGAGCAGGTGAGGGGGGCATACCCCACCCACACTGTCTGCGTGCCGCTAGCACACCGGTCATCCAAAGGGTTGTGGACGTAAGGTGACTTTATGCCATTTCTAAGCTCTGTGGTAAAGCAGAAAGGGAATAAATGAATCCCGCTGGTAGGCTCTGCACTGCCTAACTGTGTGCCCTAAAATTTTAGCCTCCTGCAGAAGCAGGCAGGCTGGAAACGATTTACTAGAGGAGTTCATTGAGTTCTGGGTCTTGGGAATGGTCTTTTTTCATGCATTTGTTAGTGGCTTTTGTACAGAAGTCAGAAGTCATCTAGTTGGGAGGTGTCCTGAACTCTGAGGAAGACTGGGCTATCGTTAAGGACGAGCACAACAGCCTTAGCTCTGAGATGAGATTCAAAGCGCAGCTTCTGCATGGAGGGAAGCGAGTTCTTGAGCTGCGTCACATGAAGCATTTCCAGCAGAGATCAGAAAGTGTTTGTGCTCCAGCCCACAACTCTAGTGAGACCTTGTTAAGACTACTCTGTGCAAGGGTGTCATCACACTACGAAAGAGCAATTCAGACTGGAGCAGCTAGATGAGAAAATACTGGGATCATCGGGGGACTGTGAAGGCTCTAAACAAGAAAACGCCACCTTGGTCTTGTTTGGTTCAGCCTAATAAAATAAGTGCTATTTTTAAATACACAGGGGTAAACACTAAACTGGTGGACAGGGTTGGCACAAGAACCAGTGGATATAAATTGGCAATGAATAAATACAGGCTGGAAACCAGACATTTCTAGCCACAAGATTGGAGTTCTGGAAGAGCTTCCCAGAAAGAGTTGTGAGGGAAAACCAGACCAGTCCCAAGCTGGGACCAGTGAGGTCCCAGCTCGAATCCAGTGATGTGCAGGAAGGCTCTGCAGGACCGGCCTCACACAGTGTTAAAGAATGATGTTTGTATAGGTACCTAGAGACTAGAGCCCCAATGAGTAGCAGCCTGCACAGACGCGTGGCTGGAAGAGTTCCTGCATTGCAAGCTGAGGGGTCTCAATGACCGCATGGATTTCCTGTCGTGTTTCGTATCTCAGCTGTATGGCATTCCTGGGGCAGCAGGAGAGCGCGCTGGGATCTCGGTACCTGGGTGGGAACGCGTTTCTCTTCTGTTTACTGAAGTACCATAGGGCAACAAAGATGAGTTCAGCTTCAGGTAACCCCATCGCCGCGTAGGCTGGTCACTTCATGTGCTGCTTGTGCTTAATCTCCGAGAAAAAAAGCATTCTTTTTGCTTGCAGTTCAGAGTCCCGTGTGTTCACCCACGTGTGGAGTAACAGCTTGCAAATCATTGTCTGATTGGCATCTAGCCATTAAACTTCCAGTGACCTGCCTGCTGATATTATTTTGTGCGCTGCGTTCTCCTGGCCTATCTCTGTTGAGCACGTTGTATTGTTTTTGGAGTAAATATAAGGGTAAACAGTAAAAACTGAAAACAACCGTCAAGGATGGAGATGAGACACAAACTTTGTGACTGGTGTTGGAAATGGGATCTTTGGTCTGGCTGTCCTCTCTGGAAAGGGGCAGGCGTGTTCCGTGAGCAGTGCCAAAACGAAGCACACCTGACCTTTGCCATCCCTTGATGCCAGCTTAAAAGGTGTGGTGTGCAGAATCCAGCTATTTTTGGTGCCTGCCCTGCAGAGTCAGTGCTGCGGGTGAGCATCGCAGGCTGTGAAACCGTAGGTCTCCTCCAGCTCTTCCCACTGCGTGGTCTTCTCCCATAGTGTCCCACTGACTCACGAACACAGACGTCTGGCATTTCCTTCAGGATTAAGGCATGAGTCAGAGCAACAGTTTACTATGAAGTCTGTGCTATATTAATAATTAGTATATTTAGGAGGTATAGAGAGCTGCTGCAGTGGGCCAGACTGAAGATCTATTTTACCTGCTGTCCCAGCTCCAGCACAACCAGTAGCTCTGCAGTGGTTGCATCCAGACTGTGGTATTTAACAGGCACTGACAGGACCTGTCTTCCATGAATTAGTCTAACCCGCTTTTTAAATTAATTTAAACTTTTTGGTCTCCACAGTTCACTGAAGTTAAATAACAACATAGTCGGTGTTAACAATCTATGAAATGCTGAAGAGCAGGCAGCTCGGGTGGCTTTGCATGTTGCAGAAGGCACGTTAGCTATAGGACTAGCAGCTGAAATCAGTGAGCAGAGCATGAATTTTGCGGCTTATCATCCCAGCTCTGCCGCCAGGCAGCGGGGTAAAACTGGGAGATCCCTTTTTCACAGCTGTTTTGTTTGCTAAGAAAATACAAGTTGATCTTGCTGTCTGTGCAGGACCCAACGCAGTGAGGTCCAGATCTTGGGTGAGGCCTCTTGGTTCTTTCCTGAGGAATGAGTACATTGACCATGCAGCTTTTCTGTCCTCCTGGAGCATCGCGGCCTGTCCTGGAGGCAGGAAGGTCTACCCTGTAAAATGCAAAGCCTTAAGTGAGCAGATGTGGCTAGCTCCGAGGGAGTCGAGGGTTGTTAGCAAATGACTGTAATGTCCGGGAGTTGAAAGAACAAGGCAGGTTGGTATTGCTAGCTGTTTATGTGCTCCCATGGCAGGGGAGGGTGGGCGCAACGTTACGATATAAAACCGTAAACTGCACAGTAGGCAGGAAATGACCAGAAGAAAGTCACCGAGGTGTGATTTGTGAGTGCTGTTATATTACTGGTGTGTTTCTGGTTTTTAAGAGCTGTTGCTTTTTTGCTCTGGGTGATGGGACCTTGGCAAAGAGCTTGGGGATTCCCTCCACGGCCTGGTGTTGGGAGTTCATTGAATGTCAGCTCATGTATTGCCTCAGCAGACAGCTTGACAAACAGTGAAATACCGCTTACATGCAAATTTTGATGTTAGGCAGTTTGGCTGGTTGGTTTTTTTCTCCCCTTTTAAACAGATCTGTCGTTAGAGAAGTTTCAGCCAGATCTGCTCACTGAAGTCCCTGAAATGGGAATGGCTAAAACTTCATGGATCCCTTGAAAGTGTTTCTAGTCCCAGTTTAAATGAACTCATTATGTTGCAGCTTGGCAGCAGTAAGAGGAATGATGGGGAAGAGGGAGAAATCTCAGAGTTAAAAGAGATTTCAAAAACACCTTAGGAAATGTTCCCAAACAACCACACATCCTCCCTGGGGATCCTATCCACGGTATTAGAGAGCTCCAACAGCATATATCAAACAGTTCAAAAAGGAAAACTTGGCCACTGCAGCTCTCGGGTGGAAAGAAAGCGGGCTGCGATGGAGTGCCAGAAAGTCTCATCCAGCGCAGGAAAAGCCACCGCTGTGCTGGGCTGACCCAGTCACGAGTCAGGAAGCCTTTCAGGAAACTAATAGGAAAATGCATTAGATGGGGATAGTAATACTTTCCCCATTATCTTGCAAGGACGTTCTGCTTTACGGATTAATGCTTTCCCGATGGCTGTTGCAAGAATATTCTGCTTTACCGATCAATCCGGTCTTGCTATGGGGAAACGGTGTTTTCATGGCCTATGACACAGCGTTGTAACTTATGTTGGAAAGAACGTTTGCTGTGGAGCGCGCTCCACGCTAGTGCAAGTTGGCATTGCTCCTTCGCAGCCACCTAGAGAAACCTGCACAGCGGGCCAGGAGGAAAAAACCTGGTACGACAGGGGAAAAGAGAAAACGCCCTACCTTGCACAAGCGGTGGGGGAATTGCCTGGTGGCAACTGAAATAGAAAGCGGAGGGATGGACATTTTGAAGGAAGAGCCTGTGCTTTGTATCATGCTTGACAGTATTGGGTTTTATCCCCAAAGGGGAAACGGGTTAGGATGTGATTAAAGCAGCCATGGCTGTCTCGACGGACAAAACATGGACAGCGACTTTGGTGTAACCGTAGAGCGCCCTCAAAGAGGGAGACCTTTCCTCCGGAAAGCTTGTGAGGAGGCTTGAGTTAAAGACAGTCTCTGAAGTCAGTCATATTTTGAAACACGTGCATTCTTGACTTCTAAAGTGGGCCGGCCTTTAATTCTGTGCGTTTTCTGTTTGGCATCTGTGATAGTGCTGCAGCTTGCCTTCCCTCCAGCATGTGCAGGAGCGCCAGCTAGGATTAACTCCTTGCACCAGGATATGTTCTTGCTCTGGTTTGGTTAAAAATATGGCAGGCAACTTTTGTCAATCCAGTCAAAGCATACAAATTGAGATGACTTTCAGTAGTTAGAGGGGGCCAAATCTTGCTCTCAGTCTCGACACCAAATTACAGTATTGACAGCAAGCCAAGGTATTGGTCCCAGATTTCCATCAAAGTAACTGAGACCTGGAATGGGGGTGTATCCTCCCTCCTTCAACTGTGTGACTTGGATTCCTTGTTCCAGGTCGTCTCAAAGGGGTACGGAGCTCTGAAGCTGTGATGTTCCCAGCTTGCACGGTCCCCCTAGAAACCAGCCTTGTTTTGCCACGTCCGACAACATCCTTTTTGCTGTGGCTGCAACTGGTCCAAAGGGAGGGGACATCATGCCCAGCTACTCGTTCCCCTATTCATGCCCTCCAGCAGACAGCTGTCTGGCATAAATTACTTTTTTGCTAGATTTTTTCAAAAACAGGTCATCTGAGGAGGAGACACTCTCTGATGTCAGTACGCTGGTGGTCACCTCTTCCAGGGAGTGAATCCCTGGGAGTGGTAACCCGGTGATGAGTGACTGCAGCAAGGTGTGTATTCGGGACTTCAGGTGTATTAAATCCTCCCTGTTCACAGGGAGCTATTTTTGCAAGTTTCCCCGCTGGAAGCCCCAGCCCCTGTAAGACTTCAGGTCTTCTCCTTTTCCCCCAGCCCTTCCATGGGCTCCATGTCCGATGAGGTTCCTCGGGTGCCCGGCGCGTCCCAGCGGCGGCTGTGCCAGATGGCCCCAGTGACCGCAGCAGCAGAGGTGGTGATGGAGGGCAGCCGGGACGAGCTGGTGCAAACCTGCTCCCAGCTCTGAGCGAGCAGAGAGCAAGCCTCCAGAGTTTATGCGGGGCCTGCTCCAAACCCCACTGCAGCCGGTGGAAAAACTTCCCTTGGTTTCGGTCAGTTCTGGCCAAGCCGAATTACAGGAGGGAAATTTAAAGGCAGAGAGCTGAATAAATTCAAGGCTTTCGGAGGGGGGAGGGAGGCAGGCATTTAACAAAATCATTTACTTTTCCATAAAAGCAGCATGGTTTGAGTCCCATAAAATCAGGTTTTGAGGGTTTTTATTGGGGTTTGGAAGGGGTGGGGTGGCTTCTGGTATGACGCTGAGCCCGGTGGAAACGTAAGAAGATATTTCGGCCTGTGACTCTGAAACGCCGGCCTTGCCCCCTGCCCTGCCTGGGGTGCTGCCGGCTGTCTGCCCTGCCGGCAGCCGCCCTGGGTTTGCTGGCCGTGCCGTGCCTTCCCTGGTGCGGTGAGGGGGGCAGGATCCTGCCAGCATGTGGTGACCCACGGGAATCGGGCCATTTTGGGGGAAAGAGCGAAGTTATTTGGGATGCGCTGCCTGCCATCACCTGCCTGCGGGCTCGTAAAGGCTTGGCAGCCGGCGTTGCTGCCCAGGCAAAGCTGTGTGATCGCAGCCCTCCTGCCCCGTCCAGGTTGGCGAGGTCTCTACCGACCCCGGCCTCCAGCCTTGAAGCTTTCAGGCTCGCGGTTTTGTCTGGTTTTGGTGTCGCTACGTGATAATAGCATGTTGGGCTGACCGGAGCCAAAAGGCAGGCTGCAGCCCGGTGCTGCGGTGCCAGCCTGCTCCCCAGGCCGATCCAGCGACGGTCGGCACGTGCGCGGGAACCCCTGACGTCGGCCGTGCCGCCGGCGAGGCCCCCGGAAGCGAAGAGCGTGGAAGGGAGTGCACGGAGGGGAGGGCGAGAGGCTGCTGCTGGGAGGCCCAGCCTTGCCTTCGTGCTGCCATGGCAAGAGGTGCTGTTGCTGGGGAAGCGAGGGAGCGAGAATTTGCTGAAAGGGCTGGGCTGCCCCTGCGTTCCGCTGTGAGTCAGCGTTTGTGGGCTCCTCGTATCAGCTCAGCAGCTTAGAAGGGTATTTGTTTAGTCTCCCCTCAGAGGACTAGTAATTAGCAAATGTTAATTGGAGATTGCAGTTTAAGAAAGGAGTGTTTGTTTAAACGTGGTGCTAAGAACAAGGGAACAGGAAATAAGTCTTCAAATTTTATTTCCAAGTCCTCTGTTCCCTGCTGTTGTGATATCTGGCGAGTTACTTAGCCTCTCTGTATCTCACTGTACTGCTCAGTAAAGTGAGAATAATAATGCCTGTTTCTTGAGAGTGCTGCAGGGATTAGCCAATCCTTTGCAATACTTTTGGGAAATCTCAGTGGAAAGGAGCCTTAGAAGTAGAAGAAATTAGTATTTGTGATCCAAATACTTTGTACTTTCTTGGCCAGTTCCGAATTCACGTCCTGCCTGCGACTGCTGTGTGCCCCAGCGCACGGCACAGCAGTCATTTGGAATTGGTTTTGTGAAGGAATTTGGAGGTGCAGTAATCCTGGCTAACGCTGCAGCTTCAGGGGCTGCTCCCTCTCCAGGCTGCCACCCCCCGGGTGTGAGCTTGTTTTGCGACCCCAGGTCTCCTGTGTCCAGATTGTCAGTAGAGATGTGCTGTTCACTCCGGTTGCTGCCGTTACATCGTGGGTTTCTATTTTGTTGTGTTAATTATACGACGTTTCTTCCCACGCTTAAATTCTTCCTCCAGCTCTGCGGTGGGGGCCAAGTCACCCGTACGGCAGTCGATGCTCGTTACCAAGACCATCGATGCAGTGGTCCTGTTGTCCTCTTTCTGTTATCCCAGCATCGCAGTGGGGTAACATCGTTACTGAGGGACATACTAAATATATTGAAAACTGGGGATGAAGGCAGAGCTCAAGTCTTGCTCCTTTGGCCCAGTACAGTTTCCTGCACTAAGGATGGAGTTGCTGGAGCTTAAGAAGGCGGCTTTCTTACTGCTAAGCATGTTTCTGAACTTTTTTCTTCTTTGCTTTAAGTAGCAACATATATAGTCCTTCTGGGCGCTGTTAATGGCCCGTCTTTGATCTCTGCCTAGTCACGGACCTTTCTTCAGGTGCAATACAGTGGTGGTTTGTGTAGTCTCAGCCAGTAATGGCAGGACCTAGATCATACCATTACTTGGGCAGACCTCGCTGCCCAGGCTGGTGGGTGACTGGCCAGGGCAAAGGGGCCTTAGGGGGTGTGACCTGAAGGGTGCCCGGGGCTGAGAGAAGTGGGGATGGACCACCCGGAGCGAGGGCAGGGAGATGCACGGCCTCCTCCGGCTGCGCTGTCTGTTGGAAGGAGATGTTTGGCTCTGACTGAGGAACCCTCTTGTTTTCCTGCTCAGGAGCTCCTGTACCTCCTTCCGCAAAGGACAGGGCGAGCGGGGTACGGCTGGGGACAGCACGGGCGCAGGGCAGGACGGCAGAGCTGGCCAGCTCCTCTCCCAGTGACTGTTTTCCTCGACTGTTTTCTGCTGATAACTAAAAATGCAGATAAATAAAGCAGATATTCTGTCTGGCCATATTTATCTTGTTCCGCAAAATAGCCAGGAGGATTTTCCTGGGTGAAGAGCTGTGGCTTTTGGTCTCATTAATATTCAGCTGCTCTTTGGTGGTATTTTGCTTCATCGAGACCTGCCTTAGAAGTATTGCTGATTCTTCTAGCAGAGTCCGTAGCAGAAATACTGTAAATCTCTAGTATTAGGTGACTGACGGTCTCTGTGCAATATTTTACTTTTCGTCCAGGCCGTAAAGAACACTTTCACTTTGGCTGATTATTAGATGTTGTTTGGGCATGCATGGGATTTAGGGTTGTGTCATCCTGAAGAACAGAGTTCGTGCCCATAACGAATCTCTCCTTTTACAGCGTTCATGGTTTCGGCCGGCGGGCAGATCGAAGACGCTGCTGGGACAGTCAGCGGGGCGGTGGCAGGGCTGTGCCTGTTCCCAGGGCCTTGCTCCCTTGTCGTTGTCGTTAGGCTGTGTTTGTTTCCACAGCCCTGTTACGCTTTTGTTGGTGTTGATGTTGGTGCCCAGGTAAGGGTGTTGCTGCTCTGAAGATGGTACTCCTGATCTGTGGTCTTTGCTTTTTTTCTCCAAAAGCTGTTACTGAAGGAATCTAGAGAGAAGATGCGAGAGCCTCTAGTGCATTGAAAAATGTAGTCTTGCGTCACTAGAGAAAAGCTTTCCTGCAGATTTTGTCCCCAATTCATTTCAATAATTATTTTTTTAACAGTCCTCTCTGTAAGTAGTTCTGCATTCATCTTGGATTATAGCAGCATGGATCCAATTCACGGTCTCCTTGCTGAGGTTTCCATATTATGTTTGCTATAAAGCATATCTCCTTGAAGTAGCGTGGTTGCTGGCAGCAGGAGGCTCGGAGATGCCAATTTTAATCAAAGCCTTTCATTGCAAATGCAATTTTTAGTCTATTTGGGATGGCGAGAGCTTCTCACCACGTGACTTTCCAAAGGCGGCCCTGAGCAGAGCGGGGAAGGGGTCAGGGAGTCGTGGTTGCTCCCGCTGCCCTGCACGCCGTGCGTAGCCCACGGGCGGGCGGCGAGGGGCCGGTGAGCCCACGGACTGGCACTGGCCGTTTGTGCGTGTCAGTGAGGCGCGTTGATCTTGGGAAAAAGGTCTTCAGCTGTGCGAAGGGCCGCTTCTCCGGCCATTACCCCCATCTGGACTGAGCGGGGGCTGGTTCCACACCGCGCCTGCTGTCACATGCCTCTTTGGGTTCCCTGTTTTTGGTTATTGGGTGTTTTTCACCCCTCCTCAGTCTGTTGTAATGTGGGCAGCGGCGGCTGTGCAGCCGGCGGCAGCAGCCCCTGGGCAGGAGGGAGGTGGAGGGGATGCTTGCCTTCCCCACGCCATCAGCAGAGGGGACTCGGTGGAGGGAAGCAGTGTCCTGGCGCTGGGAGAAAGAGGAAAGAAAGTAGCGGGAGGCAGGAAGGAAAAAGATTATTTTTGTTAAATTTTATTTCCTGCCTGGGTTGCAGGGAGGGCAGCAGGGTTATGGTGTACAAAAAGACCTGACTGCCCTCCCAGCGCGTCCCGGCGCTGGGATTGCACAGGCTGCCCGGGCTTGGGCAGACCCCTCCTCCCGGATGCACCGACCGTCTGCAGAAATGCAGGAGCAAACTGTGCTGCTAGTTCATGCAGAGCAATGGGATTAGTTTGCTAGACCCCTTCTCAGCAACTCTGTTTTCAGCCCTATTACCCTGTAATAATTTTTTCCTCCTGACTGATGTGAAATGATAACCAGGGGAAGGAAATCAGTTGCATTTTGAATGTCTCGTGAGTCCAGGTTTTGTGCCTTCAGCTGTAAAGGAAAGGGATGTCTAACTTTCGACCTAGGAGGGATCTGACAGAATTATAAATGGCTCGGAGCTTGCAGGAGGAGGCATTAGAAGATGCTAATCATGCCCTAATTTCAGGCAGGCCTGACTTGTACGCTGGCACCTCAGTCTGCTTCCAAAAGGGAAGAGCGGCCTCGCTGCTCACAATTCACTGCCTCTTCCTCCTGTTTGCATCCGCTCTGCTCCCCTGCGAGCCGAACGGCTGATTGGATATATAATGTTTGTTAGCTCGCTGGCTTTTTAAGCCTCTAAAAATTCTGGCTGTGTTTCTGAGACACGGCAGGAGACTCTGCCAAGCAACGTGGTGTCATCTTCTCGCTTCCTCTTAAACGTCCAGCATCTCACCTATGCGACAGTGAACTCTCTTGCTGCCCCATTGTGCTTTAGGAAATCCGATTTAGCCCCAGAGATGCCGATAGCAGCACTGTGTATAAAACATTGTAGATAATTTTTTCCTTCCTTCACCAACCAAATCTGAGTCGGGACCTGTTTGGTTACTATCTCATTCTCATCTTTGATAACACAGCTGTGCTTGGTGTATTATGTCCTCTGCTTTCTTTGGCAGGGGCGAGAGGGGTGTAAGGTTCAAGGAAGAACCTTGGATCTGAAGCTACCCTTATGATTACAAAGCTTACTGCTATGAAGAGTCATCTGAGCTACTTGTGGCTAAGAAGGGTATGGCAGCGCTGCTGATGTATGTGTCAGTATGCATGCTGTAGGTGTTCGAAAGTACGCTGCTGAAGTCGATCCAAGTCTCACCATTGACTCTAGGAGAGCAGAGCTGATCCGGGAGCTGAGCGTCTCTCCTACCTGTAGGCACCCTTGTGTGGCACACCCTGTCTGGGCCAGTCCCGCGGGCTGCCTCTGCAGGCACGGCTTCTGGGGTAGCCTGGCTGGTGAGCGGAGGCTGGCTTGCAGCCACCTCCAGTTGAGTGAGATGAATCTGCTCCAAGCTCCCGAGAAACTCTTGCCTTTCAGTAATGCTCTTCCTTTGAAGCCATCCGAGCATTTTGGAGGATCCTGCCATAAAGTGGGTTGTTAGCATGCACAGGAGTGCCTTGCCTGGCTGTAAGCAATCCCGTTTTCCGAGACCGCTTCAGCCACAGTATTCTTCACTGTTTCGTGCCCATTTCCTAGAGATATTGGTGACAGCCGAGGACTCGGCAGCCTTGCCCATGAAGCTTGGCAGTGTTTAGTGTTGCGTTATGCCCTCTGTCTTTTACAAACACCCAGAGTTTCCACTGCCAGCAGGACTTCAGTCGCCGTGCACACAGGTCTGCGTAAGTCCTCCCCACGTAAATGACAGCCTGCAGGGAAGGCTGCCTTGCACGCCTTATTCCCTGAGGGGAGACGGTCAGTGGTGACAAGCATGAGGCACGCAGTGGGAGACAGGCTCCTAATCCCCTCAGGCTCCCCGCCTTGGTTTTGACTGGCAACCCAGCAGAAATAGATGCTGTGCTTGGGCTTCTGCATTGCTAGAACGACACCTGGAAACCCGCTGTCGGAGACTGCTTTGGGGTGCACGGTGTTTCTTAGCGGGTGCACCCGTGAAATGGGAATGTTTGTGCAGGAGAGGGTGAGAGGGCCTTTGTAAGGCTGTTTGCAGATAATTCACTGCAGAAAAGTGTAACAGTTATGCAAAGGTTATGCCACCAAGGGGTTACGTGGTATTTAGCTGTGTGATTGCCACTGAAATCCATTGCCCTTCTAGCTAAACCTCCCTGAAGTGTTTTGGAAGTGCCTAGCATTTGTTCCCCGAGCGTGACACAGAGGCGTATAGGTCAGAAGAGAAAATTAGCCTGTGCAGTCACCTCCTCGGTGCCTGTATCATTTTAGGGCTGAAGAAAGCCTCTTTCTCGCACGCTGAATCACCAGAAACAACTCAAAGCCTGGCTTGTTTGCTGCAGCTGTTTACGGTGTATTACCTTTAAATACCCACTCGCGTCCCAAGGCCTGTTTACGTGCTCCTTCACGGGACCGCCTCAGCCATTTCTCCTCCCTGTGCCTTTGCAAGCCAGCGTGTTGCAAGGCCTCCGGCCCAGCATCCTTAGTGATACAGGGCTTTGTCTCGAGCCTGACAAAATGGAGGGCGATGCTTAGCATCCTTCTTGGCTTTGCTTTAAATGTGTTTTATCTCCTTACAGCCATTAAAACTGAAAGCCACATGTTATGCAAGTGGATTTTCCTTGTATTAATGCTTTCAGGAGCCCTAGTCCACTTCTTATTACAGCATGTGCATACATTATAAAGAAACGGACTTGCACTTGTGGGATTCAGTGAATTTGCAATATGAAGTGCTTGAAGTTTAAACACTTGAGTTTTTACTATGGATCAGGAAGGTCCCAAACATAGTTTAGGAAGAGTGCTGTTGCAAATTTCCAGGGCAGATCATAGGAATCAGCACTGTCTTCCACAGGTGCCTGTACAGCAGGCGACAAGGTAACGCCCCGGTTTCCATGACGTTCTCTCTTAATTGTGTTTGCAAATGCTTAAGGTGGTATAGATGGATTTCACGTAAATCGGGATGCGGACCACAGCCGGGGAGTTTTCAGTTTGACCGTAGCAAATGTTTGGGCACGGCAGCTGCAGGTAGCTGAGCGCCCTGCGTGGGAGTCTCTCCTGGGCCCAGCCGGGCGCACCCGCAGCCCCCAGCGCAGCACGCCAGCTCGCGGCCCTCGTCGCCGGTCTGCACGCTGCGCTTCGCACAGAGGCTCTGGCACTTGCTCAGTGAAAAGCGATGCACGAGGGGAGATTCTCGTCGGTCCACGCATCCCTTCACCAGCTCCGGCCCTGCCGAGCAGCAGGCAGGCTCCGTACGCAATGGATATTTCGTGTCTTGTTTCTTCGGGGACGCAGCCCTTCAAACCAAGAAACTTTCCCGCTGGGAATGCCTGATGGGAATGCTGCTTTTTTGTTTTTCCATTTTGGAAGGCAGGACAGCAGAAGGGGGGTGGGGTGATGAGGTGTGTGATATTTGACGTAAAAGGGGAAGGTATTAAATAAGGCTTTGATAGGAAAACATCTCTCTGATGCTGTTCTTTTATCTCCAGCTGTAGCTGTAACGCGTAAGTAATGCAAGCACCCCCCTGACAAGCAGACCCTTTGATGACATAGGATTTTGCCGTAGAAAACAGAGCTGGGAGGGGGTGCAAGACGAGCACTAGTTTAAAACCCCCGTACAGATGGCTGTGCTGTGCTGTGCCGAGGTCCCCTTCCTGCCAGCTGGCTCTTCCTTCCCCAGCTGCGCGTCTGGCTGGTGGCACCTCTGAGACCGAGGCGTGCCTGGCATGGCTGAGCAGCTCCATCTCACTCTGTACAACTGCTCCCTCTCTTTGGGGAAAATGCTGGGGATAATTGTTGAAGGGCCAGTGTCACTAGTGTCGTTAAAGCTGGCGGCGGACAAAGCTCTGGAGAGCACCGGCGTGCCTTCCTGGGCCTGCTCAGGGAAGGAGGAGCCGGAGGAGAAGGCTTTCTGTGAGCTCGCCTGCCGCCATGGGAATGCTTCTCATTTGTTGCTCCATAAACGTAGCCTCTTCGAGTAATGAAGTTGTAAGCATATCCTCTGAAATGGATGGAAAGCCTGGTTGGTTGTTGTGAGGTATAGGCTTTATAGACTTTAAAGACTCTCTCATTTAAAAACATAATCTTATTGTAAGACTCTCGATATTACCACGGCAATGCTTCCGTTTAGGGGGGAGGCAAAGAATGTAATTGGGATAAAAAAAGAAAAAGAGCCTAGTATCTTTGTAAAACAGATGGTCCTTTTTTCTAGCCACACGTAATATAGAGTCCTGCCCATGTGGGGATTTACATGTAATTACAGCTGCCCTTGTAGTTTCCTCTTTTCTCTTTTCCTTTTTTACTGTCTCTAAGGAAGGAGGAAGAAAATTGTGTGCGCGCCACTGTCCCTCTCGGGCATTACAGGCCTGAAGGCCTCGCGGTGTACAGAGTCCTGACGGCCTGCGTTCGTCTCCCAGGATTTCCTGTGCCCCGACTGACGTTCGGCCAGGACAACGCGCCGAGGGGGAAGACCCCTGCCGGGATGTGCGCAGCCGCACCTGGCCGCGGCTCCGCCGTGGGCCCGGAGCCTGGTGCCGAGGTCCCTGTAATGCCACCAAACTGAGCAAGGCCCCTTCGGTCAGGCTGCAGCCTGGGCTGCGCTGGGGGTCGCGGCAGAACCAGCCGTGGGAGCTCGCTTACGTGGCGATCTGAAGCTGTGTCCCAGGGACCGCTTCGAAATGACCCCTGTTCAGTGGCTCTCAGCACCTCGCCGGCCGCTCTGTCCAAGGGGCCGGTGGAGGGCCCAGGGTCGCAGGTCCCTGCTGGGGAGCCGGATGCCTCAGTGCCCCGGGCCGCGACTCCCGCGTGCCCTGATGTCTGACTGAGGCTGCCACCTCCTTCTCAATCCGTGAGCAACCCGAAGCGCTCTGCCCTTAGCCAGTCCTCTTCAGCCGCACCCTGCCGTGAAGGTGCACCGCTGAGGGGGCGAGGGGATCTTTGGCCTCGAGCTTGGGACGGTGTTACATCAGAGGAGACTGCTAGGAGATGGGTTAAGTGGGAGACCATCTTAGCATGCCAGCTTAGGATGGAGGGCTTCCAGTGGGATGTACTGGAAGGACACTTTTAGGAGACAAGGAGTACTGGCAGTTCACTGGTAGCATCATTGTTAAAGATGATTTAGGAAAGTTGGATGTATTCTATCCAACAGATGTGACGAAATTCACTTTGAAACAGTTAATGAATTAGTGTTATCTCTAAACGTGTCTGCAGTTATTGCGGAGAATTTGTGGAGGACAGGCCGCCTCTTGGGACTGGCGGAGGGCAAACACTATGGGGAAAATGAGGGTTAAGGGAGTTAAGCAGTCAGACGGCCTAACTCACTCAGATCGCTGAGGAGGTATTAGAGCAAATTATTAAACTATCACTTTGTAAGCTCTTAGAGGATGATAAAAACAACCAAGGTGGACTTACCAAGCACACATCGCATTGTAGCAGTCTAATGTCCTTTTGGACAGGATTACTGGCCTCGCGCGGATGAGGAGGGAAGAAGCAGAGACTGCGTGTCTGGATTCCCCCCGCCTGACGCCCATGTGAGCGGTTTAGGGGAATACGGGAGTGGGTGCATGACTGATTGAGAAACAGCAGCGGACGAGCAGTTCTTAGTGGTGTCCTGTAAACTGAAAGGCGTTTCAAGGGGATACGTGTCCCAGGCGGGCTTGGTTTTTGTCGGGTTCGACATTTCTCATCATCCAAGGTTTTGAATGCAGACAGTGCTCGCAAAGTTTCCAAATCGTACCAAACTTCAAAGAGCTGGAAGATCTCTGAGGGCAAGGTTTGGACTCAGTGGCTTCAGTAAACTGGATGACTTGTTCGAACATCATGAAAAGCAAAAATGGAGTTACCAATAAAGGAACGTGTGTGAAGGGTTGTACTGGAATGTCGCAGGCACAAATGCAGAACAGGAAACAAAGCGGATGGTACCTGGTCAAACAGCAGAGTCAGATCCATAGGCAGCGGTGGGCCACAGGCTGACCAGGGCAGCGGGTGGCCGGGGGCTCCTCCTAGGAGGCCGGGCGTGGGAGGCTGTGCTGATGGCGGGCGAGGCCTCGGCTGGCACGTTCTGCCCAGTTTGAGCATCCCCTTGCCCGGGAGATGGGCAGGCTGGGGCAGCCCCGAGTGCACTGCTAGCGTGAGGTGAAGGTTTGAAAACCTTTGTTTTCTATACCTAACGTTGTATAGAAAGCCTTTGTTTTCTATACCTAATGTAAATAAATACCTAACATTGTGGGTTTGTTCAGGCTGGAAAAAGAAAGGGACAAAGAAGGGGGGAGAGCAAGGAGCATGTGGGTAGGGACCACAGCAACAGTTTCCCTGTATAAAAAGGTTCAAATGCCCATAACTTATTCTCTCTGCAGGTAGGGCAAGAAAGAGCCGATGTAGTTTGCCGTGGGGAGGACTGACGTTGGATGCCAGGTCAAGTGTAACGAGTGGTCCCTCTGTACTGGCTGCCTTCCTCAGCCCAGTGTCTGTACAAAGCATTGCCCTTCCTCCACATTTCCAGGAGAGAATGTTGGTGCCTGTTTGTAAGCTAAACCTTGTACAGGCCTAGGAAAGGAATTAACTGTATCCTGTGCATCCGCTAAAGCCTTGGTTTAGAAACACCTTGCATTTTATGTTTAGTCCTGAAGCCTGTGAGTAGTCCCAGGGTATTTATGTCCTTGAAGGTAATTACACGTGTGCCCCAGCACGTTGCTGAATGGGGTTTAAATGTGCGTTGATGCGCATGTAGCTTGTTACAAGCTCAGATAATTACACGTGGTTTGGTTCAGAGAACCTTCCAGCTCAACTGACCCATTTAGTGGCACTCATAAGTGACGTGTGTTCACTGCACCGTTATCTCTTTCAGCTTCTCCCCTTTCCCTCCTGAATTTCTTAGTGTTTGAACACCAAAAAGCAGCCATGGAAAACCCCAGCCTGTGCTGTATGCTGCACCAGCCGTCTCAGTGCAAACGCTTGGAGCAAGGGGCTTTGCAAGCAGAGTTGCCCTTGCAGTGTCAGCTTGGCACTTGTGCAGTTTTCTTTCCCTCCTTCTCTTGCTGACTGAAAATCATGGTTTCCGTTGTCCTTCACTGCTAAGATGTGCAGCCTTTCGGCAGACGTGGGGCTTGCAGGACAGGTGAGCTGATGGAGCAAACTTTCAGATCCCTAACTCTTGATTTCACAGTCTCGCTTAGGGTTTCCTTGCCGCAGTCGTACAATTTAGGGAAAGATTAATTACATGGGAGGAAGGCCCACATCTAATGGGCCAGGACTCTTCTGCCCAGCCTCCTTAAGTCTGTGCCGAGGGACTCATTTAGACCAGCTGAGATTCTGCCCTGGAGCTGTATCTTGTTTGGAAGGAAGTAGGTGCCTGGAGGGAATAATACCACAAATAAAATATTTCTATGAACAAGAGTATGCTGTTGCTGTCGCTAGTCCTGAAAAGCTTTTCCTTGGGTGCTTCAAAAATATGTAGAAGGAGAAAGGATTAAACATTTTAAATAATGTCTCTCAAATGACAGCCATACCTGCCAGAACATAAAACTTCTTAGTAATGTTGTTACAATGTTGATTTGGAATGATACTAAAGGTGTGAGCTGCAAAGGATGTAAAAATTAAAGAAAGGGGAGCACGGTGTTGAGGGAATGATCTGTTTATTTATGAACAAGAAAGGAGTTTTTCTCTGTTTCTTTTTCAAACTTTGAAACAAGCAGGAAATCATGTTTGGCTTTTCCCGGTTTACTAGGATAGACTTTAGAAGGCTGAAGACTGTTCTTCTGACATAATACCAACCTTTGGCAAAATACTTCCATTGGCATTTTTCAGGGAGGTTGTGGAGCCTCCAGCCTTGGAGAGAGCCAAACCCCGAGTGGATGCAGGCCTGGGCAGCCTGCTCTGGGTGACCCTGCTCGAGCAGGGGTTGGACCAGACCGTCTTCCTGAGGTCCCTGCCAACCTCGGCCACTGTGTGATTTCGTGGTCTCGCTGAGCTGTGTACAGGCACCAAATGCAGTTTCTGAGCTGCAGCTGTTTCCCGTGTGCCTCTGCCGGGAGAGCAATAGCGATCCTATAATGCAGTTGTTGCCCAAGTCCTTCACAGTCCTGATACAGTAATACCTTCTCAGGACAGTGGCTTCAGAGTAGCAGCTGGTGCCAGACCGTTCTTCCCCTTAGGATTTCTTCTTTCGCTGCAATAGGGCAATCATGAGTTTTCTTGAATTCCACAGATTTCCACAACTTCAAGGCCAGACTGGCCCCAGGGGATGTAATCCTACATCATTTTAGTCGAAGCTTCCTTACTTTTGTCCAAAAGGCTTAGTGACAGATACAGGCACGTGTACACTTGCAGGGTGACAGCTGTTGGTCAAGTTACCTCAAGAAGCCCTTTGGGAAGAACAAATTCTCAGGGATCCACTGAAATCAAACCGCCTCATTTTTGTGTCCAGTTTTCTCTTGATGTGTGAGGGAGGTGAAGGGGTTTCTCCTCCTTTCTGCCATCCCAGCAGACAGCAGCGAATGCTTCTTCCATGTCAACACAGAAGGTGTATAAAAGTTTATGTATATGAAGGATGTAAAAAATCTAAACCGTCACAGAGAGGAACAGCTCTTTCACCTCTTCTATGTAAAAGTAAGGCTGTATTCTGATTAAACCTTTAAGGTCAAGTCATTGTGGTAGGGGACTGCAAGTCGGGGGGTAAAAGGAGCTGCCTTTGATAACGAAGGCAGCATCCCAGTCAGCGTCGTCATCTGCCATGGGACTGTGGCAGCAGTCGTGATGCAGTCCTTACCTGCCGGTTTGTCGCTGTGCAGTTAGCAGGGTGATGCTGCATATTTGCAATGGTTTCTGCCACTGAGAAGCAGGGACTCTGCAGCAGTCCTTGCTATTCTGCAACATGGCTTTGTCTGGGGAGAGCATTCAGTAAATCCGAGGAAAGCGTATTGTAAGTCTGGTCTGGGACACGGTTAGTCGAGAGGAGCCCCAAAGCACCACCCCTCTCCAGGAGGCAGCGCCCGGACCTTCTTAGCAGCCTTGCACAGACATGCTCCACAAAGCTGGCATCAGCATCATCATTTGTGAACTAATAAGCGTGAGGCACCCAGATGGCAGAAATAATGTGTGTATTGTAGCAAGCCTAATGCTAACTCCCAGTGATAATGCGATGTTCCTTGGGTATCGGCAGCAATGTTCTGTTCTAAAATGGTAATAAAGTGTGCATTTGCTTATTAGTAATGAATGTCAAGCCATTCACCATCATGGAAATATCCTATTTCCATGACTTTGATAAATAGCTGCTGAAGCTCATGAATTTTTAATAGTGGTCCTATATTTAGGGGCTTTCAGTTTCTGAGAGAGATAAAAGGCTCTTCAGAGATGGAGTTCTGGAAGCGCCTTGTCTTCTGCAACTGCTGGTACCTATTTAAAGCCAGTGTGGTCTTTCTAATGCATGAATATTATGCCGACATTGATTGATATGATTTTTATGCCGCAGAGTAGGCTCTAAGCTTGCCTGTCACCATAAAGCAAAACGCGTAACTGCAGAGGAACCTGCCGTGTCCTCCGCTTCATCTGCGTGCGATGCTTATTTGCTTTTCCGCGATAATCACACTATAAAACCAAATGTACTGGTTCCTCTTTATCATGAGGCTCCCCTACTTCAGACAAATAAATATATGTAGTATTGCATCTGTACGCGTGGGGGATGTATGTACCTATGTGTGCATACAGATAAGTACATGTCTGTACATGCATACGTGTGTGTCGCCCCTGTAAGACCTTTATACAGGCACATAAACGAAGCTCACGTGTCAGTTCGTGTTGCGGTGCCAGCCAGGGAAGCGACGTGCGCGCAGACGGAGCGAGCGCGTGCGAGCTGGACGCCCGCGCTGCCGCATGGCTGCCTTCTCTCCTGCCAGCTAGTGGGATTGCAGGGGCTGGGGTGCTCCTCCAGCTCAGCGTACTTCATCAGGGAACAAACATAGTTAACCGGTGGTAAAACCACAGAAGTCTTTAAGTATCTTTTTTGCATGGAAGCCAGCTAGAACAAAAATGGAAAAGCAAAACTGAAATCCCCAAGTGAAACTCCAGAGGAAAGGGCAGCCCGCAGCCCACCGTGACCCAGCTCTGCCGCACGTCGCAGGGTAGCCCTTAGCCCTCCGTCCCGCCAGGGCTACCGGGTGCTCAAAGCAAGGCTTGTGCCTGGATTTTCCAAGGATCTGGACCCTGACGGCTCTCACTTTCTGGCTGAATCCCGTAAACAGCACCGAGCTCCTCCATCAAGGATGCTCTTCTGGACAAAATGAGAGAAAGATAGAAGAATGGCACTATATAGGTAATCAAAAGAGAGACAAAAATCTCTTGAGCTTCTTCCTGTGAAATTTCAGAAGTTGAGATGTGGGGAACAAAAAGTTCCCCGCTTGCACTCTGTCTGGGCTGTGCTGGAGAGCGAGAAATTTCAGTTTAGCTGATCTCAGGGCTCAGCATTCCATTTCAGAGAGGCGTTGTGGCAGCCTTTCTGCTCGGATCAGTTTGTAGCAGACCACTGAAGTCAATTAGAGATCCTCAGTTAGTGCTAATTGCTGGAACGCCCTCGGGTTAGATGGGGCCATGTTGGTTTCCGTCAGTGGAGTACCTAGCTTGCTGCATCCAGTGCTTTCTATGGTCATCTCTAGTTTTCAGCTGGCTCAGAGTATGGTTTGCAATTGCTGGAGACCATCGGAATGTTTTCACGCTGTAACCAGCGACGATGAGCAAGCTATAAATAGCGTTCCTGTGGCGAGCCCCCAGGTTTGATGGCCTGCCCCCTCCCTCGGATGGGAAGGGCTGCGGACACGATGTCCACGTGGCCGGGCAGAGGCAGTGCGTTGTGTTCTGCGGTCAGGGGCCAACAATGAAACGTCGGTGCTTGGCCCTGAAACGAGTCTGGTTTCATCTGCTCACCAGAAGCAAAGGAGAAGCGACGTAAGGACTCAGGTGGGAGGCTCTGGGCATTTACTTCATCTCCATAAATGGGAGCCCTGACTGGTTTTAGGAAGTAAGTGATTTATCAAGCTTCTTGGGACAGCATGCGTATCAGTCTTCACTGAAATGGTCATCGGCAAGCGAACGATTAATGCGTATAACGCTAAGAAGAATGGCGAAATCTCAGCCTGAAGTAAGGGAAGAACTAGTGACAGGGTAATTAGCTAGCTGAGAAGCCTCCCAGTTGAGCCTGGACGTGATGAACTTCATGGTGCAGTAGCTGCAGGACTGGATTAAATAATCCCCAAACCGTTAGCAGATAACACCGAGGACCTGTCGGACATGCAGGTGACGTGAAGCATTGACGGTCCTGCGGTACATTTGGAGGAGCAGACTAGTATTCAAAAATCCTGATAAACCGATAAACAGTGCTGTAGCACTGTTTTCTGTTACTCTGATTTGCAAAGGATCTGTGCTTATTCCTGCGGGTACCTGCAAAAAAACCCCCTACCCTCAGGTGTAAAAGCACAGCCAGAACATGGGGGAGCTGCACTGCTTTGTCACCTGAAAATCCCTCCCAACGTGCTTTTTCACTGAAGGCAAAGGCCCCAGACTTCTATGCAACATGTGCAAATGAGTATTTTCTCTTGGGTGCCCACATCGAAATGGCTGTCTGGATGACAAGAGGATGCGTGTTCATATGTTAGTGAATGTGTCTGTGGGAATCGGGTCCTCTTCAGACAGGTTTTTGTTGGCCAATTTCAGTGGCAGTTTATTTCAGCGGTATTGCCAATACTGGGCATGGGTTACGAGGCTGATTGCAGCAATCATCTTTTTCATTTGAGTGAATGCTACTTGTTTACATCCCCAAGAATCTCCTTTTAATGTACATTCATTAATCTATCAAAGTAAAGGATTACTCTAATTTCCCTCTTATACGTGCATTAGTTATGTATATCATTTTCACTTTGCAATCTTGGAATGGAAATGTTTTCTGTCAGTTTTATATGCAAAGAACAAAAAGATAGATGTCTGAAGTATGTAACTCACTCTGATTTGGTAAATATATGTACTTAAAAGATAAGTGCCTAAGCACTTTAAGTACCTTGCTGACGAAGTGTTGGGATGGAAAGGAGAAGTGAAAGGATAGCTTTGCTTCTGTTTTGACTGAGAGGGAAGGGAGCAGATCCTTTGTGTGTCGGGAACGTAAGCTTAAAGGAAAAATCTTGACGGGCTTTGGGGTCCTATACTTGGAAAAACAAATAATCATTCATCCCGCGCGTACTGTGCGTTGCAAGAAAGTAGCTGAAACAGAAAGAAGCCGCTTTGGAAGGCTGCTGCATAAGGTGGTCTTGTACCTCGACTTCGCAAACGTTTGCTCTGCAGAGGAACGGGCTCAAACGCTGGCGGAGCAGGCCCCAGGCACGGGCACCGGCACGTCCCAGCAGGACAGTGCCGCAGGATGGTGCCGCGGGCCGTGCCAAGAGCCGCCTTGCCCGTCTCCGGCGCGGGGCCGCTCACGCCGAGCGCTGCCTGCCGTGGACCGCCCCGCACCCGGCTGATGGTGGAAGGGGTGGCTGGGCTGGGTGTGCTCCCCAGGGCGGTGGGGACGGTGGCTCTCTGACAAAGACGGGGCTGCCCTGCCTCGCAGACCGGGCTCCTCTTTTCCAGGCTGGTCTGCTGGTAGAGCAGACAGGCCGCGTGGCCTCATTGTCCAGGATTAATCTCCAAATAATGTAAAACTCTGATTACATCAAAGTAAGAAAATAGTTAATGGGATGCCTAATGTCAAATAACAAAGAGATTGTAAGAGCTTTAAGCATTTAGAAATTTGAGGGAGCTTAAAGCGTATTAGAGTTGCTACGCAGATGAGCCTGGACAGTTGAAACATTGAAATTCATTTGCAGGCAACAAATCCCTGCCACGACGGCGTGAGTGGCTCAGCTCTGCTCCCCGGGGCCGCGAGGGCAGGGGGAGCCCGGCGCAGAGCCTGCTCCCAGGGCCGGGGCGGCGGGGCTGGCCCCTCCGCAGCCCCTGCACGTGCAGCCGCTCCTAGCACCGTGCTTTGTCCCAGCTCCCGGCTGAAAGAAAACCGTCCCCCTTGGCCTGGAGAAGCACTTTTGGCCAGGCTTCGCCGGGCATCCTCCCCTCGCAGGGTCTCGCCGTCCCCTCGGGCACCCCTCCGACCTCGGGTGCTGGCCCTGCGCCACGCTTCCAGGTACAGGCGTTCTCCATCCTCTTGCTCGCAAGAGCGTTGCCGTACTTTTTACCTGGCAGTGCTGGCTTTCACTGACCCAAGTTGAAGCTGCCTCCTTGGAGGAGGAGAGAGTAAACAAGTGGTAAGGTGGAAAGAAACATTTCAAAGTTGTCCGGAGGCATTTTTGGCTGTAGGCTGTTGCTGAGCCCGTCTCCTGCTCGGATGCAAAAGAGGAAGGACAAGGCTGAGACTTGAGCACTCGGGGTTTCTTCTAAAGACATCTGAACCAGTAGCAAGGAAAGAGTTGAGATCGTTTTCGTTTCTTCCTTGCTTTCTGCCTTTCCTGCTTAAACAGGAGACTGTCAGCTTTTGGTGAAGGGTGCAAGAACAGGCAAAGCTGAAGCCTTCATTCCTGGGAGGTTAAATGTCAAATACTAGGGCTGCTTGTTCGCTGAAGAGCTTAGAGACTAAAGTCTGAACACCTCCGAACGTTACGCTGCTGCTCTGAAGTGGTGCAGATCGCTTGCGCCCGTCTTGGGGTGAATTCTCGGGGAGCAAGAAGGTGGGAGGCAGGAGAGCCTCTCTAAAAAGGCCATCCCTCATCTACGAGGATGGGGCTACAAGACCGTATCTATGGTGAGACAGCTCTTCAGTTAGCTGCTTCTGCTGTTGACTTGAAGCTGATGACTTCTTGAAAGAGGGGTTAGAAACGAAGTCCAGATGAGGAGCCCTGCAGGGGTGAGGTTCATCACTGGTGCGACACGGTGCTTTATGCAGGAGACAAGGACGATTCTGTCAGGAGCTGAACAGAGCTAGCGAGTGAGGTTTTGGCTGTGTCACACTGCAAAATAAATTGGCTTAAACTGGGTATTTTTCCATCGTGCAACCTGTAATTAAACTTCATTATGCCCACTAGCGCAACAAACTGGAAGCACCAAGTGCTTTGGAGTTGCTCGTGCCTATGCAGACCAGTTGTGCACAAACTGGAATCGTATTATTTAAAGCACTGCAAGCCCCTTTGTGCACCCTTCAAAACTTCTTTAAAAATGCTATCGAGAGTCGATCCTTTGTAAAAATAACTAAACTGCTAGCATTTTAAAAATCAGTTTGGGACCGCACTGGGATTTGTACTGTATACAGTTCTGTATACAGATTTACTTTATACCAGAAGCAAAATCAGGGTGGTTGTTATTAGGAAGGACACGTTGTCTTCCGTGCATCCTGAAATGTAAAATTGAAGTTGTTTCTCTTAGGTGAAGGAGGAGGGGAGGGCTGGGAGGGGCTGGGGCGGACGAAGCATCCTGCCTGGGGTTGTGGGAATGTCCGTCAGTCGCAATGGGATGCTTGGAATGTGGAGCAAGGAAATGATAACTGGGGACACCTGAAGGCAGGATCAACAGCAAAATGAGGAGTGTTGCTTTTGATGACAACTTATGTCCCTTGGGCTTCCTCTGTGATTGCTGTCTGTGGAAAGAATAGGCTATTTGTGGCTAGTTCTAATAAAAAGTTATTTTTCCTGTTTCACAAGACGCATCAGAGCGGGCATCGTGAGCTGCTGCCCTCCCCTCGACAAGGGCTCCTCTGTCGGCCCTCAGTCCCCTCTGTCCCTCGACCTGGTGTCGGGGTGCAGAGCAGACCTCTGCTAGGCGATAACAGTGGTCTGGGTCTTTCTGTAGGGATCCTGCTCCACAAGATACCGTGGCTGTGGGAGAGCCAGAAGGCTGTAGGCAGCGAGTGGCTGGTTTTGGTCTAAGAAGAGTTGAACGGAGGTGCGTGTCTTGCTTCTGGCTGCCAGGACGTGGGCAAGTCTCCTAAAAGGACCCATGGGTCCCCTGGCAGATTTCAGAGGTGGTCTCTTGTGGTGTACTGCCTATGTTCTGTGCATCCGAGTCCCAGGAGTCGGCTAGCGCTGGGCATTTGAAAGTCACCAGGAGCTGGTTTTGAGCCGAGCAAATCCGGTAGGCGTGTGCTCATCCCGCGGGAGGGGAAAGCGGCAGCCGCCTGGCGTGGTGGTGGTACGTTCTCTGCTTGTTCGGCTAGAAGCTGGCTGCGTGTGCCTCGTGTTTCAGCTGTGTGCCCAAGCTTCTGCTGCTTGTGTATCCAACAACTTGCGTGCAGGTCTGTGCTGGGGCAGAACGGGCTTTGTGGCACTGGGCACCGTGGTGGGTACGGTGATGCTGGCGAACGCATGTCCCGTCTGTCCTGCAAGCCCTGTCACGTGGCTGCTACTCAGCAGGCAGATCGATTTTTCAAAGTACATAAAGGGAGGGGAAAGCCCTGGTGTCTAATGGCATGAATGGATACATCTGCAGGTAGCCTGAGCTCGATATGGCCACTATGACTAGCATCCTGCGCCTGGCAAAAGCGACGTCTGGACTGGAAGGAGCATCTGCAGCAGAAAACATTCCTGGACCCACGTGTTTAAGCTACAACTTTGACATGTTTTGGGCAAAGTCCCAAAAGTTTGTTGGTTAGCAGGAGGTTTTTTGGTTTGGCTAAGCCAGGTTGCCAGCCACCCCTATAATGGGGATATGGCTGAAGCATACCGGGGGGAATTTGCTCCCCTCCTTTAAACTCATGACATCCCTGCATCCAGCGCTTGGGATCTTGAGAGATGACAAAGTTCCTCCCTTTTCTCCCCAAGATAAGAAGATATGTGACAGCAGCATCTCTTCCTTTCCAGGTGGCTTTATAAAGTGCTTCTTGCAAAAAAATTGGCTTTTTGGTTAGCCTACCCCTCAATATGAACATAATGTAAATATTTGTTTCCCAAAAGAAAGCTAATGAAAGAGGGACTATATTCTGTTCCCAATCGAAAGAAGTCCAGGAAGTCTAGAATAGCTGTCATTAAGGCAGTAAGGTATTAGGAATTTCTGGCAGTTTATATGAGGACAGGAGCTAGCCAGAGATTTGTTCTTTTCTTGCTGTGGTTTTGCTAAGAACCTTCCTCGTGCCAGTTATTTCTGACCAGAGTGTGTGGCTGATAATGGATAACTTTGCACAAGTATTGCATTTGTCAAGGGAAACGTCTTGATCCAAGGCCAGCTGTGCTTAGGTCTGTAAAAGTTATAACTGCAGGCAATTCTGCTAATGCCTCCATGCATTTCCTTCTAGAAGCAGTAATTGCTGTAGTGATGGGGGACGGGGGACACACAAACAAAGCAAAACAGAAGCTATAGCATGTTCAAATGAAATGCAGAAATACGAAAGCTAAGAGATCCTGGAAGACAGTTGCCAGAATCTTGCTGTGACAGAAGTAAGTCTTCTACTGAACAAAAGAAAATATAACCTTCTCTGTAAAGGTCACTTGCTGTTGTTATTTGACTTACACTCTCTCTGAACCATATGCTGTTGCATATTATTTATTATTTCTGATTTTTTCCCTGTTTGTGTTTAGATCTATTTGCTTGTTGTCCTCGGATCTCAGATGTGCCTCTGACCTTGCGAGCTATTCATTTGCATTGAGGCCAAGGCAGAACCTTTTGGACTTCACAAGGGCTCTGCTTATATGTAGAGGTTTGCTCCTTCAAGGCTTTACTTTCTGCATCTGGGGAAAGCATCTGTTTCATGGAAACCTCTTCTGGATCTGACTCTTGTTTTGTGTGTGTGTACGCTTGGCATAATGGAACGGCCACACGACGGAGCAGGATTTGAGCCTGGAGGCACGCTGCGATACAACACACAACCGAGAGAGTCTAAAGAAAGGGGGGACAACAGAATATGGGGTGCCCGGGGTTGAGCACTTCACATGTGCAAAGGAAATGCACTTTGCAACTTCTGTACAACTCTGAACGTCTTAAATGTTGAACATGTGAAAATCAGATGTGCGTGGAATTATAAGCAGCTAAGCCATTAGGTACACTAACAAAGCCATGCATGTTTTATATGTGTGCGTGTTTTACACAGAGATAAAACATCACTACAGTCTAAAATCGCAAGCCTGGCCAGAGCTTCCCCTCCTAGAATTGGTGCTACGAGGAAGAAACGGGGCTTCCTAGGAGATTCAGTGAAGGGTGTTTGCATAGGTGGGTAGATGGGGAAGCTTGCTATGGCTGGTGTTTTCAGTCAGTGATTTCTCATGAGTGCTTCTTCCAGAATAGGAAGGAGTGATGTTTGTTCTCACTTCCCATGCAAATGAGCTGCCAGTTCTGAATTCCCCAAGGTGCACGTGGTTCATCATCTCATATTCTCATTCCTCCGTCTTCTCCCTCCTGTCTTTCCTCCAGCCCATACATAACTTACCATACTCGAAAAAAATGCAGACCTCTCCCATTTTATTCATACCATGTCTGTTTTGTCTGGCTCATCCTGCCAAGAGGCACCTGTAAACAGGTACTTGGCAAGGCTCAGCAGCTTCAGTTGTGATGCTCCCATCACTTTGCCTCTTGCCGTGATCTCTGACAGAGGAGCTGATAAGATAACAGCTCTCTGTAATTGAAATGTGCGTTTTGACTGGGCTGTTAGACTGTCCTATTGGTAAGGGAAGCTAAAGATCGGTGAGGGGAAAAAAAAAATCTGGCAATGGTGTAGGATGATATCCTGAACTTCATTTAACCTGCTGGTGCTGTCACCCAAAGCCCCCGAGCCCACAGGCACCTCTGCGTGGCTTTGCCGTGGCCATTTCCGCACGGCCGGGCTTTGCATCTTGTCCGGCCGATGAGCTGCGGCCGTGGGAGGATCTGCTCTTGGTGGAGCAGAAACAGACCCCTGCGGGTGGGGGTGAGAAGGGGGGAGGTTTGGGAGGCTGGTCGGGCAGAGTTCTCTTGTGTTCCTGTTGATTAAAGTACATAAATCCTTAAATGAACACTTAATTATGCGGGTATTAGGGAGAGCAACTACAGACCGAGTTGATCGTTGGAGAGGCACGGGTTGTTACGGAGAGCAGCAAAAAGCAATGACCAACAGGGCTGAGGATACCGGGGTCCCGCGGGCTCGCTCGGCTTGCAGAGGGGCTGGGGGGTCTCTCTAGGGAAGGGGAGGCCAAAGAGAGACGCTTGACTTTGATGGCAAGGCTCCTGATCTGCAGCGTGTGTCTGGCCCAGAGGCAGGTCTATTTTCCATTAGGAAGCTGCGTGTTTTAAGCCGGTGAAGTGACCAAAGGCTTGCAGTGGTGCCATGGAAAATATTGGGGTCATTCCCTCGTCTCTGGTTTTTGGACGCGTGATATGAAACTTTTTGCGACAATAGGCACGAGCAGGGGAGTACTCCGTGCTGGGTCCTGCTCAAGGCTGGCTGGGGTGCAGAGGAGAGGCGACCTTCAGCGCGCGTGAGCAGGCAGGGACCCGTTACTTTCTTGCAGTGCTGCGGTGGGCTGGCGGAGCGCACAGCAACCTCTGGTCACGCTCCGCTCTTGCTGAGCTCCCTCCCTGCTCTGGTGCTGCACGGGGCGCTGGGCCAGCCAGACTCTGCAGGAGCGTGGGGAGAAAAAGTCATCGGCTCAGTGGAAGGCGCACGGCCGCTATATTTTTGTTTCAGAAAACAGCCCGGCGCACCGCCCGTGCTGTGTGTATCATACATGCTAACTTAGAGGGGAAGAGCAGGGAGCCGCGGGGCGCCCCAGAGCAGCCGTGTGCGGTTTCGGGGTCTCTCGGATGCGCGCGGCTGTCTCGGCTCCGTATCGCTGCTCCCGCGCGGGCATGAGCTCCTCTCACTGGGGTGCTGACCGCGCGCTCCCACAGCCGCCGGTAAAGCCGTTTGCTGGCCTAGCAGCGGTTTCCAAAAGGGGGCACAGCGGGGCCCCGCACCCCTCTGCCGTGAACCCCCTCCAAAGCGGGGGACACAACATCTCTGACCTCCCAGCAAGGTTCAGCAGTGTCCTCTGCCGCTTCGCCCCCGTGCAGACACCGATAAGCCCCCCCAGTGCCCGTCTCCCGGCCAGGCGGTTCAGCATCCTTTGGCAGCGCTGCTGCCTGGCCTCAGTGGCATACTGCAGCTAGGATGGATGTCTTCCAGTAAGAGCTTTTGACGCAGCTGTATCTAGTCTTAATATCTAAAAAAAGTCCCCAGACTGAATAAATGGCCCTGTGTGACTAGGAGGGTGAAGTTACGATGGGATTCATATCCTGGCAGGATCCCACAGTGCTCCCTTCTTGCCATATTTAGCTAAAGGGCTGCTTTCTGATAAGAGAACATAGCAAATCAACCAAAACGCTTTCAGAGAAGTTCATGGGGTGAGCGATTTGTGACGGGACGTCGGCGTGCGCACACAGCACTGGCGTCAAGGACTGCCCTCTGAGACAGGACCACTGCGAAGACCCCCGGGGCCATGCGCTGCGGCCGGAGTCGGGGGACCTCCCTCCTGCTGTCTTCACCACGGGAATCCCCTCATCCAGCCACGCGAAGCAGCGTCACTTCACCCTGCTTCCCCTTCTCCAGGAAACCTTGGGTGGCTCCACACCTCCCCCTGCATACTCTCTCCCTTTAAAAGGTGACCCAGCACCCACCCAGATGTGCTGCGGGGAAGATTTTGGCCGTCGGTCAGAGCTGGTCTGCCGTGGACTCGCTGACATTGACTTGTAAGAAGGCTCCCTGTCGTGACAGCAATGCTCTGGGTGCACTGTTGACGACTGCTGAAGAGCCAGCCTGGAAAAATGTAAACACGCTTTTGTTCAGCGTGTTTGCCGTCAGCATCCTTTGTGCTGGGCGTAAGCCGGCTACTCCTCTGCATGAGCAAATCAGTGTGCAGTAACCCGAGGAAGTGGAAGTGTGCATAAGCTCATCGCTGCCTGAACATCCACCATAAATGTTTAATTTTGGGTAATTAGAAATTCCTTACTGCAAAGGTACAGAGAACGCTATCTGGACATCCATTGCTTGGTAAGAGCCGACCCTTGTAAAGCCGTCGCAAGACGTGGGACAGTGCTGTGGGGGGGTGCCGCATGATTTATAACGGTGTGCCGTACCCCCACGCTATTTCAGCTGCTTGTTTTCAGCAGTTAAGTGGTGACACAAGTAAAATATTAGCAAAAGGATTTATTATTGATATATCAGCATAGTTTGACTCTCTTGAATTTTAGATCATGCCACTGTAATGCAAACACCATTTTTATTTGGCAGAAAATAAAACATTTATATACACGTAAAGAAAAGGTACTCCGTCCTCCCCTCAGAGAGAATTTGACCAATCCTTATTGCTTTTAAAGACAACTAAAGATTTTCAGTCCCTTGCTCTCCCGTACCCCGAGATTTAAAGCGGTTCCCGTGGGGTCTGGCTGCAGGGACTGGCGTGCTGGGGAGCGTGGGGCCGTCCCCATCCGAGCCAGTCTCCACGCAGCGGTAGCTGTGAAGCCGAACGTGCCCAGCAGTTCCTGAGCCCCCTCGCCTCCCCTGCAGGCTCACCCTGGCGGGTCACTGGTCCGTGCGAGGGACAGGTTTCAGGGATGCGGCAGTTACTCTCCTGCGTATTTGGTAGGGCCTGCAGCACTGCCGGAGTCGATACCATTCAGGGGATGCTGTTGGAGGTCAGGGAATTGGGCTAGACAGTGTGCAGGCAGGTGGTGAATGCAGTATTACTGCTAACCCTGAAGCAGTCAGGAATCTTGAGCTTGAGTTTAAAATCACAAATTTGAGGATGGGAGAAAAAAAAGGTAACTAATTGTTTTAAAGTATATTTTTATTTCCCTGTGTAAAAAGCTATTGGCATCGAATCAAAATATATTGGCTCAGGGCACATCACAAGGTCTACTCCACTGACATCTTTCCCTCATAGATGACAACAGTAGAAGTCAAAGGAACCTGTTGAGCAAACATGCGGGGACGCTTCCTGATGCACTTTCCCCGGCTGCAGCTGTTTGCTGTACAGGGACTTCCTGAGCCACAGGAACGATATTTATGTTACGAGTCTTTGATGGACTTCTTTTCTTCCACTGGCTTGTCAGTTTGCTTTGTGAAGCCAGGGAAAATGCGGATTTGGAGCACCCTGTGACGACAAGCTGAGCCGCCTGCGCGCACCGTGGCTGCGGACCTGCTTCCTGCTGGCCCCTCTCATTTATGCACCGGCAGAGCTGGTGAGCAGCTGGTCCCTTTTCTCCCTCTCTTTGCCACTCGCTTTCAGAAACCCCTGCTCCACTCTGCCTTTTTCAGGTTGAAGAGGTAGTCTCTATTCCAGCGTTTCATGCTCGGTGGCTTGTCCGTCCTCCTGGCTGATCCCGTTGCTTCTCTCTGAGCCATTTGTAGCTGCACTGCATCCCTCCCGAGGTGGGAAGACCAGCACGGCAGGCGCTGCCTAAGACGCAGCACCGCGTGCGTTTGCGCAATGGCATAACGACGTTCCCTTGAGTTCTCCGTTCCTGTCGAGGTTGTTGCTAACGACGTACTTGCTTTCCTGTTGTGAGCTGGCACGCTCTGAGCACCTCGAGCTGGGCGCAGGAGCAAAGGATCTGTCATCTGGGCACAGTCAAGGGCTCGCACCCAGCTGCTTGGCACAGCTACGTGTCTCTGTGTTTTTCCAGCTGCAGAAGTATAGTTGTCTCCGGGACTTTTAATGACAGCTGAAGTAGTGTTGATATTGTGAATACCAACGGTCCCTAAACGTTGGAGTTGCGCATCTAAATCCTGGTTTCTAATCCAACCCGCTCATGTAATTTTTTCAAGTCATGCCTTCCTGTAGCCTTATCTTCTACCCCGGGATGGGACGTGCAGCCCACTTGTGAAGAGCTCTTTGGAAAGAAGCAGCCAAACAGGAGCCACTGGGCGGAGGAATTGTCCTGGAAAGCTGTATAGAAAGACAGGCTGGGCCTCTCCCCACTAGGTATTTGGATGCTTCAGGATTGCAGAGCCTAGCACTGATGTGACTTACCTCTAGCCATGACAGAATTGTGGGGACAGCGTGAGAAAATGAAACAAGTTTTTAAATACAGTTTTCTTTGCTGATAATTCACTGCCTAGGCTGAACATCCTCAGTTCTTCCTTCTATGAAAGCTATGGCAGATTTCCCAAGGGTTTTCTTATCCCTAGAGTAGGGACACTGGTTAGCGATATAAAAACTTTTTTTAAAAATAAGTATATGTTGCAGCTTTGAGAACTATCGATCCAGTACAGTGTTGGGCTTTTTAAAATAGGAATCCTTTTGGAAAGGTGGAAACATTAAATAGGAGGGGGAAAGGAGTGGCAGGGAAAAGGGGTTTGAAAGGGTGACGCTCCCTGCTGCCGTCCAGGAGGATGGTACAGCAGCGTCTTCTCTGTGCAGCTGCCCTTGGCATGGCATGGCGTGCAAACTGCCTGGAGTAGCTTGACTGTGCAGAACAGAGGCAAATTTGTATTGCGCCGGCAAATCCTCCAAACAGAGCGGTAATGCGGATCATTGTGTAAGTCAGCTAAAGCCAAGGCTGAACAGGGTTCCAATTTTAGTGAATTGCACACTGATTGAGAGTAAAAGGAGAAGAATTTATTCCAACTCATTGTATTCTGACTAAAATTACTTTTTCCTGTCAAGCATGGATACAAAATCTTCCTCTAGATCTGGCGAGGGCAGCACGTACTGCGATGCCCTTGTGAATGCTCTCGTGTGAGTGAGCAGCAGCAGGTCCGCTGCCGCTTCGTTCTTGCTGGGGTTGTGCCATGGGCTGCGGTAAATGCCAAACGCCCCGCTCTCGAAAGGTGTGGCACAGCGTTCCGCACGGCGTGTGTCTCGAAAGGCGTGCAGCGTTCTGCACGGCGGCTGCTACCCGTCTAAACAGCTGAAGTCTTGCTGTCGGGTCCTCGGCTCACGCAAACGAGCACAACTTTTCACACCTGCTGCAGGTCTGCTCCTTTATTATTAGCCTCCTTTACAAAGCTAATCCACACCTTGCTAATAGTCATCTAGTTCCAATTACTTCTAAATTCTAATAATCCTAGTATTTGCTAGTAATTTTACAAGTTGCCAATACAAGATCGAACCGCACCCTAAAAAAAGCATTGTGTTGAGCTGCACGCTCCTGCGCTTTGTTTTCTGAGAACGTGCCTCTCGTTAACTGAAAACTGAAAGGGAGTTGCATGCACCTGACGGCTGGAATTCACATGCCTGCGGTAGGAATGCTCTCAGTGCTGGGTGCCGCAGTGCTGCTGCAAGGGCACAGGCCTGGTCTTGGTGACCAGCGTTGCACCTAACGCCCACGCAGCAAATGGCCGTGGAGGTGCCGAGTTTGCCTGCAGATCTTGCCCTTCTGCAGCGCGCAGGCCCAATACCTGCAAAGTCTGCAGGACGCAAGTGGATCAGTTAGGCAGAACCTTTAATTCTTTGAGTTTAGGTTCAGTGACAGGGTGGCTGGTTTTTTCCTGGTCCAATCAAAATAAGCCTGGCAAAATCTGCCCCTATTTTCTCTACAAAAGCTGAGGACGCTTTTAAGCAAAATGACAAACTGGATGAGCTTTTGTACTAGCTAAATAGGGCAGCTGTTGTTGGAGTGGTGTTCCAGCAACACCCTTTATTTCTTCTTAGAAAGGAGCTCCCGTGTTTTGCAGAGCTCTCCTCTTATCTGCACTCATCTGCACCTGATGCACCTAATAAAAATGCAGCAGATTTCAAATTTGCATACATTATTTTATAATTGCATACATTCGAGTGTAAGCCACTAAAAGTGTTTGTGTTCAGAGGATGTTGTGGAGAATGCAGTGATGGACACCTTAGGTTTTCTCGGATAAGGTGCATTTCATTGCAGCGTGGGGGTGGGAACCTGGACCCGAGGGAGGATGAGATGTTTCTGCTGCGCGCAGAAAGGATGGCTAGGATTCCCCTCCTCTGCCAGTAGCGACAAGCTTATTCTATTTTTATACTGTTTTTTTCTCTATGCTTTTACCTTAGGTGCACTTCGGTCTCCTTGAACCTCCTGGAGACTCTCGATAAAGGGACTGGATTTTCATCGCCTCTGCCTGTTATGGATTGTCGCAGTGCAATCTCCTCGGCAGCTGCGGGAGGGGAGTGCAGGAGGGAGAGGGAAGCGTATGTGTGCGTGTGCGTTAGCAAACCATTTTGCATATTGCTAAAAACATACCTCCCCGCGTTTCCTTCGCAGTGTCTTATGGTCTGGTGAACGGTCAGGAATGTTTCTTAAACAAAACTGTGATGAAAAATTTGGTTTTCACGTAACGATATTTTGCTGAGGAAAGATGAATCCTTTCCGGCTATTTTAACTTCGTTGTCTTGCACCTTTCGTAGTGTTTTGTGTTTGGTTTTGGTTTTTTAGCTCCTGTCTTTGTGCTGGTACCTGTCTGACTAGTTTCTTTAGGTTGCACACCTAAACGTGGTTTCGGCAGCTTTGCGCATATCTGGCGCAGCACGCGCGGTGGGGGCGGGAGGGTGAATGGCGTCCTGGCAGTACTAGCTCTGCTTTGGAAGAAAATAGTTACAACTCCTGGCAGGTGAGTCCTGATGCGTTGTAAAAAGCCGCAGGTATTGCTAGTCCCCATAAAAGGCCAAAACCTGCTGCCCCCGGTGCCCTTTGGGCCGGCCCATGTCCTCGTTTCTCTTGGGAGGTGCCGGCAGCCCCTGCTCTCTCCGGGCTTCCCACCCGCCCCGAGCCCCGGGACCGGGCCTTCCCCAGCCCACCCGGCGGGCAGGCACGGGCGGGTCCCCGTCCCTTGCGGCGCCTGGTCCCAGGCGCGCGATGCAAGCCGCGAGCCGACGGTGGTTACCGCGCCGGGCTTCTCGGCGAGGCGTGGTGCGCAGCCCTCTCGTCTGGTGCGCTGTGGTGCGGCGTTTCCGTGGCCGTACCGGCGTTTGCGAGGTCGTTTATCACGCGTTCAGGGGTACTGCTGGTGTTACTTCGTTACAACGTGGATTTTAAAGGTGCCATCTGTGCTGCTCCAGTAGCTCCCGCTAGTTTGTTAGGAGTCATTACAACATTTACCACTGCACAGGAATACAATTAACAGTATTAACCTGAGTCTTTGGTCAAAAGACCGCTTATGTAAAAAATAATGTTTTCCGCCTCGGATACAGTGCCTGGGTAGATCCCTTGCTTGCGTTAGTAACAAAATTAAGGTGTAGCTTTTGCTCGGTTATTGCTTCGCAGGCCGCAAAGCTGTGAGAGTGAGCTGGGATGTTTTTCCATTTAATCATCTATGGAATTGCTAATTAAATTGCAATTGCTGGAGCTTTATTAATGATAACGACGTGAAAGCCAGGAAAAACGCAGCTTGATTTTTTCCAACTCCAGGCTGAATGTGTGGAACTGACCATTAGAAGAAAACCATTATTTTAGTTATTATTGAGCAATTCAAATCCGGAATTACTGAGAAGCACTTGGAATGCCAGAACATCATCTTCACACTTGCTTTTCAGTTTATAACCAAAAGCCATCCCCGCAACCTAATTGGCAGACTGTCTTTAAGTGCTTTATAATCCAATTAACATCCAGAACAGTAATAAAGCATTTGAGTAAATGGAAGTAATTTGTCTTTAAACGACTTGCCACCCCGTATTTGCAACAAAGGTTATCCGACTGTATTGCGTGCTCTTTTCAACTGTTGTACTGATTACTTGACTTTGGAAAGAGAACTGCTAATCTAACAAAAATATATTGCTCTTAATGAAGGCACGTTGAACAAACTAAATTGCTGAGCTGTTTTCTGGGTTGGCATAGTGGGCCATCAGCGGTCCCAGATGTTTGTTAGCCTGTCATTTCTAAGACTTTATGACTCTATTGGACTTAAACCGGGTGATAAAGCCAAGGTGAAGTGCAAAGCTCCTCTAGGTGTAAGCTCCTTACCTGGGAGCTGTTGCTCTTCGCTGCTGCAAGGAGGAAGGGAGCAAGAGCATGAGCGCTTGAGCAACCAGGAGGTCACAGCTCTGCTTCCATCACCTCTCACTGCGGATTTCGAAATGTCCTTTCTTCTCTCCTGACTGTTTAGAAAACTGCCCAAGTTAGGAAGTTGACATGATGGCCACCTAGCCCAGCATCCCGCTTCTGGAAGCGGCTGGCAGGGCGTGCTTAGGGAGAAGAGTAAGCAATGGAGCATGTAAAGATCAGCTCTGCCCGTGCATACCCTCGCTGACTGCTCAAGACAGGGTTTACAGCAACTGGAGTTTGCATTTAAATTACCATACTTAATATCCCCAACAGACAATCCATGGAGGATCTCCTTTTGGGCCTTTCCTACTTTGTTGCCTGTCACAGCATCCCTGGGGAATGAAGTCCACCATTTTATAACATGCTGTGTGGTCAGAGTACTTCTGCCTGTTCGCAAAATGTGCCACCTTGTAATTTCAGAAGGTGGAAGGAATTGGAGGGGGGTTGCCGGCTTTAGCGTGTCACCTTCTGACTAGGTAGAATGCCTGCCTTTTTTTCCTTTGCGTGAGCTGGGCTACAGCAAGGTGGTGCAGAGCGCCGAGGACATCGTGGTCATGAGAAGATCGGTGAGGTCAAAAACGGGATCCGCTTACCCTGCCGGTGGGCAGCTTTAGTGAGAGAAACAGCGTCTGATTTGGGTTGCTGTTTTTTTCCCCTGCTCTATCGTATCATTATTTGAAATAATTATGTTTCTGCATGAAGTTTCTTCATGGTTCACTTCTACCAACAGATGCTCTTTCTGAAGCTAATTAGACCGTGGCGTCCGCCTGAGTCCTGCAGCCTTACTGCAGAGTAAAGGCGCGTATCCTTCATTCGGAGCAATAACGGCTTTGCCATTGTTTGCCGCGGGTAAAAAGCTGCTGTTGGGAACGCGTACAGGCCTTGCCGAGGGAGTCCTTGAATGCCGTCCTTGCGTTTCTGTGGGCAGTAGCTGTTGCCTTGCTGTGAATCTGTGGCTGAAGCTTTCTTTTTTCCCCTCTTTTTGCAGCTCTCCATGAATTCCCCAATGACATCTTCACGAACGAGAACAGGAGACATGGAGCTGTGGTCCTGCACGTCCTTTGTGTAAGTTCTGGGACTTTGTTTTTCTTCTCCTGTCGGTGTGGACAGGGCTCGGTGCACTCACCGCAGGCTGATGCCGCCTCCTGCCCGCAGGGGTTCTGCTCTGTCGTGGCTGAGAGTGAGCTTCAGTTCCTACGCTGAGTACAACATACTTCGGTTTTACATAAACCCCTTCTAAGAGCCCTGGTCCAGCCCAGGAGCACAGGCGCATGCCGTCATGTGAATAAACTCCTGGGAGTTACTTGACTCCAGCCAGCCCGGCTCTGCTGCGGCTGTCAGGCAGTGTGGTCTGTCCCTGAGCGCGAGGATGCTGCGGGGTTGGCAGGTCGAGGGAGGACACTCATGTAATTGCCTTCAAAAATAAGTGAAGTCTTATCCCCAGACATTTCCCCCAGAAATCCTTGTGGCACCCCTTATGACATAGCTGTAGGAGGAGGAAATTAGAGAGGGTTTTCTGTTTAAAAATATTATCAACTGGATTAATTTAAAAAAAAAAAAAAAAGTTTGGGTCTCCAGAATTCCCCTGAGTAGTTACGTTGCTAAAGTGAGTTTTTTCTTCCCAAATATATTAAAGAAAAGATCCTAACTTCTCATTTATCAGCTGCAGGGTGTCCTGGATCCTCTTGGGAATTCTGGAGGACGTCGGGCAGGCGAGGGATTTGCCTCAAAGTTCAGAAGTGTGCCAAGAAGACTTTAATAGATGCTATTTTAAAGACCTTACTAAGATCAGAAATCTGTGCAATTTTGGGCTGGGAGTTTTGTGATCTCTGCCCCAAACAAGTCAGTGTAAGTGGTGTGCATGGGTAAGGCCAAAAGTAAAGTTACTCAAGATAAATTTATTTAAATAACCCTGCTCTGTCAGTCCACTAGACAGTTAGTGTTAGAGGACCTTGCGTTCAGCAGCTGCAGTACTCTCACGGAGGGAAGCACTGTCCCTCCAAATCCATTCCTCGACTTTTGTTAGGTAAACGAGGACAATTCTTTTCTTTTTTAATGTTGTCTTCATTTAAGAAGAACTGCCACGTTGGTACTTCTTGGGGGTAGAGGCATTCTTAAGCAGCCAGAAAATTCCTTCTTCTAATGAATGTTTAAAAGCATTTGATAATTTTTTGTCAGCTTAAATGAGCAGTCACCGTTAGCTATGTGCAGTGATTCATGATTTCTTTTTAAGTATAAATTAGATTGTATTACACGTTGTAATGCGAGTGCTCTGTGTTACGATTTTATTTCGGCTAAATGGCTGCAAAAATTTGTTGAGCAACATCACTATTGACTTTGTCTGGCAAGCTCAAGGCTTCCAAGTTTCCATGGGAACACTGAGCTTTGAGACGTTTTGGAAAGTGAGCGCTGGACCCGAGATGGATTTTTTAGCACCCACAGGAATACTCCCAAAAATTCATATAAGCCCTCTCTCATAGTGTCATGCAGCAGCTAGTCACCCAGAGTCTCTGCAGCTGGTGGAGAGAGAGACCTTCAGAGGATCTTCAGCTCCTCCGCTGTAGGTATGGGGTGAAGCTGCAGGCTGGGTTTCACCTGCCTGGCTCTGGTCAAATCTGCTGGTTCCCCCCATGGACTGTGAGCTGCTTCTGCCCGCGGGTAGAGCAGGGTTGTCACAAACCGCTGCAGCCCCTGGGCGCCGCACCACGGGGGTCGGTGCCGCACGTGGTGGCTCTCGTGTGTCCCTGGTGCCGGTGGTTAGCGCGGTGCCCTCTTCTGAATGCCCAAATGCGGGGCTGGGGCTGGCCTTGAAAGAGGCACCGGGGACGGTGCTGGTGGAACTGGGAGCTGGTCCCAAGGAATGCTGTCCTGGAGACCTGTCCGTGCATCCCGGGCAGCCGTTGGTCTGCTCTTTCCTGGCCTTTGGATGCTTGATTTCATGGCTTCGGGGTCTGCCGCGCAGCGGCAGTCAGCGTCTCGCGCAGCGCCGTCTGTGGGGTGTCACACCTACCTTGACGCGCATCTCGGCCGGTGCGTGTTTGCGTCCCAAGCGCTGATGATTTGTTTTCCTGGCAGTCGGTGCTCTGTGCCTCCAACAGTTTTTGTGTTTTGCCAGGAAAAGGTCACTGTTGATCATCTGTTAATTTAAGGAGCTGTATTAACTGCTCTTAATCCGTACAGAAAGGGTGTAAACATTGTAATGTAGTCTTGAAAAATACTGGTAGGCTCTTGGCACCCTTGTAACTATATTGTGGGTAATACAAAAAAGTGTTAGGAGGGTTGTTTAAGAAAGGGATTAACTATATGCAGTTAAAGTCATCTCTGTGCTTGAAAAACAACTAGCAGACGCCTGTGCAGCCACTCTAAGCAAAAGATGATGATTATAGCAGCATGTTGCTACCTTGTAACCTCACATTTCTTAGACTTTAACACCAAAATGATTTTTTAAAAATCTCTTGAGTTACAGGAATAAGTTTACAATGAGACCATTAAAAATATGAGTTGCTAAAATCATTCTTAATCTCTGTGTGATCCATACCTCTGAATGTGTTTTTCCAGGCTATTTAAAAGAGACGAGCCCTGGACTGTATTTTTTCATTATTAGTAACAATGAAATCACACGGTATTCTCATACAGTTGACTACAGAAACTGTGAGTTGGGTTATTTTCCAGTCTACTTTAAATTAGATTTGGCCTTCATAATTGCTCTCCAAGATAGTTTATTTTTCCACAGGCTTTTTTGTCAGTTCTGAACAAGCTGAACATACTTTTAACACGTATCAAAATGGGGTTTGGAGGACTGAAATGCCAAGGTGATCTGTCTGCTTCAGAATAAAAAGAAAGATCTGTTCTCAGTGAGAACTAGATGTAAGCATCTGCTGTCCCAACAGAAACAGACCCAGTTTCTTCCCCTCTAGCAAGCAGCAAGACAGATACGTCAGTCCCTCGGTGCTCCATCATTCTCTGTAGCGGTTTTATTGACCAGGAAAATGTACTGGCCGCGCTCCAGCTCGTGCGTCCCCGAGGTGCAGGACCCAGCGGGATTCACCCTCTCTAGCACCGTGGTACCTGGGGGCGGCCCCGTGGCTGTCGGAGGCTGTCACGAGCTGTACGGGTCCCAGGCAGCGAGCATCAGCCGAGAAGTTTCCCAGCGTCTTTCTACCCTGAGCTGCCAGCTCCGTGAATCCCAAGGAAAGCTCCCCCGAGCTTCACTGCCTGTGGCCCTGGTCCAGCCCCTTGGGTGGAGTGGGAAGCAGAAGCAGCAAGGACAACTGCTTTGCCTTCTGCTATAGGAGAGTAACTGTTTGTAACCTCTTGTCAAAGAAAAAACTGATACTTAGAGAAAGTAGACAACCGTCAGCATTCAGCAGCCCGCCTCTTTAGTCTGGGTTGAAAGGGATTGTCATCATTTTGGGGTGACAAACCTCTAATTCTGTGTTTCACCTTCCAGCAATACCGTTACCAAGCGTGTGATCAAATCGGAGCACGCACAGAAATGCACTTTGTGGGGAAAAAGGCTATAGACACAGAGTCGCATTGTCTCCACTGAAATTTCTTTGCGGGTTTGAGGAAACGGGACTGTAAAAGGGGCTTTGTAATGGTAGGGAGAACAATGGAGCGACGATTAGCAGGTCATCATTATGCTTCCCATGTTTATTGACCTCCCCTTAAACTGTTTTTATTAATTTCAGTAAAAACTTGTCCTTTCTCCTCCCCCCCTTTGCTCATACTTTCATGTTTATTTCTGGAAGACATCAAAGTAAAGCTGGTTTAACAGAAGCCGGAGAACCAGGGGGCAAATGCCGTAAACTGGGGCCTTGGGGGAACGCAGTAGATGGCCTCTCAGGGGGTTCCCAAGGCATCTTCGCCCTATTGTTTAATAAAAGCGAAAACACACAGACCCCAGCAGATCCCGTGGTGGGGCTGCGCGGAAGTGCTTAACGTAACCTGGTGCTTCATGAAGATGAAAGTAAATCCCTAAACACTTCAAAAATCTAGGAAAAACTGGGCAGGAACAGTTTAGCAATAGTTTTAGGTCCGAGCTGAAAATACTTCAGTTCAAAGGAAGAGTGGGCCACTAAAAAACATACTACAGGTTTGGAGCCACCGTGTTTAATTTCCCCCTAGCCGCTTCTTCAGAGCTCATCAGCTGATTGCTTCACTGCTATTAAGTATTTTCACGTCCTCTCTGAGAAGAGGGCGTGCTGCTATGGACGGTAACACTGCCGCTGAGTCGCTGGTTCGGGCCGTTCAGTTTGGAGGGGGCCAGGGTCTGGATTTTGAGGGTCTGGTGCTGTTCACTGCTAAAGGCTCAAGCGTGCAGCCCGCAATCCAGGACCTCCCCAGCAGTTCCTGACGGCGTGCAGGTGTCCGGGTGTTCTCATAGCATTTTACTGGTTTTTAGTTTGTTCCAGCAGATGTGTACCGATGCCCGTGCAGACCCCCAGCCCTACTGCACGCATGGACACTGGGCGATAGGCATCCGTTACCTCCACGAGACAGGGGAAGGGAGTTCCTCCGCCAAGTAATCTGTAAGGTTTTTGCTGATGGCAGAGGAAGGAGGGTTTGGGTATCGCTGTGGGTTTCCCTGGAAAAGCCCGAGGGGATGGGCACTACCTTTCGTCTGCCCAGCTGCACGCTCTGCCCTGATCCCTGTGTTACCCCAGTCTTTTTGACAGTACAGCGTTGGTTCCCCTTTTCCCAGCTTTCTCCGGGCAAATCCCAAATGTGGTGCCAGGACACGTTGCGCCGGCGGCGCGAAGAGTCCGTGCGGTCGAGGTCGAGCTGCTCCCCGGGCGGAGCAGGGGCGAAGGAGCAGGGGCGAAGGAGCGGTGTCTGCGCTTCGTGGTCCCTCCTGCTTCTCGTTGCCATCGCGCAGCGTAGCCATGGGAACGGGGTGCGCAACGGGGCACCTGCCTCCCTTGTGCGAGCCGCTCAGAAAATGTAGGTTGCCCTGGATGTATCCTGACTTTATCTATTTCTGTGCTGAGTCAAAACCCAGCCGCATCCCACTTCTACAGCACAGAGCTGTCTCGTTCAGGTGATGATTTTCCAGTGCCCTGGACGTGCTTGCTTTAGCGATGCTGCACGATACAGACAGCCTGCTGCTGAGCACGTTGTGATACCACAGGCTGCTGCTCCGAGTAAACTTGGACTCTATGGGTTCCTTGTTTGGTTGTTTGGGTTTTGTTTAAAATTTCTTTAATTTTTTTTTCCCCCCCCCCCCATTTTTTTAATTTTAAAGCCCTACGCTTGGCTACAGTGGTTTTGGTGATGGCCCCTGGCTGTGCCCACTCGCCCGGGGCGGGAGGTCTGCAGGGGGAGCAGCCAGGGACGGCCACCTCTTCCTTTCCCAGCTCTGTTGGGAAGAAGACAGGGCTGTGAGAATTGCTGGCTCCTCCAGCATTTAAGCTTTCTTATGAAAAGCTTCTTGCTTTAGCTCGGTAAAGCAAGTTTTAATCTGAGTGTGAGGACTGGCACAGGAAACTCAAAGGACCGCTGGACAAACGTGAAAAATTATCATTTATGTACCGTGCAACGGGACTTGTATTTCGAGTAAGATATTTAATCTCCTTTGATGCAGAGATTGCAATTACTTCTCTGATGCTTGCTTGTTGGAATCATAATTTTAAAACCAATCCTAATGTAATACTTAATCTGGTATTTATAATCCTTTTATGCAGCGCCATTATATTTTTGTAATTTTTTAATGTCCTTCTGGAGAGGAAGAGCGTCTTTTAAGTAGGTTGCCCGTTTAAAGACTTCCGCGTCTTCCCTTCGAGCTGAACACAACTAAGTGATGTTGGGGCCGAGACTTATTTGTTGTGTTCTGCCCGTCACCTTGTCCCCTGCTGCCGCTACGGACGTCGCGCTCCAGCTCTGCCCCGAGCACAGCCGCCTTCCCCCCGCTGCCGCCTTTAGCCCCGCTGGCTGCTTTCAGGTGCAAGAGGCTTAGCAAGCGCTGCCCTGCCGCTTCCTGCCTGCGCCGAAGCTGCTGTCCCCGCGGTGCCCGCGAGGACAGGCTCGCGCGGGACGAAGGAAGAAGCAACGGGACTCCTTGCTGGATTCTCCAGTTAACTCAGATGGGAGCGGGTACCACCTAATCAGCTGCAAAATGTTAAAGCCCCGCCGTTTGCGTTCCCACGTTTGACACAGAGAACAGACTGGCTTGCCCTGATGCTGGCTGTCTTCCTTCTTTGCACATAAAATAGCCTGGACTGGTGTCCGGCCTCTGTCTTTATGAGTCTGACTTGATGTAAAATTAAATTTTTTGGTTGTGTTCCTGCTGGCCCAAGCTCTAAACCTTATTTTGTTTTGTTTGTTTAAAAAACAAATAAATGAAAAAAAAAAAACCCCAAACCCAAAAAAACCCCAAACAACTTTCAAGGAAGTAACAGTTCTTGTCCTCATGTGTTTACTTACCAAGGGTAGTTGCCACTGTTTTAGTTTGTGAACCAAGCTGTCTTCTAGCCAGATACTCGTTAGATTTTGACACTTTATACTGTATCGCACTCAAGCCAGTTAAATAAAATTAGGGAAGACTCCCAGCCAAAACCAGAATTGTGGCAACAATTAGGTCATTAAAAATAAATGCTAAAGCATATAAGTCCGTGTGGGTTCAGCCTGATCTGTTCTATCAGCCTCGTGTTAAAATTTGCTGAAGTCGCCCACAATGCTCTTACTGACTCCAGCAGGCTTTGGCTCGTGCTTTCAGCAGCCACGGCAGCGTGGTGTTCGCCGCTACCTCCGAGAGGATTAGAGAAAGTGGCGGCAGTTCCTTCACGTTCGCTTTTCTACTCCTTACTCGTTTCCGTCCCCTTTTTGCCTTTTCTCTTGTACCTGATCCTACAAACGTGTGAGCATGGGTGGACAAAAGAAAATTCCCTTGTCGCCTTTTTGGGTTGTGATTGTGCCCTCCCCAAATCAGGACGCAATGAAATGTAGCTTTTGTAGCTGCCGGTGGTTACCGGGACATGGCTGTGCCTTGCCAGGCTTGTGTGCGCTGGAGACAGTGCAAACCCACCCCTCACATCGTTTGCATGCTCATTGAAAAACTCTCCGGAGGATTTTCCTAAACGTAAACTGATGGACGTCTTGCACCCGATGTCCATCCAGACTGATCGCATTTCTGGTGAGCACCGCGTGCGATACAGTAACTTTGCACGGTCTGAAAAGGGTGAGAACATACAGGGGGTGAGGACCGTGCGTGTGTGCCACCCGGGGAGGCAGATGCTGGAGGGACCCGGCTGGGCTTTTGAGTGTGTGCTCTTTTGGTTTGTTTTCTCTCCGTCCCCGTTGCCTCGCCCCCCTTCGGGAGAGCTTGGCTACCACAACAGCAGCAGATTGCAGGAAGCCCCAGCAACCATATGATGCACTGTGCTCTGTGGCTGTCGATTATGTTGAATATAGAGGATGCGTTCAATTTATAGGGATGATGTCGTACAGATTAGTGTTCTTGAAAGGCATTACTGTGTATTTGGGACGGGAAATGATGGCATGAACCACTGCAGATTAATATGATTAGCAGATCAAAAAATCCAGGCTGAAGTTGGGCACTCGCTATCCATTGTGTTTCAATGGCATTTGGCCACATAACTCTGGGGCCGTTTCTGATCCTTCTCCCGATGATGCACAACGCCTGCCAGCCATTTGCTTCCTTTATCTCTGCTCGTAGCTATCTGCTGGTCTCACGTCAGCAGCTAGTGCTCCCTCTACAAGATCAAGGTCTCTGCTGCACCCAGCAGAGTCGTAGACCTGGAATTTTGCTTACGTTCATGGTCCTCTGGGCCATTTTGCAGTGTAAGAGTTTCATAAAGTGTAAGTTAGATTTGTTCATGTTTATGAGTCATGACCGAGGAGCACAGAAACTGTCCTAAGTGACAGTCTGGCACTGAATCTTCCAGATGGTGTCAAGATCATCCATTATGATGAAATTCTCATTTCTAATCCTGAAAAAAATATACTTGAATTATTTTTGAGCTTGAAAAGCTTTTGTGGCTGAGATTTTCACAGAAATTACTGGCGTTTTGCAGCAAAGTTGTAATTAAATTCTGGCAAGTCAGAATATGGGTTTGGGGGGGGTGTGGGGGGGATTTAAACCTGATCCTGGAAAATTAAAACAAGAACAAAAACCCAGAGGCCATTTTTATTGCTGCTTTCCCTCCAGAAAGCAATACTCTGGTCTCCTCCCATCACCTGAGCTTCAACAGTAAACTTCAGCGACAAGCAAAGCAGGAGGATCTGTTGGTGATGTGATAACAACTCGGGGCTTCAGTAGGATTAAGACACTGTTTTTCTACAAATACCGGCCACTTCTCAGCTCTAGTTACTCACTGGAGCTACACTTCTTGCAAAAATAATTCTATAGTGGTACGTGGCAGGTGTTATGAAAAGATGGAGCCGTCTTTGAACTTTAAAGTAGTTTTGTCTCGCTTTGGGAGTGGAAAGACAAATAACGTTGTAATGCCTGGGAGTGCTACTCTGAAAAAGAAAGGGATTGGTGCTTGCTCACCTTCTTTATTGGGCCAGGTGCCAAAATTACTTCTTTCTCGGGCTGTTTGCTTTCAGGCACAGTACAGGTAGCTCTACAGGTGGGAAGCTCTATCTTTAAAAACAAATAAATGAGTAAAACAACTACACGCACTGAAAACCTAGCAAAGTATTATGGAGATGCACACTTCCAGGGTGAGGGGGATTTGCGTGATCAAGTCAGACAAGGGGTGTAAACTCAGGGCGGGACAGGAATACGGATGCCGCTGCGGGCTGTGATGCCGTAAGCCAGCCCTCGGGCTGTGCTGGGCACCGTGCAAACCTGGCGGCGATGCTCTGTTTGCTGGCGCGCTTAACGATACGCGCTGCTCCGGAGCAGCACGCCTGGCTCCGTCTGCGGTGACCTCGTGCCGCACGGTGACGTGGGGGGACGTCGTTTCCCTTGGTGCGCGGGAGCGGTGAGCCTGCGGCCTGAGGACGGGGTGCAGCCCTCGCAGGGCCCTGCCCCTGCCAGAGGCGGCCAGCGGGCGCCCAGAGGGGGAACCGGAGAGGGAGAGCTCGGGCGTTCATCTCTCCCGTCTCGCCGTGTGCAGCCTTTCACGTCCCCTCTTTTTGGACACAGCTGCTGCAGTGCAGTTTGTTCCAGGCTTGTGCCCTGAGCCTTGCCTCTCTGTTTACGTGCCCAAAACTTAAGGATCTCTCTTGCGCGTGCATGCTTTCACGAGTACATAGCGATAAATAAACCTTTGCCGATACGGCAGTCTGCTGGGAACGAGATCCAAGATGGTAACGCAGACTCTCTCTGTGGCACGTTTTTGGTAGCGCTTGCAGACAGACCGTTCTCTAGTTCCTGCGGGGATGCCAGCTGTAACAGATACGCTGCATCCCTGACACCGAGGAGTGCTGCGAGGGGTGAGCGCTGGCCTGTCTTGCAGCTCTTCAGAGGGTGCAGTTGTCCGCTCTTCTCTCCCACTTCCCGCCCTGCGTAGGACATTTGGCTTTAAAACTTTGCTGTGGCATTCCAGGGGCGGCTCTCCTCTCCGCAGCACGTCCTCTGGGCAACGCGGACGGGGCTACCCTGTTTGGGTGATGCCCTGATTCCTCCGGGTCTCCATATTTCTGGCTCTGTTCCTTTACCACAGGTCTAAGTTTGTGTAAGTGGTACAAGAGTAGCCCGGGTGGCCTCGGATACGTCTATGCCGGTAAACTAGAGCAGGCCAGGACACGGGCGCGAGCCTGGCTGCGATGTGCTCTGTTAGGTAGCTGGCACCCTTTTCGCCTGGTTTTCCCCTATGCCGATGAGCATGTTCCTACCTAGTGCCAGGACACAGGTCGAGGCAGGGGATAGAGATCCTTCCCTCTGGGCAATATGGACCAGGTTACCCTCCTTGGGAAGGACGAGACCTTAGCTGCATGGATGCAAGCCATGCTGTGCCAGTTGCCTGTCGGGGCAGAGATCAGGCCCTAGCACATTCTGTTCAATAATACAGAAATACAGATTAAATGCTTCTTTCGTGAAATTGAAGAGTTGATTCGCTAGGTGTCCTTTCAAGTCTCGTGTTCCCCCTTGGGTTTCAGTCATTTGGAAGTTGTTCCGTTGTGGACTTCAGCAAGAATTATCCCTGGCATCCCAGATGACATGGCAGGGCACTTCAGTCACAGAACAAGCTCCTTTCCCCTTTTTCAAAACACTAGCATTTAAAAAAACACTCCTCTAGGGTTTAGATTTTCACAGAACGCAATCATAAAAAAGCCTTGCGCTGTGCAACAGGGGAAAAAAAGGAAGGCAAAGATATTTAAGTGTGGCTTAGCGCTATCCAGAGAATTAAAAAAAAGAAAAAGTTAGGACGATGATAAAGCGTTGGCAGCTTTTGATAGCTTGTAAGAACTTTTGGATAAATACCTCATGATCTTTCTATTAAATCCCAGAGCGCCCCATCAATTCTTCTTGCAAGAGCATTTTATTTTTTTAAAAAGTATATACCAAAACAAATCTAAGATTAGGTGGGACGCTGCAGTTTGTTTCTGCTTGACAGTCTCCAGACTCAACATTTTCTCTGTTCTTTTGCAGGCCGTGTATATGTTTTATGCTTTGGCAATTGTCTGCGATGATTTCTTTGTCCCTTCGTTGGAAAAGATTTGCGAAGTAAGTATTAGAAGATGTTACTTAAGCGCGTGTGCTGCTTTAGCAGCTGTTCTCCTTGAGAGCCTCCGAACGCGATGCTAGCGTATTTGCTGTTGTCTTAGAGCGTTCCCCATGCTTCTCGTTCAGTTGCTCAGCACCGCGTGTGTGCGTTGGCTCAGCTTCGTGTTCTCCCTCGCAGGAGATGGGCTGGGAGTCTGCTGGTGGGTAAACTTGGCAGACGCTCTCTCTTAAAGCTAGCAGTCGCCTCTCAAATAACAATTCCTCTGTATGCATCGTACCACTTCTTAAAAATGGAGGCAATTTATAACATAGCGAAAAACACGTTCTCTAGAGCAGTGATTCCCAAACGCAGCCCCACGCTGCGGGCTCCCCAGCGGTGCTAGCTGCAGGGTGGGTTTCCAGGTAATAAGCCTGGCAGAGCTTGTTAGCTTGTCCTGTGCTCTGCCGCTGACGTGCTCCTGCCTCTCCGGCTGAGAAAACCTGCCCTTGAGGTAGGATCCAGCCGTCAGAGACTGCGAGAGGGCTGGGATGTTGTTCGTTGCCCGTGTAGGGAACAGCACCTTGGTTCAGTTATGGCTTTGGGCACGTCACTTGGTTCTTCTGGGACTTGGAAGATGATAACCTTTTATTTCTTGACTTTTGCATGGAAATATTGGTCCACAGGGTGTCTCTGAGTTTCATATACCTTTAACTTAAGACTTAGAAACCTCCCAAGCATCAGGCTGGGAAAGAAAAAATGCAGAAGAGAGTTTAGGTGTGTTGATATTTAAAAACAGAAAACCACGCAGGGGAGGGAGAGATGCCAAGCTCTCATCCGGCTACCTGCAAGCTGGTCCTGCCCCTGTGTGTGGTCCTGGCCCTGTGGGACCGGGGGGCTGTGCCTCCCTCCAGCTCCCGCTGCCCGGCTGGCGAGGACCTGCTGGTGCACACCGCGGGTGCGTTCACGCCGGGGTTTGCCAGCTCCCGGCGCAGCCCCCGGCAGGGAGTGCTGCCTAGCCAGAGTAGGACTGCCCTGAGCAGACCCGCACCAGAGCTGGGTTTGGCTGCTTGGACTTTGGTTAGAAAGGAAGTCTTGGTTTAGGTTCAGGACGCTCCAGATGTGCAGCACGCTCGCGTCCCGGGGCCTTTCGGCTTTGCTTGTGCAGTGCCCAGCACAAGAGTTCGCAGGCTGATGGCTCTCCAGTACTTCGACCGTTTATGCTGTGATAACTGCTGTTGCCTCGTGTTTGTGTGTCTTTGCAGATGTCTCTTCAAAAACACTAGGCCCTACCCTTAGCTGATATAAATTAAAACCTCTGGTGATTTACCCCAGTAGAAATCATGGATCTTGTATCTTGCCTTCAAAGTCATGACTGTCATACCTTGCGTTGTGTTGGCGTAGGTTATAAAGCAGCAGGGACAGCTAGGTCAGCTGTAAAGAAGCTCCTGAACACTTCCAGCAATTGCAAGGGACTCTGTCCCTCGTTTGCTAAGGTTGGCATGCTGAAATTTTAGAAGACAAGGAGTACGTTTTAGCCTAAATAGCTCAGACAGCTACGTGGTGAACACAGACCATGTGCCCAAAGTGACTGCGAGCCCTCTCCAACGTCAATCTTGGACAATGAAATCTTTGCATGTAGAAAATACGGTTTGGTCTTGTCATTGAGACATCTCTGTCAGCTGGAGGAGACGCCTGCCAATCTGCCTGGCAGTAAGTGTCGCCCATCAGGGCACGGGCTGTGCCTGGCCCTGGGAGGAGGTGTGGGAGAAATCATTTGTGCTGACAGCTCTGATGGAAGTTGTCTCTAAACTAACCCGATAGTTGTAGTTCAGCACCCTGCCATACAAGCCTTTTTTGCATCATCATTAAAAAAAAAAAAAAAAGTCCCTAGGAAATCCCACTATTTTGGTGCATAAGTATTCAGGTAACTGAATACATAAGGCAGGAGCTTCTGTCCTGCAAAGTTGCTGCGCTCTGTAGGGCTGGATCTAGGGAAGGGCACTGCGAGGTTCAGGGGGAGGGAACGGAGACGTTGATGTGGAAGGGAGATGCTGGAGACGTAGACATGCTGAGTTACTTAACCCCTGCTCTCCCGAGCCAGGGAAGCCTGCTGGGAAACGTGGGTCTAGAAGGCCAGTTCAGGTCAGTATAGATGAGTGAAACCTGAGCGGTGTCCAGGACAGGCTTGTATTTTGGGGTGCCGTCTACGCCCAAGGGCAGGCCTGCCACCCAGAGGGACACAGGTGGAGCTAGGAGATTGAGGGACTATATTATTACTTCTCTTGACTGAGCGCTTGTTAAATCCCGTCTGCGAGTGTATTTCGATTAGTGGCCTTGCTTATGGCACAGAGGTCTGGTCTGGGTCTGTGGAGCGCTAGCTCCTGTTACAGCTCTGCCATGGACTCTCTGAGTGACCCTGGACAAGCTCCATCGCTTCTCCGCACCTCCGTTTCCTATACTGGTCAGTAGAAATGTTGGTCCTCGACTGTATTTACAAACTATGATAGGAAACACCATGCACAGTGTTAACGGTTTCTAACTTTACTGGTGGTAAACTGAGTTACCGTGAACGAGAGGCTCACAGACTGGAGAAGTCCCTCTCCTTTTATTGTCATTAAGCTTTCTATAGGTGCAGGATCTGTGCATCTCTTCCACCTGCCCCAGAAGGTTGGTTATAGAGGTACACGTGTCAGAATTATGGTGCCATTTGTTCTTCTGACAAATTCTCGGATGTGTTTGGGTTTGTGCAGATGTCTGATGTCCAAAAAGCAAACACCCTCCCCCTGTGACTTTAACATAGTATTTACAAGCCCCCAGGTCCTAGGTGGCTACTTTCACTTGACCAGATCTTTCCTTTTTGGTTATTTGTTGTCTTCTCAATGCTAGGTGACAACTCCTCACGTGCTTTAACGCTTCTGAACCATTGTGTTACCCAACACCACCAATAAAATAAGATGATAATAACAACTTTTATTCAATTGGGAAACCTTAGCGATGGAACACTAGATCTAGCATATTTGTATTAAGAAGCTACTGTCCGGAAGAAAGATACTGTGTCATCCGCGATTATCCAAATGAGTCATATAAATGGATCAGAATTTTACTATTCTTATTGCTCCTACTTGATTCTCTCCCAAAAAAGGTTTTTCTCACCCCATAGGTGACTTTTGGGGGCATGCAAGTCCTCTTATTTATGTATTTGATGCATAATTAAGCAGTTCTGTAATTACATGATAGCAAAAGAAGTACACATTCCTGTTTCCTGATCCAACTACTTTTGCTTTTATCAGTCCAGAATGGCTTGTCTTCAAAGCATCCAGCTTTTCGTGGTTTGTCCTTGATGTTAGCACTCAAGAATGCGTGGGTCACTTCACAAAGGCCTCTGCAGCCTTTGGTAGTAGCCACCTTTGCCTGTTTTTCTAGGAAAGGGAAGGGTGTTTTGCTGCCTGGTGACAGCAGATGCTACCACCGTTGCTCACACCAGCCAGTGCTCTCCCCACATAAAGACCCTGTGAAATGAGTAGGCTGACTTGGAGAGCCAGGGCTGCTTTGCGAGGGAGAAGACCACCCAGCTCTTCCTCCATCACCTGATAGATAAGACCCGTGATGCTTTCCAGGTGTTCACTTGTTTGTTAATGCACAAAAAATAATCGAGAGAGAGAGGGAGGGGGGAGAGCCCCTAGCAGGAGCTCCCATCTAAGAGGTTGTACTGGGTGTGGCGGTACGGGTAACGCGCGTAGCATGCAGACAACCGTGAATGGTAAGGACTTGCTGCTGACCTAAGATCTACCATCAGTAATCCAACTACCACTTACTGTCGTATCCAGCGGAAAAGAATTCAAACGTCCTGCCTGAAGGCTTTTCTGGTCTTGGAGATCAACCCATAGGTACTCTACAGTTGCTCACAGTTTAGATGCACTAATTCTAAAATAAATGCCCTTTTTCTGGCTTAGCTTCATCTAGTTTGGAAAGCGGTTGTTGAGTTAAACCAACAAGGCATTTGCGCTCCCAAATGTGTGTGTTGAGATGAGAATTTGTTCCAGAACACTTGCTATGGTAGACATTCACATTCTGTCTTTGTTCAGATGTCCTTACCAGAAAGCCCTGATTTTCATTTGTTTTCTAAACCAGCTTGTACTCGCATTTGCCCAGTTACTCTGTTACTGGTGTGACAGTGTTTGCACGACACAACTAACGTCATGCCTCAATTGCAACCGTTTGTCTGCAAATACCAGAGCATGCTTGTGCCCCCTACACAGTGTGCTGTATTTTCTGCTCTATTGTATTACCTTAATCGTCACATGCATTACAGTAAATTATCTAGGAACTGTCCTCGAGGGAACCTACCAGAGCTTTAAATTAAACCATCCCCACAGAAAGTCCAGCACAGCTGGTTTCCTTGGCTGATGGTCTTTTCTTTCAGAAGACACCGAGTCGCAGACCAGCTATTGTAGGATGACTGTATGTTTCCATAGAGAAGCCTGCAGAAGAAGCTGGCCTTTGGGGATCTACTTCTGGTCCTATGAACTTCTTCTACAACAGTTTTAATCCTATGAAATCATTTTCCATAGAGCTGTGTTTAATTGGGTTCCACAAGCTTTTATAGCAGTGCAGCGATGCCGTGGTGTCCTGCTTAAAAAGCATTCCCGGTGGGGGCACATCTTTTCCTTTTTTCTTGTCCCCGTAACACACGTACAAAATTTTTTGTTATATATGTATGGTCAGTGGATAGAGTTACCTTCTCTTATGGGCCTAGAATATCCTCTGTGGGATCTTCAGTCCAGATAAGGTTGGTGGGAGGATTTCTGCAATCCTCGTCTCTGTGCAAACGTACTGTGGTAACGACAAAGTTGCAGAGAAACCCAGCGCTGCTACAGAGGGAAGAGGAAGGCTCCGATACAGAGGGAAGAGGAAGGCTTCCTCCGTCCTGCCAGCCTGGGTGTGCTGCTTCAAACAGCCGGCTCTGCTAGGGAAACGTCCCCACCACCCTTAGCCGTTTCCCCCTTGCTCGTGCCATGGCAGCCGCTGACTGGCACGCGTGCGAGCAAGCCAGCTTTGTGCAGTAACAGCTCAGCAGTTTATGGCCGTGTGGCGGGGGTGGCTTTTTTTAGCTACTCATTAAACCGTGGAAGGTGCCAGCAAGGCATGTGGTCTTGAACAGCCTCGTCGCGTTTGCTGAACAGTGACTTGTGCAGATGGAGCAGTGGGAATGCAGAAAACATAAAGGAAGGAAGTAACCAAGTAAATCTTTGGAAACAGCATATGCCGATGAAGTTTTCCTAGTTAGTGGGTCCTTTCCCCTCCAGAAACCCCCGTTTTAGGTAGTCCTAGGGGAAGGCTGTAGGAGGTAAGTACCTTCGATGGTGATCCAAGTGAAAGGGGGTGAGGAGAGGTTAAATGTCCAAGGCCGAGATGAGACCAGGGAAGGCGGCTGGGGATGAACCAAGCCTGAGCTCCAGCCTGCCCTTTACAGGCCAAAGCAGAGGAGATAAGGTGTGTATTGTTGGGGTCATGGCGGAGCCAGAGGGCTGTGACTGGTGAAACTGCCTCGCTGTTGTCCAGAGTACTGCTCTTCCTCTCCTCCGTGAAGGCTATCACAGCCACAACCCGCCCTCTCTACGAGGAGATGCTAACTTAAGTAGCCAATGCCCTGAAGACTTTTTCCCCTGTACTTAAGCTTCATTAGTGTAAAACTGTATACATATTTGCAGTTTCCCACTCTGGGTGGACAGTTTAACGTTTCTAGTTGAATTCCTTCAGCCTCTCAGTGTTGTAATCAATGACTCTGATGTGTTTTTCTGCAGCGCCTGCATCTTAGCGAAGATGTGGCTGGGGCAACTTTCATGGCAGCGGGAAGCTCTGCTCCTGAGTTGTTTACATCTGTCATAGGTAACTAACCTGCTGCTGCTTCTTGAAACCTCCGTGTTTCCCTGGCTGTTTTCAGAGTTGAAATGGGATTGCTAAGCACCTGTAACGTTTGTTATAATACCTGGCCCTTCTCTCGTGGGCACACATAGGACTAATTGTGGGGAATCCTCGCTAGGTGAAGCGGCTCTGAAAAAGTGCCGTTACCCGTAGGAGGGCTGCCTTGGAAGTGGTTTGATCTGACCCCCTCAAACCAAGGCCAGTAGGCGGTTCACCTTGCTGTCCATTAATCTACCTCGCTGTAGCACAGCCAAACCGCAGTGCTGAGCTCGGCACGTGCAGCCTTCTCCCTCCTCTCCGCCCTCCTATCCGCCCTCCTGCGCTGCCTGCCACGCCGTCTCCAGGACCTAGCGTGAAAGGATGCACCTCCAGCCTCCTGGGTTGGTACCCAGGCAAACTCTTTGTGTCTTCAGCTGCATGTTCTCTGCCATCGCCTCCACTCCGGTTAGTCTTCTAACACCGCTTCCCTCTGGGAGAGCCAGAGCGGGGAGGAGAAGAGGATTTGAAATGCTTTCTCACAGCAGCAAGCCGGTCAGAGCATCACACTACCAAAGCAACTCTCCGCTTATGGGAGGTGTGATCAAGGGATTCAGCAGTCCTTCTGTGTGTGAAACCTGGGAAACTTGTGTGGCCCTTCAACAGCCTTGAGCTAAGAGGGGACTGCAGTCAGCTGTTATAAAATGATGCTGTACGCATGCTACGTGGTGCAAGGGGACAGCGTTCTTGCAGTTTTACTCATCCACATCTCTATTGGTAGGTGATCATCAGAGCAGCGGTTGGGAGGTTAAAGCGGGCTCTCCATCACTGAGGAGAATTATTCTCAGCTTAGATACATTCTCTAGAAGATACTTCTATTTCAGTCCCAGCTATCAGATGCAGAGCACAAATGAATCCACACAAAGCTGCGTGCTCTGCAGAGAGGACCGATTACACAAGCAAAGCCTCAAAATGTAGGAACTTAAATTGGACCAGGTTGGGATTGTATTCCAGTTAAGGATGGTGCAGTAGCAGGGTGAAAATAAAACCAGATTCCTTCAGGCAGCTTAGAGAAGCCCTAACGGGCAGATCATTATCTTGCTGTGGTGTAATCCACCAGATACTGAGCGTCACTTGGCAGGTGACTACTTCTGTGTAACATGTTTCTGAGAAAAGGATAAAGTGGGGGAAAAATATCTAAACTACGCTGGCTGTATAAATACTGTTGGAACCTTAAAAGCAAGTGGTGAATTTAAACAGACTGACAGCTAGCAGGAGATGGAGTGTTATTTTTAGGCTGACTTCCGAAGGAAAGAATTTTGAGCGGTACCATGATACATGTGTCTGTCAGTTCATCTCCCTCACCATTTACCTCACTGGCCAATTTTAACCAAATTTGACAGAAGAGCTCTGAAAGGAGCTTGGAACGTAGCCCCATAACTCATCCTGAGAGGCATCATGCAGCTTGCAAGTAGCAGTGGCCTGGCAGCTCTGAATCAGCTCCAGCTCAAGCTTCTACTGGCCTCTTGAAGCCGGTAGGGATGGGGATACGGGGAAGAGCAGAGTACTGGCCAGGGGATGTCGTGCGGGAGATAGCTTCCTGAGGATTTGTGTCCGACCAGCTGCTCCCACGGAGCTACTGTCTTTTATGGTGTGTATTGCCATAACGTTGGATCGCAGGACCAGGAGGTTGGTGACTTAGGCATGTCTAAAGTATTTGGTTTTCATGAGAGAATCTGTCCAGGTCCCCTCAGAAAGCAAGTTCTGCCAGCTTTATTCACCCTAGCACCTTTCTCTGAAAGTTGCCCTATTAAATATGAGAAAAAGTGGCAGAACTGGTACATGCCTTTAGATTCATTAATGGGGTGTGAGGTCTGCAATTTTTTGTGGAAAAATTCTTTCCAATTGACACAGCTTGCCTTGAACTTGTTTTTCAGGTGTTTTTATCACAAAAGGAGACGTAGGCGTTGGAACCATCGTAGGCTCGGCTGTATTTAACATTCTCTGTATTATTGGCGTGTGTGGGCTTTTTGCAGGACAGGTAAGAGCATTTAATGATTCCTAACAGTTCTTGCTTCATCCTGTGCCTTGGCTGTACTGTGAAATCAGCTGCCAGGTTCACAACCTTGCCGCAAATTTCTCTGGCTTTGTTCTTTTTAATAGGGCCCTACGCTATTCCCCTTGCATTTTTGAAATGAGAAGCTGAACAGCAAATGTCAATTCAGGCGTTTTAAGCTGCCCAAGATGTGGGTGGTCAAAGGAATAAAAGTTGGTTATTTAACACCTCCTCTTGGTAGCTATTGAAAAATGCATTGGGACGTTTGTATCTGGTTCTTCTAGACCAAAGGAGCCAGGAAATGTCTGTGCCTCTGGCTGGTAAAGATGCCCTTCGGTGAGCCATGCACGATGCCTCTGACAGAACGGTGACGCTTCGGGAGCATCACAAAAGATGCTGCCTTTGTGGAAGATAGTTTCAGATACACGTGCTGAACTGGCACAACGTCGTGGGTGACTGGCACGACTTAAGAAGTTGGATGAGAAAGATACAGTCTTCGCTTATAGTTTATCGCATTATTTATATCCAGAATCACAGAATGGTTTTATGTGGGAAGGGACCTCTGGAGGTCTCTGATCCAAAGCCCTCACCACCCTGGCCTGCCCACCTCAAAGCAGGGCTAATTTCAAAGTTGGATCAGGTTGCTCAGGGCCTTGTCCAGTCAGGTTTTGAATACTTCCAAGGATGCCCCAGCTTTTTTCCTCACTAGCAGTAAGGCTATCCATCCGTTCCTGGTATAATTTCTGACTGTTTTCCAGCGTGTCAAACTACTTCTGACAACACAAGCTATTCATCTGAAATTAAAGTAATTAAGTTGTGAGATCTGAGCTGCTGTCTGAATTGCAGACGTGATTGACTGTATAATTAAATATCTGAATCTGCATTCACCTTAGCACTTGCCAACCTGCCCAGTATTTTTACAGTCTCATAAAATGTTCTTTGAAATGTTACTGTGCAGACTTATTTGTGAAGAGGAGAAGCAGGATAACATTATCAATGCAGGGCAATAGGATAACTCGCTCCAGAACTTAAGAGAAGGGGCCTGCATAACTTTGTCAGTATGAGACAGCATGCAGAGAGATTGGGCTTTTCTGCAAAAGTTTTGTAATCTGATTTTATTTGCATTATCAGTGAACTTTTTCAGGATGAAGGTGAACATTTTCGCTATGGGGAGGCTTCAGGAAGAGCCCACAGTGGTACTTTTTAGCTACCTAAGCTCCCTAGATTTGCATGGGAACATGCAGCTGGAAGCTACACGTGCTCAATACGTTAGTGGTTCTACTGTAACTCTTACTGTGAAAGCCCAGTTGATTCAGGCCAATTTTTAATGACCAAAGCTTTCCCAGGGCATGAAGCTGTGTTCCCCAGAGGTGTTCTCCTGTAATCAGTAGGACTTTTTGCTCAGGTTACTTTTTGCAAGCAAATGAAGACAATTAACTGTTTAGCACGATGGCAGAGGAGCTAATTCTGATTTTTACTCTCCACGGTATTGACTGCGTGCCTCAAACTTGCTAAAAAAACTGGCTGTAAATCACAGCTTTCAGTGGAAAAGGTTTGCTAGAGTTTGGGGGTTGACAGAGGATGCCAGTCTTCTCGAGAGACCATTTACAGGTGGGAGATGTTTGTTTCTGAAGGATATAACACAGCCGAAATGCTTTCGTGAATGCCTTCAGCCTTCCAGGCGTGGTAGCTTTCAGAAGTTCAAAGGGCGGATTGGCAGCTGTCAGTCATCCTAAGCGTGGTCTGCGAGTCTCTTTCAAGCCAAGAGTTGAGATTTGGACCGATTTGTCCCAACTTTGTTTTCCCTGACTCTGCTAGTGATTTGCGTGTGGTTTCGTCAAGTCACTTAACCTCTATTTGCTGCAGTTTAACCCACAGAGGGTGGGTGAGGACTGGAATGATTGCCATCGCTGCGTGAAATCATTATTTAAATGAGAAAGTAGGAAACCTCGGTTTAAGTAATTCCAATATTCTAGGTAAAACTCTGGTTTGGTTTGTGCTTTTCAATTGTTCCCACTCCCAACCCTTCGCCAAAAAGTCATTCACTTTTACTGGTGTGATTCCTCTTTTGTTTTGTGTTAGGATTAATAGGAATTTGGTTTTATTATCAGTAACATCTCCACAGATGTACTAACGTAGGTGCTAAGTTTGGTTGGTGGTTGGATTCCAGTTCTGCTGGGGACCTGGATCCCAGTGTTGAGTTGCCTTGTCATGGGCCAGGGGAGCCTGGAGGCAGGCCGTCGGTCCGGGCTGCTTGCTCTGCTCCAGCTCAGAGCAGGATTTTCTCTTTTGAGCTCAGACGTGCGGAGTCAGCAGCTGGAGTCCTCTGATTTTCAGGTGAGACCAGTGAGTCAATGGGCAGCGATTTACCAGCCAAACTTTGCTGTCTTGTGAACCTCCCCCGAGGCTGCTGAGGACACAGACTTGTTTTCTGGGACTTCTGCCCTGGAAGGCGATGTTAAGGCATCTTGGTTCGAGGCTGGAAGGCTTTCGGGTTTGTCAGGTGGGAGGAGAGAAGTGGAGAATTAAGCCCGCGCCTGTGGCAGTTTCAGCCCAGTGATGCTGGTGTGCCCCTCGCGTTCACCAGAACCCATCATTAAATGCTCCGCTGTTGGGAGGTGGCTGCTGCAGATTGCCAGGGTGAACAAGAAGTGCCGATGCGCTGTTTCCCCGCTGTCTGTTTTGCACGTGGGATGCCTTCAGCAGGGGAGGGACAATTTCAAGATGACCACGCTGCTGCTTTCCACAAGGGGAACTGCGGGGGGGTGGGGGTAATCTCACCCTTGCCAGCAGTAGCAGCCGTGTCCAGGGCTGGTGTCCATGCGTGGATGAGGGCAGTCCGCAGCTGCAGCTGTAGCACGTTGGGATCCCGCTGGCTGGTCAGTACCCGGCAGCACGAGCTGCTGTTCAGATGCTGGGTTGCTTGGAGATACCGGCAATCCAGGAGGTGGACGGGGAGCGGCACGGGCAGCAGCGCTGAGGAAGCCGTAACTCTGCGGCAGGGCTGCTTCCTCCCCTCCTGGGGTGCTCAGCTCAGAGCTGGGGGGGAAACGTCTCTGTGCTGGAGATGGTGGGGCAGCTGCCTGGTGGCAGAGTGCCTGGGAGTGCTGTAAAACCCTGGGAAACCCAGAACTAAAACCTGCAGGGGACTTCTGCAGCACTTCCATAAGCACTCCTTATTTTTGCAGAACTGTTTGGTATCATGAGAAAGCCTTTTTTTTGTTTGGGTTTTTTTGACTGGCAAAAGGTGGAATTAAAAAGTACCGACCAGCTCTCTCCAGGATATGTTTTATTTTTAAATTAGGTTGTAGCCTGTATGTGCTATGTTGGCTGTATTATTCTTTGGCTTAAGAAAATACTGGGTTTGGCTACATGCACCTTGTTTAAAAAAAGAAACAAACCCACAGCCCCAAAAAGCTGGTATGCATTTACTTGAACACCGACTCTAATTGATTATTTTTCTAAGCTTTTAATGGCTGGTAGGTGCACACTTCTCAGAATAAATCAGAACAGACATCCCACTGCTGGAACTGGAGAAGGAAAGTATGATGCCCACACCTCTATATAACACTACACACCTAAAAACTGCATTAAAAGAGCATTGTTAAGGTTGAAAGTCAAACACTGAAAAGTTAGAAAACAACAGCGTTAAGGTTCCTTGTGCAACCTTAATTTGCCCCGCTGGTGTGCATGCATTATTATACAGTCTTTAATTACAGGATCCCATGCTGGCTTCTCTACAGGGTCCCTGCCTCCCTCAGCGCACAGAATGGACTTTGCTCAATGAGCAGCTACTCGTTATTTTGTTTTTTCTCCATTGTCCAGCGCGTGCCCTTCTGCCTCACTTACCAGGCTCTATTCAAGCCCTGTTCCAGAGGCAGAATTATTAATTTCCTCTTGAACTTCTGCCGATCTCATCGCTATAGTATCTGAGCAGTTGATGAACAATTAATTAATTTTCCCCAAACCTCTATGAGATGAAGGGATGTTTTAAAGACGGGAAAACAAAGCACAGAGAGATTAAATACAAAAGAATAACTTGTCATTTTAGGGGCCAGTTAGAGCTGGCACAGGCCCGTGTTTTCCCCCGAATGTGTAGCATCCTGTGGCGTGTTCTTTGTTCAGAGGGCAGCTCCCTCTGGCTCCAGATGCTGCTCCCACTGCTCCTGCTGCTCCACCTCAGCATTGCACAAGGGTTTCCTTGCTGGGCTGGCCTTGGTTTAAGTGGCCATCTCAGTGTCCACACAGCCCAGCTCTCCTTGGGAGCATTCAGCTGCTTTAGCCGTACGAGCCCCTTTTCTTCTCCTAGGTCCCAGCTCATGTTCCACCTTCTGCAAGGGGACACGCAAAACATCTCTGTCGTCGTGAGCTCTGGCTTCATCCCTAGGACCGTTCTTGACCTGAATTAAGCAAGTGACTTAACCACCTCACCTCCTATCATTTAGTGCTTGCTTTTGCTAGCGTGATGATGTTCCTTCTGAGCACCCAGAGACTCCAGCTTTCTTTCCGTTCGATCTGTCTCCCAGCCCTGCTCCCCCCACCCCATTTCTTGAGGCTTGAGAGAAAAGCTTTCTTCAGATTTCCCCCCGGATCGTGGATCCGCCCCGTAGCTGTCTCTCAAGCGTCCAGCTTCCCCCTAGTCCCGCAGTGGTCTGGATCCCTTCTCCTCTCCGCACTCCTCTGCTCTGTGACTCCTTGACCTGACTCCTCCTGGCTAAATTTATCCATGCCAGGGAGGCACCTGCGGAGGTACAGGAGCCTGTTCTAGAGCCAGTGCAATCGCATTTTCCGCTGTTTTCATCTCCTGCACCAGCTGCAGACTTGGTGTACCCCACAGGCGGTTCGTGCTGGAGCGCTTGGGACATATCTGCCCTTACTCGGCCCGGCCCGTGGCTAGAGGACCATCCCAGCCCTGCTTTGTAATCCCAGCAGAGATGCAGCCGTAGCGAGAGGCTTCCTTCTGGACGCATCTCTGAAGTCATTAAAAGGCCTATAAGAAGGCTCCCTTACCTAGCATGGCAAGTCTAAAATGGGAAGCTCTCCCACGCCCGCGCGCTCTCCTTGCTCCCGACGCCCAGCAGGTCTCGGGCTACGCTGCATCTCGATTTGACGCACTCCTACGGCGCTTGTCACCTCTGCCTTTGGAGTAGGAGGCTTCCCCATCCGCGCTCGGAGCGTGCTGCAAATCGGCGTTAAGAGCCATGGAGATCTTGGCCACGCTGCCTGCAGGCACCCGCTCCGGCTTCGCTGGTCCGCAGCTGAGCCCTGCCTGTCTCTTGCCCTGCCTCACGTGGGAAGATGCTGCTGGGAGCTGGTGCTGTGTGAAGGGGAAAAGTGCTTAATGCTTAGCAATCAGTCTGAAATAGCTTGGGAGCAGGCTGCCAGAAGCCCTCGAGCAAGGCAGTAATTAGAAAAGCTTCCACTTTGTTTCTTTATTTATGTATTTAATTTTGAAATTTTAAGGAATTTATCACCTGGGTAGCTAGAGCCCCAGCCCTGCCAGCAATTGCAGCCAAACTCATTTCTGCAGACTGAGCTGCTGGCAGGATGGATATCGAAAAGCCACACAAGTTGTTTATACCGTCTGCTGTTACACCTCACTTCAGGGTTTCCACATAACTCTGGTAGTGTTGTAACGCTGCTGAGGAGCTGCTCTCATCCTAAAAACCACCTGATGTAGATGAAAATCAGCTTTAATGTATGGTTGTGCTCCTTTTTTCTTTGTGGCCCAGGCAGAAAGGACAAAGTTGGGCTGGAAAATGAATTGGTTTGAATAATGTCAACAGCCTGGGGAGATTAACCATGGCTGTTGTGCGCCAGCCCAGAGCTGAAGTTGTGTGTGTTACGAACTCTAGGGAAGGATTATCAGATGCAAGCAAGCGAAATTGCTTTAAACAACCATAAAGACGCTTCTGTTAGTGTGAAGTATTATAAACCCCTTGTCTCCCTTGTTTGTTTTTAGACAGTGCTGAAAATGTGAAAAAGTTTCAGATCCAGTATAAGTCAGAGACACCTCTACCCATCAGACCCTTAAGACTTGGTGGGCTTCTTCGTAATTTCAAAACCAAGGTGGTTCTAGATTATATTAGAAATATTTGCGCCATGGTTTGTTACTGAAAAGTAGAAATGGGTGTTTCAGTAGCCTGAAAGTGACTTGATTTTTCTCTTCCAATTAGTGTTGGTGACACTTTGCGGATCACCAGGGAGGATTCTGGACTGGAGGGATATTTTTTTTGTTTGTTTCTGTCTCTTCTCACCGATACGAGCAATGACATCTCCTTAGGCCTTTATCCTTGGCACAGGAGGACCAGTTTTCAAAAAGTGACAATTGATGCAGGCTGCCTGGGGTTTTGATGGCCAAACCAAAACCACCTGCAAAGGCTGGATTTTCTAAACTAGCATCCACACTCTGAAAATCAGATCTCTCTTTAAAATACCTTAAACTGGGCCTCTGGAAGCTGAAGAACTCGGCCTCTGATGCGTTTTGAAATCTCTGCCCCAGGCACATTTAGAGACACAGATGAAGTTTGCCCTTGTGGATGGCTGAGCGCAGCCCCCTGGGCTGTGGCACCGAGCCTTAGAAGCTTTTCCTTCTTTCTTCTTGCATCCAGTTGCAATATTCTGCTGATGTCTTACATGCACGCACACACCAAGGAAGACTTGCCTTATTTCATCTAGGCAGTAGGTGCAATTTTTAAGCGGTAGATGGTTTCAGTATATGGAAATACATTAAGAACTCTCCTCGTTCCCCAGATGCTGATGTAGTGCAGGTTGGATGTGTCTGTAGCTGTTTCCTCAGCTGTCCGTACGCCTGCGCAATAATGCATATTCTTTCAATTGCACAGCTAAGTCACATAACCCAAACATTGTTTATTTAGCTGCTGCGTCTGCTTTGCTTTCTGCTGGCAAAGAGAGGGTACAAGAAAGTAAGAGAATGCTGCAGGAGATGAAATGGTAGCAGATGCAGCCCTTCAAATGTAAGTTCAGCAACGTTTCACGGGGATGCATGCTAGAGAGCAGGGAAGAGATACAGGCATGGAGTCGGCCGTCTGCACGGTATTAGGCTTTTTCCATGACTGCAAACCAACTGTGTACGGGGAGATTGACCTTAGCCCAGGGTCCCCTCCAAGCCTCAGTCTCTCTGTCCTGTCTTCTCTCGCTCTCAAGTTTGTGCTTCACGAATTCTCCCCTCCTTCCACTGCCCTCTCATCATCCTTGGCAGCAAGGACGTGGGATTCTTGGAAGCAGTCAAGGCTTGCTTAATTCAGCTCTCGTTCAAGCCAGCACAAGCAGAGTTTGTTCAGTTTTGAAAATTCCCCCATCCAGATTCTTCTCTTTTTTGCAGCTCTGCTGCTCTCCTGCATGCCATCCAGTCCTCCTCTGTCCTCATCCAGCACTAAACTGCAGCCTTTCGCAGTGTTGCGGAAGAGGATGAGGTTAGTGAAAAGTCCTTAAGTGAAAGCAGTATAACCGTGAGTTGCAAGTCACTCCAGCATTAAACAGTAATTTTTAATCTGCATAGCTTGCTTTGTTAATTACCATTTAACTGCTGTGTTCTTCAGTTGAGTTCTAGCTTCTCCATTTCACCTTTCCCCGGAACAAGACGGGCTGCTCTGGGTGGAGCAGGGACCATGAACGCCAGGTTGTGCCAGAGACGTTGCTGGTTTTTTAGAGGCTCTTCCAGTTACTTGTTCTGTCAAGGGGTCTAGTTGGTGGCCAGGTGGCATTCCTCAATATACCGGAGTAAAAAAGGACTACCTCGACCGTCTGACCTGCCTCCTTCTGCTCCAGTGGTATTCTTTAACCTGAGGAAATAAACTAAATTCAGAAGGCTCTGCTCTGTCCAAGTCACAGTAAACCCTTGTGTAAGCTGGGGATGTCTTCGGAATCATCAGCTGACGTGCGCTGTTTTATCTCAGTGTGAAAATATCCCTGAGAAATAGGTGTTACAGATAGTGAGGAGCTGAGACGAGGAAACTGAACAGAGATCTAATAACCAGGTAGAACATCGTTTATTGAAGAGACTGGGACTTTTGTTACCTATTTTTAACCTAGTTCTGTCATACAGTTAGCTTGCATGCGTCTTAATCTCTTAAGCTTTAATTTCACTGACAACAAGTAATTCACACTGGAGTTGTTACTGACCTTTGGCTTTACGACTGCGTTCATGAGCTTTTTTTTTTCTTCTCCTGGATTGTAGAGGAGTTTTGGGAGGGGAGAGTTGGAATGTTGGTTTTTTTCTTCATCCGTCTGTGATCATTGGTGGAAAACATGTAAAATTGGGCGTAAGTAGTTTAAGGAGAACTTAGTGCCAACTGTTGGGACTGTACGCTGCTCTTGTAGTCTGGGGCACAATGTTTTTTTGTGCTGGCAACATTTTCTAGTGACTGCGGGCCTGCTCTTTCACTGATAGAAGCGTGTTGCAGACCTGAAGGCGAGAAAAGGACAGAGTAATAAGCCAGACAAGGATCCAGCACTGAGACTTCTGCTGAAGACAGGATTTGTCCCAGAAGTCCAGGCTGCGGTCCTGATGGGAACATAGAGCTGCTGGCATGGCCATGTGTGCGTGACACCCCAAGGATGGGAAGAGCAGAGGGAGGATGCTGGCAGCGTCGTTCCCGCTGTCCTGCAGAAAGTCAGGCAATCAGTAAGCAGCTTAGACCGCAGGCAGGGCGGAAAGGTGTCGATGGAGTTTCAGGACAGAGAGGCATCAGTTAGCATAGCGATGCTGCCCAAGGGTCCTCAAAGTTGAGAGGCTGCAGCCTCGCTGTACGCCCTCGTAGCGAAGTCCTTGCGCACCCCCAGAATAAAGAGGGTGCTCCCAGCCGCTGGGCCAGCAGCAGGAGTTACCTGCTGCCCCAGCTCCCTTCCCTGCTGCTGGCTGGGCAGGCAGCTGAACGGCCTTCTCTGCCTCTTGCATCCTTCTTTGTGTGTCATCAGAGCCATCGGGGAGGATGTTCGCCCACTGGAAAAGCAGCAGAGTGCTCCTTTTCCCTGGGGTTTTCTGCTGGGATGTTTGGCACTGGCAGACAGCAGAGCAACTCTGAGTGATAAAGCAAATCAGATTCCTTTCCAGCTCCCCCTTTACGACAAGTGGGGTTATCTTGGGAATCGGGGACTTGTGGATTTATAGCAAATTTGTAGCCGTCGTGTGAGCAAACATGGTTTGTGTTAACCACGCAGTCTGTTTGTTAACCCGAAAACACTGAAGCTGACTTTGCCCTGTTCTCCGTGAGTGTCATGCCTTGTCTCCACGATGCTGCTACATGGCATCAACCTGTGCATGGTGAATAAGCTCTGTCAGAGGTACCTCTTACACCCTAACCCTTTTGGTCTTCTTTTGGAGAGGTCTGACGAGCTCTACCAGCATTTTGTCGTTCCCAAAGTAACTTTATTTCCCAGAACTAGGCCAGCAGCATGCATGAAATCAGTATTCCTGCACTGGGTGCCAGATTAGCAAAGTGCCTAACAAATGTTTAGCTTGAAGCAGGGCTGCTTGCATCATTTCTGTCCGGTGAGGCACACAAACCTAGACTTTATGGTGTCAGGGGCCTGGCATCTGCATCTAAGTTGAACCAGAAACCACAGCCAGGTCAGTGCGACTGGACTTACTGATGATTACTTTTTTTTCCTTGTAAGGTCCTTGTTGCTCTTGTGATAGCACCTAGCAGTCTCTGTCGTGGATTAAAACTCCACGGTACTGTGCGTTACACAAACACAGAGCCAGAACATAGCTCTTGAGCCTGAAAGCGGGTGATCAGAGTGTATGACGGGAGAGGGACCGAGCGGGCAGATGGGAAGGCACAAGGAAACCGTGACGGAGCAGCAATGTGGACGCAGCAAGCCAGCTGCTTAACACGTAATGAGTGATTTGTGGGCTGTGTGGGCACAGGAAGGGTTTGGCATTGGTGAGGGGTTTCTAGGAAGCTCCTCTCAGGCCCAGGGACAACATGACAGTACTGATAGAAGACCGTGTTTGGCTTCAGGAAGATGTGATGGGGACTGGGGTAATGGGCAGATCGGGTGCCAGGATTGCTGTCTGGATGGTGAATGATCCAGGACCGGTCTGGCCATCATAGAAGATGCTTTGATTTTTTTGTATTAGCATTTCAAAACCTTCTTCACTGAGTTATATTCAGTAGTAGGATACAATCAGGAGAGTTGAACATGGATTCCTATCAGCATCAAAACAAGTCTACTTCCTAATCGCCACTAAACACCGTCACTGTTTGAGGTCAAGTTTTCTCTGTCAAAATTCACATACCGATCAATACTGTGGACTTACCATTGGTAGGATCTTTTCTTATATCATTTGTAGTGTAAAAGCAAGGGAAATCACAAAATCTGTTTTTATGTCTGACAAGGACTGGCCAGTCTCAGGAGACTGGGAAATGTTTACCATGTGCACACCTTCCTGTACCGTGTCTACAGCTGTCCTTGAATTCTGCTGCGAATCCTGCAAAGAATTGCCTGCGGTCCAGGCGATGTCTGCAAATGCAGGTCTTCAGGGTCCTGCTGCATTGGCTCTGCGGGAATCTGAGCTAAAAAGACACGCTGATCTGAATAACTCATGGACAATTATGAGTACCAGTTGAGAAGGGAAATATTTTTGGCTTTGTCCTGAGGTTTGGAAAGTGTCCACTGTTTCCATTCTGAGAATGTCACAGAGACGGGTTGCTGCTGCCGTAATGAAAATATCAAGAGCTGCTTAAAAAGGCAAATATTCTCAGGGAAATAATGAGAATAAATTGAGTTGGTCTGCAATGTACGAACCAGGAGCCGGAGTGACGGTTGAACTCTGCAGAGAATGGCTAACCGGTGGTAAAATTAGGGGGCTGGTAATTGGAAGGAAGCTTTCCTCCCAGTGAGTCCATTAGATCAGAGCTGCTTGGCAATTACTGGCTTAGAGAGACATGTATTTTAAGGCCTGGATTTTTCTTGGCCTGACCCATGCTCGTATTTTATGTTTCACTTAAGTTCAGTTGGGAGGAGTGTTTAGTATTGGTCAAAGTCCGGAGCAAGCCCGAATGCTACGTTGCGGGACTCTGGTGTCTTTGCCAGGAGGTACTCGCTAAAGACTACGGTCAGGGGGCTGAGCTGGGTAGTCGTCGTGTCCTGGGGTGTTGGAACAGCCGTGACCCCAGCATGTCAACAACAGGGAGACATCACCGTGGGGTATAGAACCGGAGCGTCTCCATCTGCTCCCTAGCATTCGGTCCAGGCCATCCTGCGGTGCTGTTAGCCCCAGCACAGGAGCCTTCGGCTGATGGCGACCGCCTGCCGGCTGTCCAGGAGGGCTGCACAGGCAGCAGTGGCTTCCGTGCAGGAATCTGTCTAAAATTTTGTCTGTGGCAGAGTGGGTCAGCATGCTAGGAGGGGGACGCGGGCTCAGGGACTCCCGCTGTGCTGTCATGCAGCAGTCGGTAGTTCAGCACAGTAGTCCCTCGTGCATTTGCCTCGCGGTTTGGCAGCCAGCCTCGCCTACCCTTCACCTGCGCAATGGGCCTGCTCCAGCCAGCGTGGAGAGCTTTCCCTTTGCTGTGGTTTCTCATGCCTCCGCATCTCTCTGACCCCGGCTCCTCACGAAACATCTGTGCTCTCACCAATGTTTCTGTTCCCTCCAGGGACCGTAAAGTGGGAATGAGCGTGATTGACTTACCGGTTCATATCTGGGTCTGGTAGCTGGTCACTGGGGGAGCAGCAAGGGGGAAAAGTGATCTCTGTTGTGTTTGATTTGCAGCTAATGATTATTAGCTTCCGATTGACTGATTTGCTGATTGCAGGTAGGATGTAAGAGTGCCTAAAACAAGGGAAGATTAACTTGCAGGTCCTAATGGTCAGGCAGTTCCTCTCTTTGTAAACACTGCTGGAAGATGGCAGTAATTATCTTAAGAAATTCCTTCCTGCCTTATATCTTCATTACAGTCGCTATAGGACTGATACACTTAAGGCCAAGAGGGAGAAGGTGTGCGCAGAATATTAAACACGCAGTTGCTATTTCCCACCTTCTGTTTGCTCGTGACCTTTCAAGCAGCACAGTCTGCAGCCTCTGAATCGCAGACGTCACCTTTAGCGCTCCCGTTGCTGTCTTTCCTGGCGGCCGAACGCTGCCGGGTGCTGTGGGCTGCCTTGCGACAGGCAGTACCTGCCTCCACCCTGCCTGCGTCCCCGAGCGGCTGCCTCCAGAGCCGGCAGAACCGCTGCCGTCCCTTCCGGCAGGATTTGTCGTCTTCAGTGACAGGAAGGATTGTGAGCCTGGTTCGTGGGACGTTTTACTAAGCCGGTGAAGGAGATTTGGTTGAGATGAAATGACCTCGGAGAAAGTGTGAAATGCACTGGAAGAGTATCCCCAAAAGGCCAGTAGCGTGGAAGGATGTGGCCAGAAGTCACGTGGCAGACTTCAGACATGGATGAAGGCTGCAGCCAGGAAGATGCAATTGAGACATCTGGAAAAACGTCCCACTGGTGAGGGCTGGGAGCTGGGAGCCCTCACCAGTGGGATATTTGAGGACCGACGCGCAGCCTCTGAGGTCCTGCTTGGCTGATTCTGTGTCTGAATTACGGAGCGGGTCAGAGTGCCACCAGGAACTCACCACGCTCTAAACCGTACCAAGTCCTGGATGTGGGATTTCTAGCCCACGCCTCTTAGCTCAGGCACAACCCCATGTTTTGCTGTGGGAATGATGCTCGTGAAAATGAGGCCTCCAAGTACTTCTGGGCAGACTAATGAATGGTTCGCAGCAGCAAACAAAACAGGTGGATGCTGGTGAGCTGATCAACACTAGGGCAAAACAGAGCTAAACAGAGAGAAAATCTGTGAAAACAGCTGCGTGTGAACGAGGTGGGTATGAGTGAGAAATGAACGCGGTGCACCAGCTCAGTAAGTGTGTATCTGTGACATTTGTGGGTCCCCCATATCCGAAGGATTTCGGCCCTGTGCAGTCCCACATGCATTTATGCTCCAGTGCTGCTGCTGGGTAAAAAAATTATTTTCTCTCCTGTACAAGGAAGAGAGAGTGCTTCATTAACGTACCTGAGCTTAGGCCATAGGGCTGGGGGCAGAACGAGGACTGCATTGCTTCAGTCCCAGGTGAACCCTCCAGGCTAGCTCTCTTCTTTAGGATAACATATGTGGATATATCTCCCAGGAAACGTGCAGAGGCTCTGCAGTGCCTTCTTGCTGAAAGTCATGGATGGATCTACGGCCTAATTTAATATGGAGATGAATACAAATAAGGCAGTGTCACTCCCTCACATTAACACATGATGCTTCATTGATATCACGACCAGTGAGGATGAACAGGCAGGTGGCAGGATCCTTGTAATTACCTGAGCTGAGCAAGGAGTTCTTAAAATAATAAACGGCAAAGTTAAAAAGCAGAGCCTGTGCCTTGTCAAGGGAAACTGAGAAGCCCTGAGAGATCGGTCCCTGTCAGGGCTGTCCCGGAGAGTGAGGCCCTTGACAGATTCACCAAAGGCAGTCAGGGATATTCAGCTTCTCAGAAGTCAGGATTTCCCGGGCTGCTGTCAAGACAGGCAGAAAGAATTTGGCTTTTCTTGCTTTTCCATACAGATTGACAGATGCCGGAGCAGCACAAAACTTTAACTTCTCTGGTTTGAGCTGCTGTCCTGTGAGGGGTGCTTCAGCTCGGTCCATTGGTGGTGGGACAGGAGAAGGTCCCTCAAGGCGTGGACTGTCCAGAGCAGTCTGCTGTGGCCACCAGCCCCGTGATTAATCTGGCTCGCAGCCCACTCGCAAGTTGTCCCTGGAAGTGTGAGCCGACCCTGAGGTCAACCACCAGCTCTAGGGCTGGACCAGTTTCCAAAGGCTCAGAGCCTTGCCTGCCATCGCCCGGCACGTGGGAGCAACTCATCGACTGCACATCTGTCCGCACACAGACGCACGCAGGGCCTAAGGAGTGGGACCAGGAGCGAGCCGTGGTCCCCTGCTTGCACTGGAGGAAGCTTGGTGGCGTGTCTGGGGAGGGAGGTTGGGCTGTCGGTGTTCACCCTCTGCCAGGTGTACGTGCCCAGGAAGGTGCCAAGGCTCTGTTGCAGGAGAGCTCTGTCTCTGTGCTGCGAGCTCTAGCCCTGGCCAGTTGGTGCCGGTCTTTGTAACGATGTAAGGGCTTCGAGGAACTGCCCCAGAGTTTTGTTTGTATTCCCAAAAAGCTCCATGATTTCCAAGTGCCACCATTTGCAGGCACTGCAAGAATCCCTTTATTTCTGTCTCGTTCACATACATATCTCCTTAACTGCTGTGACTTTTCAGATTTGAATGAGCCTTAGGCTGTATTTAGCCAAATAAAAGGCAGTGGAACCTATTAAATTTTACCTGAGCATGGTGAGTGAAGTAGATTTTCTTCTTATTTCTACCCAGCACTGACACAGATGACAAACTGCTCATAACTTTAATTTTGCAAATGAAGCACAGTTCTGTCTTTAACATAAATGTCTGGCGTACAAGGATCCATCCTTGTAGGCAGGTTTTGCTATGTCCAATCCAGTCATCTCCCAGGTACCTGGTGGAGAAAGTGTCTCAGTCGTTTCACGGAAGATATTTTAATTTTCTGCTTGGCTTGGCTGAGCAGCTGTGACTTCAGGATGATTGGTTGGATTTGCATAAAGTCATTAAGATCCAATAATGATGTTTATTGCTAAGACATCTGCCATTTATATTCATGCAGAGCAAGTAAAATTAAACCTCAACTAATATCACTGTTATCACCAACGCAGTTAATGACAATGAAACCCATCGATACGTGAAGATCTTACAGCGGACTGTAGGTAATTCTCTTCCTGAATCTCTCGGCCTGCTGGAGCGATGGTAGGCTGTGTCAGCACAGGCGGCTGTCTTTAAATGAACGCTGATTTGGTTGTTACTGGGGTCGTGTTTGGACAGAGGAGGGACTGGGATCCACACAATACTAAGCGGTATCACTACACTACCGCATTCTGGAACTACCCATGTGTTGCATTTGGATGGGTGAACAGCAAAATAGGTGTGCACCCTGAAGCTTCTCCCTTCCTAGTTCCCTTTAGCTGTGGCTCAGATGCTCCAGCTGACAGGCTCTGCTGTGGCCTGTCTCTCTTCAGGGGGTTGCAGCAGTGCTTGGGTTTGGTTGCTGTGAGGTAAAAACCAGGGCTTTGCTGGGGACTGAATTCTGCAAACCACGAGGAAGTGAAGTGCTGCTGGATTTCATCTTCCCATCATCTTCAGGATGAGAGCTGGTACCTGAGGTAGAGCCCTTTCTGGTTTTGGGTAATTCCAAATGCATAAGCCACGTATTAACTACTGCCAGTCTGATTTCCCTGAAAATCTGTCCCCGATCTCCAGCTGAATTCCCTACTTACTGTAGCATTGGCCAACGGTTAGTCATTTATCTTACTGTGAGACGAGATCCTATTATATTATCGCAGGGCTGATTTGGAGTTGTGTCGAGGATTTGCTGAACGGTCGTGGCAGGAAAACAACACCTTCTGGAGGGGACCCCCCCAGGCTTTAAGAGCCTCCGCTCGGCTCCGAGGGCAGCTCCTGCAAACCAGGAGTAGCGTGCGAGGAGGTTCCCACTGCGTGCCTCGCTGCAGCAGATTGAAGAGGCTGACACAGCAGGCTGCCGGCTGGTTGCGGTGTTTCGGGGTGCCTGCGAGGTATCGCAGTGAGCAAGAGTTTTGTCAGTCGGCACAGACGAGCATTCAGAACCAGATCCCGGCCTCTGTTAGGGTGGGCCAAGAGCTTCCCCAATTGCTTCTGCACAGTCCACATCAAAGGGGGGCAGTCCCAATGAAGACTGATCCAGGTTCTCTGCTTCTGGATGCCTTTTGACAAGCCCTTAATGAGAATTTAAATGTATTGAATGAAGGCTTGAGGGGAGCAGCATCTGCTCTGGAACCACCCAGTCGCCTGCCTGCTCCTTTCAGCCCCAGCCTAGCAGAGCCTGGCAGTGGTACGTATTCCCGTGGCTTCCCGTCTCTGAGGAGGGGGGAAGACAGCAGCAGGGCAGAGGGGCTGGTGTTTGCTGCCTGTTTTCTTAACCTGTCGTGCAGCGTTGCCAGGTAAGGCTGTCTCAGCTTACAGTCATCTTCCAGGCTGTAGCTGACCATTAAAAGAAGAAGCTGCTTCTCCAGAAAAGAGCTTTGTGGCTCTCGGTACAGCCTCATTCAAACTTTGCGGAGTACAATTCCAGACCGGTGATTAATTTGGAAGCACCCTTGGACCCCAGGGCTGCACGGAAGGCCTACCCAAAATAGCGACCATGGCCAGTCACTAAGGCACATTTGCTTGTGGTGCCGTGCTGTAGGAGATATGTTTGTATTAAAACTATGTCTAATGAATTAGAGGTGTTCTACCTCTTCCCTTTAAAACTCATGAGAAACGTTTGTCTTTGCCCGAAAATGCATTCTGCTGGACAGCAATCCCTCTGTCAAGATCTAACATCAATGAACCAAACTACACCCGGGGAGTCAACGACGCTGTGTGCACGTCAGCTGGGAAGGAGATGCTTCCAGCTGCGTGGCACTGAGCAGTGGATTCACCGTCGGTGCATCTCTGTTGATCTCTGTAGAGTCTTAAGGCTAATCGCCACGGGGATTGTCTTTAATCTTTTGACACCCTCGCCCAAGCATTCCTGCCTCTCCACATTAACAAATTAAGTTATTAGCTCTTAATACCTGAAAATCTAGACCTTCTGTGTCAGAGGGTAACAGAGAAACAAGATCAGGAAGATTGCTTCCAAAGCCTGGCATTTCCAGGCAGTGTTTGTAGCTGGTCATTCAGCCCAAGAATGTCAAGCAAAGAACGGGCCGTGAGAGGAGGAAAAGCCCTGGAACAAATGAGAGTGAAAAAGATCACTGAAGAACGTGGATGTGCTTAGGTAACGTTTGCCATGCTTCCCCTGGAAAGTTGAGCAGAGAAGATATCCAGCAGCGCATACCCCTCTGAACTGCCTTGTGCCTTTGTTGGCAGCGGCAGCATCGCAGATATCCTTCCTCAGGCAGCAGCAGCCATGTTCTGCATCAGACGCTTCATCTCGGGCCCATCGCTGTGACGGGGAGAGCAGGCAAGTAGCAGGCTTTAAAGCAGCCAGCTGGATGGCCTCTATCACCAGGTCTTTTCTGGATGGGAGAAGAGCTTCCGCACTGCTAAGGGGAGAGAAATAATTTGGAAGAGCAGAAGAGAGAAGGGTCAATTTTACAGAGGGTAAACGGTGAAGCCCTAGGATGGGGCATGGAGTACGTCGCCAGCGAGGCCCTGGGTGCCCTGAGCTAACTGAGGTGCCAAGGGCAGCAGGTTTCATTGTCTGATTTTCAGTGATTTTCTCCCTGGTGGCTTATCTCCACGTGTGCGCTAGATGGAGGAGACTGTGTGTGCTGCGTGGGGCCGCTGCTTCAGGAGGTAAGAACCGCAGAAATCAAACTGGAGCTGATAAAATCTTGATTTCTCGGCTCTCCAGCCCTTCAGAAAGGGCGATAAGCGTTCTGAGTAGTAACTGAGAGTTTGCAGGGCAAAAGTTCACCAATTACAGTCTAATATGGGTCGTTTTACCCATAGGAATGGTGGTGCAGCATGCAGGTGAGTGTGCACTGTGGGTCCTCATCTGTGTCGGACTTGTCGGGGTTGCTCTCATTTGAGCCTGGACTAAAGAGCTCTTCTTTTCAGCTCTGGGGATGCCAGATTCAGTCCCCAGTGTAGTAGTCAAGAGATGGTCACTTGTCTGGGGTTTGAATTTCGGGTAGGAAACGTGTAACCTGACAGTCGGTGGTTTTACAGGCGCCTCCTTATGCTCGGCTCCCAAAGGACCAGCTTGCCGCTGGGTTACAGTACTGCTGATTTAAAACTCAAATTTCATCATCTTTTTACCCAAGCTGATTGCTTCCCTGATTTCCTTTCTGCCTTAGTCTGCTAAACTGTAATTTAAGTGGTTTCCAGTGCGTTAAGATTTATGTGGAGTCCTTGGTTGCTGCAAGACTATATGGCACAACTTGGCCATTCAAGGTCTTGACAGCTAGAACTAGACTACACGATTCTTGTCAGCAGGCTGAAAGTACTGCCGTTTCCCTCAGTGCTAATGAGCTCCTTTTACCCTCGGTGCATGGTTACCTTACGTGCATGGCTTTCCTGTATCAGACCGTTCTTCCCAGTGATCAAATGGTTCAGAGACTTCAGTTAAATGACTCACGCCCTAAGGAGAGCTGAGATTTAATTGCCTCGTAGTTACTGCATCAGGGAGACCTACTAGGATGTCTGTGAAACGTGAGCAGCCTGTGCAAGCCCCAGGCACGAGCACGTTCCCGTCAATCCAGTCTGAAATAAACGCAAGAGGCCTTGCGATTCCCGCAGTATCCTGGCCTAGGACTTTTGTGCGCTAGGTCCCTGCTAGATAGCTGCGTTTAAGCATCAGGATCTTAATGTGCGCATTCAGGTGTCTGAGGAAAATTCCTTGGAAAAATATTGCAGACTACCTTCAAGATCGTTGTAGAATATAAAAAAACAGGAGAGATGCCAGCTTGACTCATAGTAACCGGGACATCTTGCTTTCACAGGTATGCTGCGCTGCATGGTGACACCCCTTATACCCAGGAGAGAGTTTATTAGATAGAATAGCAGCAGTTGCCAGCAAGCCTGTTCATATGGGGTTTGTCATTTGTTTCAGAAATGTTGTAACTTCTGTTATCCAGAGCTGACGTTTACAGCTATAAAATCCCCACCAGCATCCATGCCGAGAAGAGCGCATAGGACCTTAAGCAGCGTCATAAAAGCCGAGTGGAATCATGTCAAATTATTTTGTAACCTCTCTTACAAAAATTGCTCGATCAAAATGAAGGGGCTCACTATCTATAAGACGTGAGATTTAATTAAGGATCTCTGAACAGAATTATGAACCCAGCTCCAGGTTTCTACATTTGGAAATTTCTGTCATAAAGCATCTCCATTCATCTGTCCCTACACGCATTGAAATGTATTGTCAGCTGGTGTAAATCTAATCTGACTCAAGGACTTTAAAGGCCTGCTTTTTTATGTTAGATGGGAGTTTCTTACATGTCAATGGTTGCATAAAGAGACTTTTCACTGGGCATAAATTACATCCACTTTAAAAAGCCATAGTATTAAGAGGCTGCAGAGATTTTTAAGTATAATGGTCAGTATCTTTTTACAGCATTTGTTTTGCTAGCAGTTCTGGAAAATTCCAATATTGTAAGAGTTAATATGCAGAGAAATCTGGGTAGCTATTTTTGCTAGCACTCTGAAATAGGACCTTTTTTTAGATATCATAGAAATGAAAATGAAATTACTGTTTATTTGACTGAATTCATGCACAAGCATGACTGGAGGATGTGGTCAGAAAATTCATTTATACATTCAGGGCCCAGATCCAAGTCAGTGTAAATCAGCCATCTTCCATCTGCCTCCTTGTGGTTTACACCTGTGAAGGATGTGACCCACAGTATTTGAAATGCACTCCAGAAATGGGAAATAAAGATTTGAGGAGAAGCTTCTACTGACGGGACTTCCTAGAGCTGCAAAAAATGTAATCATACTGAAGATGTTACCACTACGTGACTGCTTTTAATCTGCCCTTTTGAATACTGTTAATGAAGTTAAAGGCTAACTTATTCACTGGTATTTTTTTCTTCTAAGATCTGAATTGCAGGCTCGTTCAGCCTACAATGACAATTCCTCTTCATTTCCGTGGCTTTGGAAGGTGTCACATGAAATGAACTGCACAGCAATCCCGTTTTATCCTCCGTGGCATATAAATTCCTGGGTTTTGTTCTTAAAGCTTTGCTGGAGTGTTGAGTATTTGTCCCAAAACGTCTGCAAATGCCCACGGAGCTGTAGTGATACCCGTCGGTGTGGTGGAGCCATGGCTCCGCCGAGGTTCAGGCTAGCAGTGTGCTGGGGATCTGGCTCCTCTGTGCTGTCAGACTCTTGTCTTGCAGTGTGACTTCTGTTGCCCAAGTCATCCTCCCCTGAATGAGTCAGCATGGGTCAAGTTGACGTTTTTAGCAAGGACAAGCCCATCCTCCCGCAGTCTAAAACTCCTGGAAATCCAGCGTGTGAGATGTCAGCAGCTGGACTCGCGGTGGACGTAGGCACGTGGTGGTAGGACGAGGATGGAGAGGACCCGCATTGCTAGGCAGCAGCTGGGGACTGTGTCTGGTGGTGCTCCCCTGCCTACTGGACTACTGTGTACCTTGCGCTCTTGCTCAGCGTTTCAGGCTGGTTTCCTCTCTCGAGGGAAGCAGGAGTCCCAGGTTGGGGAAAATTAATACAAGAACCAGATGCAAACTGCGAGGTGGGTGGAAGGAGCGGTCGAGTCCTGTCCCAGAGACTCAACAGGGCTGTTCATCTCCCGTGACCATTCTCCATCGAGACGCTCGTTGCCAAGCGTCAGCGCTGGCATAGAAGTGTCCTGCTGGTAAAGCTGCGCCCCTGCCCACTGCCCCGACAGCAGCAGCACTCGCAGCCTCTTCCACGGCAAGCCGCCCCGCGCCTGCCTGTGGTTCAGCTGCCTCCGGCTGCAGCACACAGCCAGACCTGGGGGAGAGAGAGCTCAGTCTGCAGCGACTGCTACTGCAGGCTCTGTGGTGTGTGTACGGGAGGGATTCGGGGGGAAAAGGATATCAGATAGCCTGCTGAGCTCGTGGGAAACTACTCTGTCATCCATAAATACTTGGGACTTGACTCCCCTTTCCATGGCTTTGACAACACTGGTGCGATTTAGCATGTCTGCGACTTTGCATGGAAGTCATCTGCTGCCCGTGGCCTTACACCTTTTACTCTTCAGATTTGGCCATCCCCCCATCTCCCTAGTGGCTGTTCCTTGAGCAGCCGCAGAAAGCCAGTGTGTTTCCTGGCTTGTGCCTCCTCTGCATGTCCTAGCACGTGTGGGGACAGCTTACACAGAATGACGGGCTTAACTGTGGCACACCCTGTTAGCATGGCAGTCGTGCTGGTGAGAGCCTGGCTGACATCCTGTCTTTGCCTGTTTTCCCAGGTCGTTGCACTGTCGTCGTGGAGTCTCTTGAGAGATTCAATCTACTATACACTGTCTGTTGTTGCACTCATTGTGGTAAGTTTTTGAAGGTTATTCTTCTGTGGGAGCCCACGTGTCTACTGCCACCTGTAAAGGGAACCTGCTAAGAAATCATAGTCTGGTAGCTAAGATCCTAGCTCTAGGAGTCACGTGGTTTTCTGCTTGTGGAAGAACGTACTTGTGATCTCCCTGGTTCTGTAGAAGCGCTTGGCCCAAGGGTAGGAGATTGAGCAGTGTCCAGAGAGCCCAGAGCAATAGCTGGGGAGAATTGCGGTGCCCCGCTCCCAGCGCAGCCGCAGGGTGCAGAGCTGAAACCCCAAGCTGCAGCCCCACCGCCAGCTCTGGAGCGGATGTGTCGGTCCGTCCTCTCCTGACAGCAACCCTCACGGCTTCCTAAAAAAAGCCTAACTGACCTGTAAGGAGGCAGCATTTGTGCCCAGAGGAAAGAGATCCTCAACAACCACAAAACATTAAAGTTAGTTTTTCCACACATAATTGAGGCAGGTCTTGTTTGGTGTACGCTAGCAGCAAATTCTCTCATGAACGCTACAGTTTCAGTAGTTCTTAGTGCTGCTGCTATTCGAGCTTTCATCAAGCTCGGTAAGTGCTCCAGATCTCTCAGAATCGGGCTATACAGTGAAAAAAAGTTAGCGCGAGTATTTAGATAAAGACACTGCCATCAGTTTAGCATTACCTTTGCGACCAATACCAAAGTCAGGAAACATAAAAATTGAGTTTCCTGGTAACAGGTCCTACTTTGCCTTTTTTTTTTTTGCCTTCCCCCCCTGGCCTAGTCTAGGACCCTAGATTCCCTAAGAAAGGAAGAGTGATTTTGTGAGGTTAACTTCCATATGTAAGCAAGAAGGGAACTTTAGAGTTAGAAGACGAACACTTGCGTTTCTGAAGTTTGCGCTACTTTTATTAGTCGCAGTTTCAACAGTGTGTTTTGTTTTGTCTTCATTCTCCACATGCCTGTATACTATACGTATTCTGTAGGTGCAAAGGCCTGGAGCTGTCTAATCTCAAACAGAGAGTTTGCTTCAACCTGTTTGTACTTTTATTCCCCACACTGCAAGCCTTTTTGCACCTGATGAAAAATAACTTTTCTACATAATTATTACCAATGAGCTGCAAAACAAAAAACTTATTTTTCGCTTTGACAGCTTGACAGTAACCTCATACCAAAAAGTGTTCCTAAACAACAGGCTTGGCCACACTCATAAATTGTAATAAATTACATTGCACGAGCTTAAAGACATCTTGCAGGCGTTCTCTTAGTTTACTCCACAGGAGGCACAGATGTGGGCAGCCGCCTGGCATTTAGCCTCCTGTCGTTTGGACTGGGCGTTTCATTTATTGCATGGTGGCAGACAAGTTAAAAATCTGTTGAATCTGTCATCAGTTTTTAAATTCTTAAAGAAAGGCAGGTTTTTTTCATGGCTGGTTCATCCTTCTGATTGTCAGCTGCTTCAGGATGTTGAGAACTGTTCTCTATTGGATTGTGTCCAGTGCACCCCGACATTCCTAGCTACGTATCCTATGCAATGAGAAAGTTGTATGGCTCATTGAACAGGCATCTCTGTTATCCTTAAGACTTTTCTCCTATACTTTATTTCTGTAGAAGCTGTTCTTCATAATTACAGAACTGCAGAAGTCCTTTTCTTTTGGGAGTGTATCCCATAGTATCAGGATACTGTTATTTTTTCCTAAGCCTCGGGTTAGCTTCTCTCCAGATATATGCCTGCTCTTCTGTTCATCTCATCAGCTGTGAGGTTCAAGGTCCTTCACGCAGCTAGGGCAGCAGGACTGCGCTACTCCAGGCATGAGTGGAGGCGTGAAGGCATTGCCAGAAATCTTGTTCCCGTGTTACAGCACTACGTGGCTAATTGTGGCCTGGGAGATGCGGAGCGTGTCCCACTCCTCTTCAGCATTACTCCACAGCAATCATTGCAAATGACTGTTAAATACCTGTTAGAGAAAAACAGAGAAAGATGGGAGGAAGGGAAAACATTTTAAAAGGTTAAAGATTTAGCTCCCAGCTGATTTACCAACCCTTTTATATGCAGTATTGCTCCCCAGTTGATGGCAAGTGAGGATTTCTCCTTTCAGAGTCAAACACTGCTTCCGTTTAAGAAGCTTCTCCTCCCTTTACTCACCCAGGGAACCCGGCTTCACAGTGGCTCGGATCTTTCCTATCCTTTTAAGGCAGAATCAAATTTAGGTGGCAGCACATTGTTATTCAAATACTGACTCTCCAGTCCCCTATGTCTCTGCTGGGAGACAAGCCACAGGCTCCAGGCAGAGCGTAGCACGACCTGCGTGCGCTTCTCCCGTTGTTAGATTTCTGTGCGCCTTAAATTTTAGGAGGCACTTAAATGCTTTGCCATATAGGGATAATTTGCCATATCAGGGCATTGAGACTTCGCTGCAGCTGAAATACAGTCATCTTTCTTGAGGGATGATACTGCTTGTAGAAGGTTGCTCTCATAGCATTTTAAACAGCAGCTTGCTGTATTGTAAGGTGCACTCCACTGGTGTCTTTACTAATCGTAAATACACCTGAGGGGAAATAAATAAATTCCTGCCAATGTTGAGATTCAGCAGCTTTAAAAAGCTTGATAATTCTGCCAGGTAAATCAATGTGACTTTGTCTCCTTCCATTTCCCCTAGCAAAGGAATTGCAGTGCTGCGCTAATAAATAGCAGAGCAGTATAAACTCACCTGTTTGGCGCTCCAGGCCATTTGATAAGAATGAGTGAACTCTAAATCACAGAGATTAGAAGTGGATAAACCACACTTACCATACCTACCTCACCTTGATTCAGCCCTGTGATTTTTTTTTTTTAACCTTAAAATACTATTACTAATCTACCTTGTCTTCTTGTAGAGCTTGGCAAAACTGTTACTCCTTATTTCCCTTGAAAGGAAGAAGATGCCTGTGTATCTTAACTTGAAGGGACACGGTCAGAGTCATTAGTGACAAAAGTGGGATGGGTGCTATTTTTAGTCACAAAGGTCAATGCACACGCTTTCGTGTCCCATCACACCAACACGCTGTAACCTAAAACAGGCCTTGTCAGATTAGATCACGGTGACTGGGAGCTATAGCTTATAACACGCATAACGTTTTGTGGTCGCGTTTTCTTCCAGTAAGCACCGTAAGTATTGTTTGGTGCGGGCTGTCACGCAGGAGCTGCTACGTACAGGCTGTGCAGCTGAAGGGAAGCGTTCTCACTCTGCGCGCAGAGGCTCGTTCCCTTTCCCTCCCTCGTCTCCGGTGTGCGGCCACGGATGCGTTTCCCTAGCGCAAATAGGACATTTCCGCCTCTCCGCGCAGCGTGGAGCCGATAGCGGGCGAAGGTGCTTTGCAAGGACCGAATGGAAAGCGGGCTCCTCACTCGGGCCCAGCGGGCAGAGCGGCTGCCCAGGCCCCGGGGCTGCAGGCTGCTGTGGGCAACCCCAGCTCCGACCTCCTCGAGAGGCCCCGTGCTGCCGTGAAGGGCCGGCCCTCACGGGCACCCCGCACACAGGCCCGGCGGCCTGGCCGGCCCTCCGGCCCTCCTGCTGCAGCTCCGGCCTGGCGGCCCTCCGGCCCTCCAGCGCGCCCGGCGTGCGGGCCCGGCGGCCTGGCCGGCCGTCCAGCTGCAGCAGCCGCGGCAGGTGGGTCATGGCAGGCGGGCTGAGCCGCACTCGGGCCCCCCGCTCTGTGAGTGATGGCCGAGACCAGCAGCAGGAGCAGCCCTCCACAGCCGTCCCCCTGAGGTGGAAGGAGGCGCAGGGCTGTTGCCAGCCGCCTCTGCCCAGCGCAGCCGGGGTGCCCGAGGAGCGGGGCCCGGGCGCGGAGCGCGGCAGCCGCCTGCCGGCACCTCCCAGCGTCTGCCTCGCCAGGCCCTCCCGAAGGCAGGCGCCGGCAGCGGACACCCTTCGCCTCTCTGGCGCGGCGCCGTTGCTTCCCCGGCGTGCGGCATCTTACACACGCAGCAAGAGACACGGTTCTTTCCCAAGGCGGCTTGCGCAGCGTTTTTATGAAAGCTTCAGCGTGCGTCTGCAGGCGTGCTACAATGACCGTCACAGGAGTTAAAGTCAGCTAGCGTGGTGATCACGTAGGTCTTACAGAAATAATGCCTTGGGCCGTTTTTAGCCAGCAAAGTTTCACAGCAGCTGTGGAGCTGGCGGTAGATGTGCCTACTGATCGCCGGGTTGCCACCCAAGCACAGGCCGGGGGAGAGGCTGTGTCTCTGGTGGGACCGGCTGTGCGGTTCGGAGGCAGGTACAGCCCCTTCGCGGACTCCCTTCTGTTTTCCCTGTACCCGCTTCTGCTTCGCTGCTGCAGTAGCCCCCGTTACGCAGGGATCCCATGGCATTTGGGAAGGAGTGCCTGCCTGCCTTTACTAGGTGAGAGAAAGTAAGCGTTGAAAAGTTCCAGGGCTGGGCAGGAGGGCAGTGCCAAAACAGGCCAGAGATAATCCCAGTGCCCTGAGCCCTGGCTTGCTCTGCCCGCCCTGTCCCCTGCTCAGGTGATGAGCTGTTTTCGGCTGTGATTTCCGTGTCTAACATGCCTATTTTTAAACCTTTTCTCCACAGTTTATTTATGACGAAAAAGTTTCCTGGTAAGTGAATCCCTTTTCTTTTCATCTTCTCTGGTTGTACCACAAAAGCTGCAATAAGTAGGCTTCATCAGGAGAGGGGGGGAAGCTAAAAATTTCTGCAGGGCGATTCAGGCAGCAGTTTCCTGCTGCGTGAGAAACCTCAGCACAAGATGGGCTAGAATCACTCATTTTCTGAGCCAGAGAGGAAAGCCTAGGAGAGCGTCACTCAGGCTGGTTCCCGATACAGCGGCCGCAGTCCCTGCCCTCTGCCCGCCCTGCAGCAGCTGGGGACGGCGACGCGCTCAGCAGAGGCAGAGGCTGCTGTTTGGGTGCCAGTGTGCCAGGGATGTCAGCCGCCTGGGAATGGAAAGGGCCACCCAAGCAGTCATAAATAAGTGTGTTCCAATATTTGGCTTTTTAATAATTTAAAAACTAAAAGTTCCTAGGGCAATATTAAAGAGCGAATGACCGGTTTAAAGAAAGAAAAAGAAAAAAATGTTAATATCCCGTGAATGTGCTTAAATGTACTGCAACAGGTATGGTAGGCTAGGAGGGCTTCAAACACTTTTAGAAGTGTACTTTCAGTTGTTTTGCTTTCATGCTTTTGTTTTCAGCACCTCTCAGGGCTTGTAGAGTGACAGTGGTAGCTTTGATTTCACTCACAGCCAGTATTATTTAGATTACAAGCACTAGGGGGAGTCAGGCTTTTTGGGTTGCATGTTTTCTTAAACTTGCTCTCACTGGGGGATTTATGTTTAATTTCAGAGAAGGATTTCTGAAACACTGAGTTTTGCAATGGCTTGTTTTTCTTTTGTTTTGTTTTGTTTTTTTAACTAAAATTGACTCGAGGCCCAATTGTGCCCTTCAACTAAAACACATCAATGCGGAAGCTGAGTGTCGAACTGCCAGAAGCAGGGAATGAGATATTGATATGGTTAGTGCAATGTCTCAAAATCCCTAAAGAGAAAATGGCCCATGAGTTTTAGTATATAGCAGTCTGATAATGGATGATTTCCGCAAGGACTAGCAGTTTGCCGTAGGGAACTATGCAGAATACGGCATTTTGGTCAATGAAAAAGATCATCTAGAAACAAGTTCTAAACGTCGTATTCTATTTTGTTTTCATACAAATTTTGTTAGTTTGACACAGAAACAGTGGAGAAAAAAACTGACAATATCTAATCAGCAGTTTAAACTGCTGCCTGCTGCATTCTCCATGGTTATGCAGCAGCAGTAGCGAAAGAGCAGCTGTCCCTCGTTCAGGTTGTCTTGGCATGCTCGGTGTGCTTTAGCATGCTCAGAAGGCCCGACGACCTGCTTTATACCCATGCAGGCAGAGCAGGACGACTGCTCCCCTCCCTCTGCCACAGCCCCCACAGGTATTGTCCTTACAGAAATGTCAGTCTTCCTTGGGTGCACAATTTGTTTGCTGAACAAATTTGTTCGGGTTTAGTCACTTGTTCTTAGCTGATGGGTTGATTTGGCCAAGTAAAACCGGAGCAGAAGTCAAGAAAACAAAGGAGGCATCACACATTGGTGTGTGAGCCATTTCTTTACGCACGCCCTTTTCTAGAGGTGTGTTAAGACAGCCCAAGAAAGTCAAGCCTTTCTGCAAGTTTGTGGCGTGACAGATGGGGGAATGGCTGAACTCGGGCAGCTGACTGCCGTGCCCTGCTCTGATATGTTTTCTGTGTCACTTTTGTTTGCAGGTGGGAGTCCTTAGTGTTAGTGCTGATGTATGTCATCTACATCGTTATCATGAAGTAAGTCAAATGCACCCTCGGCTTGTTTAGATTGTAAGGCTCCCTGCTCCAGTGCTTTTCCAGAGGTTGCAGAGGTAATTAAAGAGAGCCGCAGGCTGTGGGCAGGGCTTCCATTGCATCACCCAGTTTGCATACCAGCAGCACCTCCAATAGCAGGGGTTAAAGCACCTTGCCCTGTCATGTACTTATCTGTAATTTGTCCTGATGAGGCAGGAAAGGGCTGCTTATCCCCGTAGTACAGATCCGAGGATCAGACTTCTAAAGATGGATGATGCTTTGTGGATCTCACCCTGTGTGAACCGACCAAGGCTAATGCAGCAAGTCTGTGGCAAAGCAGAGAACCGAATCCGTCTCCAGGTCCCACCAAAGCAGCCTCTTCTGACTTCGCTTTAGCATCCCTCCTCAGAAATAAACACGTGGGAGATTCCAGTCTACTTTTTATGGGTGCAAAACTCCACAGCAATTTATTTGTGCTTGCTTGGAGACCCACGATAAAACTACAGCACAATCAACACTGATTTTCTGAGCATCTAACCTCTGTAACTTCTTTCACGCAAGTTCATGCTCGCAAAGCTAGTCTGTTCTGCTGCTTGGTTCCCCTCCTCCTGCTTTGTTTTTAAAAGCCAGTGGAAAGGAAACCCAGATTTAAACTGGAACATTCAACAAAACGTACCAGCTGCCAAGCACACCAGTGGTCTTGTCTCAACAAGTAAGAGTAGAGATTTGTTTTGAAATGATGAATAGAGTAAATATTGTGAGAGCAATTCTCAGTGAGAACCGCAAAACACTCAGGCTGGGTTGAAGGGAACACGAGTCAGAATTCATCTCACTTCTAATAATTAGAAGCTTTTTCTTTAACATGGAGGGTAGCTTCACCCTTGCAACAATTAACTGACCAGCAAAACAGTTGTGATGTCTGAATCTAGAATGGACTTTTTTTTTCTGAAAGCAACGCGGTAGTGTGAACAGATGTTTCAGACCTCTTTGGATATAGCTGGGGAGGTTGTCGGCTTGGTTAGGGACCTCAGCCAGGTATTCACAGTGGTCTACCCTTGCCTTTGAGTATTGTGGTGAGATCCTCGGCTCATGTTTGTGTCAGGTCCTGGCTACTCTAAATAAAATAAGAAACAAAGATTTATTCCCCCCCCCCTTCCCCCCAAAGTTGAGAGGGAACTTAGCATATGGTCTTGTGTTTCTGTGGTATGTCTTCACAGGTAAAACAACACTCATGCTCAGGTATGATTATGTGATAAAAAATAAATTCGGATGATGACAAGTAATCATTATTTGCTATGCAGAATATTAATTGCACATAATACATAAGCATACATGTCATTCAAGATTCATGTCTTGTATCTTTCATAGCCTTCTGGGTACGGAGAGATTGCGTTGTATAGAATTTAGTTAGAGCTCCAGCATACTGGGGCTAGATTTCCTTAAAACCAGAGGAGTTTTCTTCCCTCCCTTAGTTGGATCGCACAGGATACGAGTCTAGGAAAGGAAGAGTGTCAAGAAATCCACATAGAAGAAGCAAAGGTACATCTAGAGTTTGTTTCATTTGTGCAGGTACAACTCAACCATACATCACTGCTTCGAAAGGAAGACAAAAAACTCTGCAAATATGGTGAACGGTTTAGCAAATAACACAGAAATGGACGATAACAGCAACTGCGATGCCACAGTGGTATTACTAAAGAAAGGTAACTGTTCCAGTAAGTCACCCTGCTTGCTTGCATCATTCTGAATGTTTATGAGTTTGTCTGCGAGTCATGCGGTGTGGACTGCTTCTGTCTTATCAGCCATGAAATAGGTGGGGAGGGGGCCCTTTTGTAACCCCCCTGCCAGATGGCCATGGCCTGGCTCCTGTGCCTGGGGGCACGGCGTGGTGACCCCAGCCACCGCATCCTTTGCTGCTGGAGGCAGCTCAGGCCTCCTCTGGGTAGTTCTTGCTGCTGGACAAGTGCCTGGCTGAAAGGACTCCTCCAGCTTCAAGCCTGACTTGCCCAGGGGCTACTTATTTAGACCATTACAGCCATGCCATTGTAAGTCCTCCTGTGGGCGCTGTTATTCTGCACTGAAGATGCCTATTTACATCTAGTACCTCCAGTTAAATTTAACTCCATTCCAAAGCAGCATAAACCGAGCAGGGAAAAAGGCCCTACTTCTACTAGCGTACACTTTCCCCCCAGTGAAGGGAGGGTGGGGACTCTGTGTTGGTCTAGGTAGCGTGCTCTTGCTGCACATGCTGTCTTGAACGTGCACAACTTTTCCACATAAATGATCTCTAAGTGGATTTCACTTTGGCTGAAATCTGCTCCCATTTGATTTTAGTCACGATCGCATATAAAAATGATTGTATTTCTTCAGCTTAAAAAAAAATTCACCCACTCCATAGCTCAGCAGCAGTAGCTCGATGTGTGCATTTGCAAGCATGTGCTAAACTGTATTTACAGAGGATAATTTTTTTATCTTTGCAACAGTCAACAAGCATGTGCAGTAACTGCTTGGGATTTATATGCACCTATCCTCAGGAATAACACCCGCACGCCCCCCTCCAGTCACTGGTTTAACCTGAGAAGGAGCTGTAGCTTGTCTAAAGCAGTCCTGCTCTCTGGCTGCAGATGGGCTGCCCTTTTTGTTTCGCTGGACTAAAAAAAAAAATTAACAAAAATAGGTCTCTCTTCCTGCAAACAGTGACTGAAAGACATAGTCGGTATACAGTAAGCAACTAAACATGAAATGTAGAGGGGGATTTATTTGCTGACATCAAACCCTTTGAGTCTACCGGAGGCCAGCTATCGTGTTACTGCCCGATTGCTGAGGGAAGGCTTTTGTGAGTGCTGTGCACTCTGATTTGGGGAAGCTGCTTTTATGGGAACAGCTGTCTGTTGTGTGGGGCTCTCAACAGCAAAACTGTGCTGGCAAATGACTACACGGTGTACCAGTAAAGCTAGACTAGTAAAACTCAGTAAGCATAAATTCAGGCCTTAGTCATCTAGGTTTACCCAGTGGTCTCAGCGTTACACACAAATGAGGCAGTTCTGATTGTGGGATTTGGTTTAAATCTCCCCAGAACGTGTCTTTGCGTGATACTGCTCAGCTGCTGGTAAATTTTTGTTTTGGACACTTGCGGTTACTCAGACTGGCTGAGGAAGGAAGACGAAAGGATTGCTTCATTTTCTTGCAGATTGTTCCGGTATTTACTTGGCAGTGGGCCACCCGAGGCCCAGACAGGCGAGTGGCAGTGCTGTGCACACCAGCCAGTAGCACGGGGTCGCAAACAGCACCTATTGCAACAGGTTGCCTGAGGGTTTCAGACACTACCCTTTGTTTTCCGAGGCCTTCTCTGAACAGAGGACCAAAAAGAATAAAACAGAAGGATTTCTGTGTTTGGGGCAGTTCCCCCGAGTGCCATGCCAGAAATACCAGCATGGAAAAAGTCACAAGGAAAAGCTGTCTGGCTGTTTTGATATTTTTTAATATGGATGACCCCATTTATCTACCCCAGTCCATGGAAACCTTCTTAGTCAGAAAAAAAGTGACACTAAGGCCGAGGAGATACTCTTCTGTAAGACTAACAGTGATGGTAATAAATAGTAATGCCATGAAACATTTGCCAGTGTTCAGCACTGGTTTTAATAAACTAAAGCAGAGGTGTGTGGAGGAAGACCTCAGGTTTCCCTGCTGCCACGTCCCAGTCCTGGCCCAGAATTCGCAGTCTAAGGTAGCATCCAGGCACAGAAAGGATGGACGCTGGCACTGTGCCACCCCAGAGGTAACGGGCACTGGCACTGTGCCCCAGCTGGAGCGCGATTCAGGTATCTGCCCTGTCTCCTTGTTCCTTTGCTCCCGCGCTGTGGGTCACACCCCATGGGCTGGCACGTGCGCTTGCTGCCAGGCTTGATGGCACTTCCCAGCCATGAGCTGCGAGCCCAGGATGCAGGAACCTGCTTTTCATTTGCATTGGTACCCCACAGGAACACAGTGACGATTTCCTCACCCCCACTTACGGTTAATGGTGGGTGAGGCCAATATCCTCACAGAAGCGCAGATTATAACAGTGGAATTCATGCAGCTTTACCGCAGCACCGTTTCTACTCTGGTGGAATAGCTGCTGTGGAAGCAATGATCGGCCTAACACAGGCCTATGATGAACTGTGCAGAGCAGATTTAATTCTCTGTAACGAGCATGAGTGGAGATACCATGCTGGCGATTTATTTAAAGACAGAAATGTAGGACGTGTATGTAAAGACAGAAATTAAGGACAGAGGAGGCATATTTTGAATAGCAGTAGCTGAAGGAATGGTTCTTACAAAGAACTTCTGGAACCCACGGGTTTATTCTTCTAAGAGCCATGTAGGGCAGAGAGAGAGTCTGCTGGAAGAAGACCTCAATTTCTCTTTGTTCCTTGGCTGCAGGAAATTTCCACCGTAAGGCCTCGGTGATCATGGTGGATGAGCTGCTGTCTGCCTACCCACACCAGCTTTCATTTTCCGAGGCTGGGCTCCGGATCATGATAACCAGCCACTTCCCTCCCAAAACACGTCTCTCCATGGCCAGCCGCATGTTAATCAATGAGGTATGTCTTTTGTCTCCCACCACCGCCCTTTCTCCTTCTGAATTTGCCTTTTCCTGTAGCAGCGTTTGGGTCGAAATGGAACTCTTGTGTTTTTTCTGGATCCCTGATAGCATTTTCCCAGATTTTATCATTCTGACACTGACTTTACTGAATCATCCCTTGCTATCTGTCCCCATGGAGATTTTAGCAGAGAAAGTTTCAAGTCATTATGTGGTTATGTTACCTGGAGCTGTTGCTCACAGGAGGTGCCTCTTGCATTGATCTGACATTAATATCGCTTGCATTTATTTAATAATACGGTACTCCACTGAGTCTGCACTTAGTCTGGCCCTGGTCTTGTAGTACTCCTGCAGTCAATTCTACAGCCACTGGTCCATCTCTTATAAAAGTTGTATCTGTGAGATTTATCTAGTCATCTACAAGCAAGCATCGTGTTATACCTGACCAAAATTCATCCCTTTTGCTTTTAAAGCCAAATTTTTAAAAAACTCTGCACATCTCTCTTTCTCTGTTCCTCCCTTTCTCTTTAAAAAATTAAAGTTTAAAAAAAAATAAAATCTGTCTTTCAGCAAGAATTTGTGCCTCTATTTACAGAGACAAAGGCTGATCAACAGCAGGACTTACACCAATGGTGAGTCAGAAGTAGCAATCAAAATACCTATCAAGCACGTGCTGGAGAATGGAACAGGCCCCAGCAACTCTGCCGAGCGGGGTGTGAATGGCACACGGCGGGACGAAGACATGGCTGAGGCTGGGAATGAGACAGAGAACGAGAATGAGGATAACGAGAACAATGAAAATGATGAGGAAGAGGAAGAAGATGATGACGACGATGACCACGAAGGGCCATACACACCTTTTGACCTACCCAGTAAGAAGCTCCTGGGTTTGTGTTGTTCCAGAAAGCAGAACTCAGTTTGGGTGTGCCAGAAAGCATCGCAGAGGCGTGTTGAGGTAGAAGTGTCTCTGAGAGCTCTCATCAGCCTGCACCTCCCAGTGTAGTTCCTGGTCACAGGTAAAAGATGAGAGGAACTGGGAAGCAGCAGGAACTTCTCAGGAGGCAGACTCAGGGGCTTGGACGCACCTCTGCTGCAGCTCATGCGTTGGCCCAGCGCTGCTGCTGCAGTCAGATGGGAGAGGCAGCAATCTCCACGGGGCGGTTCCTACCCCCAAAACCTGGGTCACGCTCTGGAGAGGCCCATCTCTCTCTGCTGACTGCGAGGAAGCTGAGGATGGTGGGGCTGCTGGCAAGGTGCCTGAACGCAGGTCAGATGCGTCTGCGCCTAGGCCTCACCTTTGGTGGGAAATGAGGTGCGCTCTTACCTCGGTGGTAAGGTGTAGTGCTAGCGGAGACAAGGCAGTGGTGGTGCTGGTGTGGAGCAGGGACAAAAGAAAGTCCTGGGCGCTTCTGTTTCCTGCTGTTAACTAGGCACAGCCACAGTGTCTTCTCATTCTTTCTGGAGGGCTTAGAAAGTCAGAACAGCAAGGTGACTTGTGAAAAACCACATGTGCCTCAGGTTGCTGAGCACTGCGCCTGCAGGATGGAGATCTCCTTTCTGCCAAGTCCCTTTTAACCCCATCAGGGCTCTAGTCCCGGGATGATTATAACGTATCTCTACCCTGCCTTTGACTCACACTTGCCACAGCTGGCAAGATCTGCTGTGTTGCAGACAAGCCAGAATACTGTAGGGACTGGTCCTGTCCTTTACAGCTGAGATACATTTTTGGGAAGCCCTGTTCAGATCTGCTCACTCAAACAGCATAGCTGTAGTTCGAGTAAGAAAAAAACTGAGCTGGAAGAGAGTAATTTAGATATCCTGTGGACCATGACACTGGATTCATGGTATAGGAAAGGTTGCCGTGGACGTCTGGAGATCTCTGGTTCAAAACCCTGCTCAGAGCAGGTTGCCCAAGGCTGCATCCAGTTGAGTTTTGATTATCTATAATGATGGAGATCCCACAGTCCTTTTGGGTACCTGTTCCAGTGTTTGACCACCCTCATGGTAGGAAAAAAAAAAAAAGAAAATGCACAACTTATGGTAGCTTCTATTCTGAATTTCCATTATTGCAAGTTGAGTCTGTTGGCTCTTATAGTTTCCTTGTGCATTTCTGTGAAGGGCCTGGCTCCATCTTTTCTGTACCCTCCCATTAGGTCGTTGAAAATGGATCAGATCGCTTTCTAGAACTTGCTTTTTATGTGGTACCTGTTAGAACTTGACCCAGGGAGGGTAGTAGGTGTGCTCTGACCCTTCACTTAACAAACTCTCAGGGAGGCACTTCGTACTCCTTCCCTGTGCCCCTCGCTGCCCTCCCATCTCTGCCATTGCACCGTGATCTTCTGAACAAGGAATGTCTTTTGTATTATTATCTATTATCTGTTTGAATAGCACTTAGGCTGAGGTGTTCCTGGCATCTTGCTTGTTAATATTAACAAAATAGTAACATTCTGGACTAAAGCACACTAGAATTGTGATTGTTTCCCGTTTTTGTTTTACAGCTGGCAAGATAGAAATCTTGAAGTGGCTCTTCACATGGCCATTGAGTTTTGTCCTGTACTTCACAGTACCCAACTGTAACAAACCCCACTTGGAAAAATGGTTCATGGTTACCTTTGCTTCTTCTACCCTCTGGATTGCAGCTTTCTCCTACATGATGGTGTGGATGGTACGTACCAACTAAAGCAGAAACTACAGCTTGGGAGAGGCAACGGAAGTGGTTTTTGTCAGCTTAGAGAAATGTGTAGAAAGTTCTACATACCTGAATTTTTAAATGAGAAACCTTAAGTCTGCTTCCATTTCTATTAGATCTGTCCACACTGAGAGAAGAAAATTAGGGGCCAGTAGCCATGGCCTTTGAACTTGATTCAGGGCTGGAATTTCACCCAGATTCTTTAACAAGGGAAAAAAATTACACTTGCACCGATTTAACACCTCCTAGTCGTGCAGGGCAGTGTAAAGAGGCCCTGATGCTAGTAAGAATCTGGCCTCCATAGCTTTTCCTTTTCTTGGAGCAAGCAAGCTTGAGAGACAGAGTTGTGAATGATAACACTTTGAACTCAGCATGAAAAAAAGCATGACATTCAGCCAAATTCTTGCACAACTACTCTAGTCAACAGGAACTTAATTCTGCCTCATTATCCTAAAGGTAGAAGGGGATAAATAAAAGTGAACACAGGGAAATCCAAGCATAGTTGGCCTGTTCACAGGGGAGGAGTTTTGGGCACTGGCTGGATCATTGAGCCTGTTAGCTTGCTGCTGGCCTCATTACATGATATGTGTAGGTGAAAAGTGTAAGTTGTCCTCGTTAGGATTACAGTAATACTGCAGCGTGGATTGTGTTTCTTTTGGGGCGGTCTGTACTCTTAAGCAGAATCAGACAATGACGGGGCATTAGCATCAGGAGAGGGTCTAAAAAGGGAGACCTGGGTTTGGGCTGCTGCACTTGCGATGGAGTACACAATTCATGGTCTGTCTCGACATGGGACCCGAAGAGCATGGAGACACCTTGCTAAGGCGCTGGCCCCTGCTTCCCTACTGGGAAGGGGGAGGCAACAAAAAAATCTTCACTGCTTTCACAATTCATTCTTGCACTAGATGCAAAAATGAATGCCAGGCTTTTCCCTGCGGACTAATCAAAGCAGTTACAGAAGAGGGGTTTTTATTTTGTTTTGTTTTCAATAACCCATGCTACCCTGAACAGGCAGTAGAAAGTTACTTGTTTTCTTCTGCTTTTCATCTGCAAGGATGAGGTGTTTTTCAAGAAAAAAGCTATCCCGGCTTTCCCTAACTGAAATACCAGAGCCCACAGGGTTGCTGCGCTGCTTCTAATGTGTGGTTCACATTTCTTGGAGTATGCTGCAGGGAGTTCAGAAGAGCAATTAAATGTGGCTAATAGGAAATGGCCATCATTAGGCAAAGGCATCCAAAATTCAAAACTATTAATCAATTTGAAGAGCACTAATTTATCATAGACTGCATAGCAAAGGAAAGAGGAAATTAAAGGTGTCTCCTCTCTGCTAATAGGAATTGTTTGCAGTCATCTGGGGGTATGTCCCTGCATATGGCATTTTCATAGTATAACGAACCATGGGGTTGTTTTAGTGTCTGCTTAGCTATTATTTGTATATAATAAAGTCTGCAAACTTCAGCCAAGATCAGGAGACAGGGTAGTGGGCCACCATACAGTCTGTTTTCCAGGTTAGCATCAGGAAAATTGTGGATGAAAGGTGTGAAGCAGGTAACCAAAGAGGGTGCATAGCAGGTCAGTGCTATCCTCTGCCAGGTGATGAATATACTAAAAAAGCCTGTCACTGCTTCTCTTTAAAGAAAGTGTGAGTTTCCACTGAGCAGTAAACTCTGTCTCGCAGCATCTTGCAGAATTGGGCCAAACTGGTCCCTGATTTTAGTTCTTGTAAGCAGCTTGACAGTTTATTTCCTCTCCTTAGGTGACAATCATTGGCTACACACTGGGAATTCCAGATGTGATCATGGGAATCACTTTCTTGGCAGCTGGAACCAGTGTGCCGGACTGCATGGCAAGCCTTATCGTAGCAAGGCAAGGTAGGTTCATCACAGAGATGTCATACTGTTACAGAAGTGTTTCCTTGTGTCCTCTTCCTCTCTAGGTAGCTCAGATGTGTCCTGAATGTGAAAACATACAGAGCGCTTTTCCTGAGGCTGAAATTTAAAACAAGAACAAAGAAGAAAATTAATTATGTTGCTATTGGAAAGCAGCTAACAGGTTCTTAATGATGGTGTGGAACAAGTTTTGGCGCTATTGTCAACTTCAAGCCTTCCCCAAAACTCACAATGTTTTTCTTAATTTAATTGTCGGTGGTATAGAATTGTTCAGAACATGGCATAAGGGTCTTTCGGGTCACTTTCCAGCTTTTCTCCACAGTCATAAGGACTGGAAGATACTACTGGTTTTAAGGAAAACTTTTTTCCCCCCTTTGTGACTCCAGCAATGGGTGTTGTAAGAGAAAAAGAAAGTTGTCAGTACTGCTTTGGGGAATAAAAACAGTGGCTCTTCATTGAAATAACTGGCTACTTATTAGACTACACGAAGACCTAATCTAATCAGTCCAGTATAGAAATTCATGTGTCATGGTTACAGTAGAGCATCAAAAGCCCCACTGAGCATGGCACAAGAGTGCCGGCAGGTCACAGCCAGTGGCCAGGGTCCCCACTCCAGTGGAGGATTAGTTGAGGGAAGTTCTCAGATGATCCTAGAAGGCGGATTCAGCCCCTTCAACCCTGCTGGCCTCGTATGATGGGGAGGGCAAAGGGGAAAGGGAAGGGATAGGGTGAGGGAGATCTCCCTTAACGCTTTGCCTTAATCCATGGAAGTTGTCTGGCTATTTCTTTTTAAAAGTTGAAAGACTTTTCTGAGACATGTCTGATTGTACGTGGTTTCCATTTCTGCAGGTATGGGGGATATGGCTGTGTCCAACTCCATCGGAAGCAATGTTTTTGATATTTTAATTGGCCTAGGCCTCCCGTGGGCTTTGCAGACCCTAGCAGTGAATTATGGATCATACGTAAGTCCTACATTTGTTCACATGATTCTTCTCTGGTTTTATTTATTTATTTAAATTTTTTTTATAAAACAGATCTATTTAAGAAAAAAAAAAGTCCAAAATTCTGTGGATTGGATTTGAAGAAACAAATAGTTTTGCTTTGTTACGATTTAGGAGAAGTAGCAATTAATTGTCAGTGGACATCCTCCATCCTTTGGAGGACAAGTATTTCCATTTCCTCCTTAAAGGCAGCAGTCTGTGCTGAAATAAGCTAACTCACTAGAGTATACTGTATTTTCACACACTTGAATATATTGCAAATAAGGTGAATGATCCTGTTTTTAATAAGGCAGGGGGGATAAACACAGAGGTGGAAAGTAAAGGATAGAGCAGACCTGTAGGGCTTTTGGTAAAAAAAATTCTAGCGTTACTAAACTGTTAACACACTGGAAGATGAAGGAAGCTGTTAAATAACTGGATATTTCAGAGCATGACCGTCACCAGGAAACACTGCAGAGCTTTCCCATTGGAGAAAACCTACCCAACACCAATGAAACCGTCCTTTACTTCCCAAATGATAGAAGAGCCACCCCCCCACCCCCAAAGTTGTTGCAAACTCCCTTCTGAGAAGGAAGAGCAGGAGATGCCATGAAGTCCCAGAGGGAAGTCACTGTTGCTGTTGCTGTTAGCTGGACAACACTCAGACAGCAGTGTAGGACAGGAAAGATTCTTGATTACAATCACTGAGTGAATGCAAAGTTAAAAGACTGGAGAATCACAGAATTATTGAGGTTGGCACGTACCTCTGGAGATCATCTATTCCCCAAGCCTCTGCTCAAAGCAGAGTCAGCTAGAGCAGGATGCTTAGGGCCGTGTCCAGTTGGGCCTTGAATACCTCCAAGGATGGAGACTGCACAGCCGCTCTTGGCAGCTTGTTCCGGCGTTTGACCACTCTCACAGTAAAAAAGGATTCTTATGTGTAAATGGAGTTTCTGTATTTAAAATTGTGTGTGTTGCCTCTTGTCCTTGTCCTTGCCCTCTTGTCTTCTGAGTGGTGTCCAATGGATACCACTCAGAAGAGTCTGGCTGCACCTTCTCTATCCTCTCCCATCAGGTATTTATACACATCGATAAGATCCCCCTGAATCTTATCTTCTCCAAGCTGAACAGTTCCAGCTCTTTCAGCCTCTCTTTGTATGTCAGATGCTGCAGTCCCTTAAATCATCCTTGTGGACCTTCACTGGGCTCGCGCCAGTAAGTCCATATCTTCCTTGTATTGGGGAGCCCAGAACTGGACCAAGCACTCCAGGTGTGTCTCACCAGTGCTGAGTAGAGAAGGATCTTCTCCCTCTACCTGCTGGCAACACTTCTCCTAATGCAGCCCAGGATGCTGTTGGTGCTCCATGCCACAAGGGTGCATTGCGGACTTCAGCTTGGTGTCCACCAGCATCAACAGTTCTTTCTCTGCCGAGCTGCTTCCCAGCTGGTCAGCCCCAGCATGTGTTGATGCATGGGGTTATTCCGTCACAGGTGCAGGACTTTTCATTTCCCTTTGTTGATGTTTATGAGTTTCCTGCCTGAGCATTTCTCCAGCCTGTCCAGGTCCCTCTGGACGGCAGCACAACCCTCTGGTGCATCAGCCACCCCTTCCAGTTTTGTATCAGCTGCAAACTCGCTGAGGGTGCCCTCTGCCCCATCATCCAGTTCATTAATAAAGACGTTAAGCAGTATTGACCCCGGGGGTAAACCACTAGTGACTGGCTTCCAGTTGGTCTTTGAGCACAGCGGTTCGGCCAGTTATCAGTCCACTCCACTGTCCACTTATTTAGTCTGTTGTTCCTCTGTTTGTCTATGAGGATGTTTGAGAGACAGTGTCAAAAGCCTTGCTAAAGTCAACATAAACAACATCTGTTGCTCTCCCCTCATCAGACAAGTCCACCTCATCATAGAAGGCTATCAGGCTGGGTAAACGTGATTTCCCCTTCATAAATCTATATGTCTACTTGCAATCACCTTCTTGTCCTTCATATGTTTGGAAGTGGTTCCCAGGATTATTTGCTCCATCACCTTCCCAGGGATCAAGGTCAGGCTGACCAGCCTGTAGGTCCTTGGATCTTCCCTCTTCTTGAATACAGGAGTGACAAAAGGAAGCAATGCTGTAGGAATAAAATCCCTTTCTTTAATGAGCAGCTTATCTGTAGCTCATCTATTTTTTTGCGGAAAAGGATGAAAACAAGTGGCTGAACAGAAGCAGCCAGCTTTCGTGGAGGCAAAACAATGTCACTACTGTTTTGCACACCCAGAATGTTCATTGTACAGTGTGATCACATGGTTAGAAAAGGCAGTCTTGGAAAGAGCCCCACAATTAGCAAAGAGAGTTTCCTCAGTTTTCACTTGCGGTTCCTGGATTTCTCTCCAAATCCTTGGATAACTGGATGACAAAACAAAACAAGCCCCCCTCCCCATCCCCCCCATTACTAGTAATTAATTATTTAAGTATTACTAAGTTGCCAGAAAAGGCTAGAGTTAGCTGGGTGAGGTGTAGCCTGGTGACAGCATTAAGAGCTGGACGGTGCTGTTTGTTATTCGGGGAGCTCTGCTGATGTGCCTGGCACCGAGGTCAGCAGGGGCAGAAGACAAGGAGCTCCTGCTCCCCGAGGTCCGCAGGGCTTAGCCTTGGGCTGCTCGCACGAGCGAGGCCTGCTCGCTGGGTGGGGGTTCACAGGCTCAGGCCAACCTGCTTGTCCCCTAAATGTGGCTGTGAGTCAGAGGTACTAGGTAATTTCTGAGCTAGTAGTCACAATTTAGTACCGCTCCTTTGGTATTTAGCAGGGTCCAAATTTGTCTTTGTAGCATCTCCTCCAACAGACGAGCCTTATTTTTCTGGGAGTGTAAACACTCAGGGCTTTCTCCAGAGTACGGTATTTCTCTAATATCATACTCTGTAAAATCCTTGTGTATCTCTTATTCCAGGCTGCCTGACTCAGAATCCCCTGTGGCCAAATTTTGCTCCCTGTTAATGCTGGTGTAAAGAGTGCTGGCATGTTACTGTGCAGAAATGGAGAAGAGGATCTGCTCCCTTTTACTTTCCCTTTGTCTGTCTCTGTGCTGCGGTGTGCAGCGTGGTGTCCTGTGATTATGTGCATTCTGAACTTTCTCAGCCACATGCGGTAAAGCGGCTTCACACACTAACCAGCCGAGCAGCTGCTCCCAACCAGAAGGAGATTTATGGGGTTTCATTCTGAATGTGAAGAGCAGTCTCGCTGCTAATGGCGCTTTCAGCTGCTGTAGCACCCTTTGTAGGATGAGCTTGTGTTTGAGCCTTCCTTAAACTCCCTAAGGGCAGGTGGGTGTTTCAGAGCCCATTTTACAGGTGGCATGTTTTGATTTGAGGTAAGCAGAGAGCTTTGGGTGAGATGCAGCCTGCAAGCTTGTGGCGGGTTGTGAGACCGATATATTGAAAGCATTGTCCCGCGAGGTCCCGGTTACTGCCTAGTTTTGTCATACGCCCGGCAGCAACCACAAGGAGCCCCATGCAGAATCGGGACTCCTTGTTTAAACAAGTTCACTCTATGAGACAGTGCCTGAGGGGGGAGAATACAGCTTGTGATCTAATAGATAAGACAGGAAAAGAGCAAGAGGAGACCTATCAAAGAGAGACTAATGGAATCCCTGGAGGTCACATAGTAGGTAAGTGGCAGAACTGGAAATAGACTGTGAACCTCTTGAGACACATCCTGGTGCTGGGTTGCTGAATCACAATCTTTTCGATTAAGTGCCTCTCCCACTTCCGACTGCCCCTTTCCCAGGCCCATCATCGATGGATGTTTCAGCTTTTATTTATTTTATTCTTCCTTTCTTGTTACAAGAAAGGAATGGAAAACCGTCTTTTGCTTCTCAGGCTGCATCTTGGAAGCATGTCACCTGTTTTAGAGACGGAAGTTCCCCTGCTTCTGTTTTCCTACTTTAAATGACACGTTTTGCTGTAGGATGTGGGTACACCGCAAGTGGAGACTGCAGGGCAGTCTCAGCCCCAGCCTGAACAGGGGGGCTGCACCCACATGATGTGACATAGGAAGCTGGCACACCAGGCAGTGCTTTGCAAAACTGCTGTGTGCTCCAGGGCAGCGGTCTCCAATATCATTCACCCTGCCTTGCCTGTGTGTATCTGTTACCACTAACCGGGTCTGTCTCAGTGTCATCATCAATGTACGATACTGGATTTTTATTCTCTTCCTTCCAGTGCTGACTAGAGTCGGTCCAAACCCAAGCCAGAGAATGCTCCATCTCGTGCTTCTCCAGGAAAATGTTAGTGTTGGTGCAGAGAAGAAAAGGTCCTCCTCTGCCCTCCCCCTTTGCCTTCAACTCAGTTGTCAGTCCCACAGTTCTTGGTTTGGGCCAGGCCACTGATGCTTTTCCCATCAAAAAGCAGATGTAGTCAATATCAAACAGCACATCCGATCCCTTCTGTTTCTACAACGTCTAGTTTCCAACCCAACTACGTATTTATTATTTTAAGAGTCCTTGTTATTTCTGGATACCCATTAATGTCCAGGCACTAACTCTGCCTTCCTCTGTGCTTCCCACTGGAGCTTTCATCTCCACTACTCAGAGGTCACTTGGCCACCCTCCTGCTGCAGCTCTGGCCTTCTATTGTCAACCATAGCTAATCTAGCATGCCAACAGGACTTTCGGAGAAAAAGCGATCCCTCTGAACCTAGAGAGACCTTTGGAAGAGTTCACTTTCTCATCTCTTCCAGCTCTGAGTCCTGGACATGTTGCTGACTCTGTAATCCTGTAAGCATCCTTCCCCAGTGGCCCTGGCAAATCCAGAGTGGAAGGACATTTCCTCCATGTCTTCCATCCAATAGCTTCCCTCTGGAATCTTTTTTTGGATGTGAAGCTGTAAACCAGACATCAGCCAGGAGTATTTTAGAGAACAGGAATTTTAGCCTAAGGATAAAGAGCCAGGTTCATTTGTTCACATCAGCATTTGGGAGTATAATCATATGCCTATCCATCACTCCTCCGCCTGATAACTTCAGCCAGTTTCAGCAAAATTTGACAGTAAGTTAGAAGTCTTAGAGACATTACATGCCTTTCATGCAAACAGGCAGCTAGAGGGAGAAGGAGTGACACCAGTGCGAGCCTTGTTAGTCATCAGAGAGTCCAGAGGGAAGCGGACACTTGAGAAACGCACATCGAGACAGCAAGCGTCACTGCTTTGCTACTCGCTGACCAGTCTGCTATTCACCATTTTAATTCCAAGGCACTATGATGAATCTTACGACATTAGGACAAAGCTGGCCTTCATCTCCTCACAGCCAACATCTGTGTATCTGTTCCCTGCCCCATTCTGGCCCAGGTATCTGCATATAGACCACCTTAAATCCTCTGAGGGCAGAGGGAGGATAGGTTCAGTGGATCTGTCAGTCATCGGCAGACATTAAGGTCGAGGATAGCAACAGGGCGGCAACTCTGAGTGTCTGCAGGGGTCCCTGCTTCCCACAGCATCACCCTTCACTTCTGTGGATGTTGCTCCTCCTCCTGCTCTGGGGTGCCAGACTCTTTCCAGCTGTCACATTAGCATCTGAAAAGTGATGTGCTGGTATCGCTGCAGCAGCAGTATGCAGCTTGGGAGGTATTAATGCATTAATGTATTGGCTCCAAAAACCTGTGGATGGGCATAGCAGCAGGTGCACGCTGAAGCTACTAACTAGTCCCTCCAGCTTCCTCATGGAATAGTTTGCACATATTGAGTGCATTTGCTCCCTGGTTTCATGACAGGGAGACTGGGATGATTATACTGTAGTAGAGCAAAAGCATCCGGTCCCTTCCAAAGCTCTAAACGATACAGGAATTCTCTCCAGCCCTAACCCCTGCATTTCTTAATACCTTGAGTGTCTACGTGCAGCACTCCTTGTTGCGTACTCCAGGGTGTGTACCCTCTGCAGAGTTAATTGTGTGATACAGAGCAAACCAAGGATGCTTTCTTAGGAGTCTCAAAAGAGGTCCAAGAAGGAAATTCCATTGAAACATGCAGGAATGCAGCACATGTCTGAAGTTCCAGTTTGTTGAGACTGCTGTCTTATGGCAAGACCCTGGGGAATGCAGGATTTACACTGGATTTCCACTGCCAAGCAGGGACACTGCAGGAAAAGGATCCCCAAACAGACAGAGGACCTGCAGCTTTTTCAGCCAAGGGACTGGAAACATAGCAGAGTCCTTCTAATATTCCTGAATGAGGTAATTTCTCTCATATTTGGACTCTGGAGCAAAACCAGTTTGGGTTTTGGCAATAGCTCCTTGTTTTTCCCTTCAGCGACTGCCAGAAAAGAACTGGAAAATGGAATCACTTTTATTTTATTTCCATTGTTTTTCCTCTGCTGTTTAGCTTCAGCCTTGGTTACTTATTACCTGCAAGAGCTGCGTGGGAATAGCTGGAGCTGGTGGCAGTATCTTTGTATTTGCTACACAAGAAGCAGGGAGATAGCCTCTGTTCAAATTCAGAGTAGATTTTGAACTTGCAAACCTTTCATGTGTGAGCAGTCAAAACAGAGCGTTCTTCTGGCTTGCTTTAGCCACTAGATACAAGCCAAACCTCAAAGGAGAGTTTGCAAATGTTGATTTTTTTCCTCCTTGCAGTATGAGGGAGTGCTTCGTCTGCAGACAGTTCTCTCCTGGGGAAGAAGCATTTCCTATTCTTAAACAGAGAACTGAGCTTTTCCTTCTATAATTAAGAAGATTCCAGCTGAGGCCCTTTTTCTGCTCTTTGCTAAAAACTGAAATTATCTCCTCCCTTACTGTGAGTTTTGAATGTTTTGCTAGCCTTGTTTTCCCTGGACTTACACATTCTCATATATCCTGAGAAAACCTATTCCATTGCCTCTTGCAGGAAATGCCACTTGTTTCATGAGGAGGCTGCTTGACTGATTTCTACCCTGATTTTGACAGATCAAGGACACATTTTTCTTAAGCTTTTGTACCAAATTTCAGAATCTTCTGAGCTCCTGTGCTCACAGTTAGAAGTCACAATAAGAAATAGGGCAGGCTACAGTGCTATATAGTCCCCCTATTGTGGGAATAGTTTGTCAGTTAAAACTGTATTTCCAGAGCTGTAGACTTACTGGAAATTAGTGAAACAGCAGCAGGTAGTCCAAAATCAAATGCAGAAAAAGAAAGGATCCTTTAGGCAAGTGGAGAACTAAAATGAGAGAAATGAGAAATAAGTGAACAGTGGCTATTCAGCCTCGTTAGGATTTAACTACCTCAGAACCACTGAGCAATACTGTATAAAACAATTCATGTTCTGTATGATTACTTTTTGAAATAGATAGGTGGGCGTTAGGTTAGAAAATGTTGAAAGGCTACCAGAGCTGGAGAGAAGGTTAAAAAAAGCAGCACGCCTACTTGTGCAGCTTTTGTGATTCTAGCCATTGCTGTGGACAGAATGGCTGTAATGTAGGCCTGGGCCAAACAGGAGGGGATTGTAGGAAAACCTTTAGCGTTAGCAGGTAGGATAAGACAGTAGGAAGCTGTTAGACCTGCCTTTTTGTTCTGATGAGCAACTGCTGCTGTGCACCAATTAGCGCAACACTGTGCAGAGTTGCAGCAGACTTAGAGCAAATCTGAACCTGTCTCTTTTGAAACCATGTGTTCTCTTTGTTGGTGATAGGTAAGTAATAGCAATGTTTACTAGAAGTAAGTGGTCTTGTTTTCATTAATATTTGGGGGTTTTCATTATATTTTCAGAGAACTATTTCCAGAGCTAGGCATAGGCTAGCCAAGAGCTTTGGCAGCAGTCCTCTGTTACTCTTCATGCAAGAACTAAATACCTCAGTGCCCAGTAGCAGATTTGATAGAAGAGAATATGTGCTCGTACCCCAGACAATGTGGGCTATTTGCCCAAGCCTACCTCCCTCAGCTTTGGTAAGTGGGGAGTGCTCTAATGTGATCTGTGCATCAGGGAAGTCGCTGCTGGCTGATCTGACGCTGGAAACCCCTTCTACCACCAGTGCAAGGTTCACCGGAGAACATCTCTCCAAATCCTCAGGCTGCAGCCCCCCCAAATGCTTGGCAGTGAGTTTCATCTAGCTCCGAGACCTTTCTTTGTTGGAGTGAGAATATTTAGCAAAAAACATCCCTCAAAGACCAGACTACCATTGCATTTTGGACCTGAACAAACCCAGACAGCTTTCATTCTCTTCTCAATGTGAGCTATAAAGTCTGCAAGAATCTCAAAGCACTGTATTAGTCCAAGAAACCTTTACAGTAAGAGGTATCTGGGCAACAGGCTTAAACAGGAATTATATCTACAATGAGGGGGGTTTCTTACTGGTGTAAATCGGCTTGCTGTCTTAAATAACCCAGAGACCCTGGGCACGGTGCCTGAACGTATGCCATTCTCCACATGTGCGAAAGTCCAGTGAGGTCAGACTTACTACGTGTGCCAGAAGAGCAATGCATCATACGCAGCTGGACTCCCTGCACACCCCATGCAGAGCTGCTCTGTGCATAAGCAGCAAGCCAAATTAATTGGGCTATTGGTGTGCACATAGAGTAACTCCCCAGCATGTATACTGCAACTCCACTGCATCTGGAATTACACCCAGCACCCATCTATGGAATCCATCTCCTAGCCGTCCCAGGGCAAATCTGCTTTGGGGACAGGCTTACATCAATGTCTGTTTGTTCCAGCTGTCTTTCTGTTGTTTTCCGTTCACTTCTCGTTGTTTTATAGCCCTTCTCACCTGTCGTCTTTGTCCTCTTCTGTCCCTTTTCTGTCTGCTCCATGGCATGGCAGGGAGATGCCATGCGTGCATCACCTGAGCCACAGTGGAAACATCTGGAATTCTGCACAGCTTTTATAGTGCTTTGAGCTCACCAACCAGGGTTTTTTACCCCAAGAGTTGCACTTTTTCTTCCAGAAAGTCCATCTGTGATATGTAGCCAGTTCAGCCAAATGAGCTTCCTGACAAAGTGCATTCCACAGCTAGCATTTGCTCGCCCAAGGAAACCACCCTTTGCTATGTACATGGAAGGGTTTTAATCCTGCTGTCCCATGGCAGAGTGAGGTATTAGGCGATGACCCTAATAAATGGACCGATTTTTTCTGGAGCAAAAAGCACTGGAAATTGAAAACTGCATTAGAAATCACCCTTTCACCCCTCCTAGGAAATCCTTGCTTTCTATGGGAATAGTCAAGCCTTGTATAGGAAAGTTCTTGTTATTTAGGTTAATTAATGGCTAATTGCTTTGCTCAGCAGTGGGAGCTGGGCTAGATCCCAGGCCAGGAGCGTTGCTAATTAAGCCAAGCTGAGAACTGTTAACCTGGAGTGAAACTGAAGTGTTTTAATGCAGTACCACTGCAAGGGAAAATTGGTGCCCACACTGCTGAAGGGGTTGCCATGTTTGCTTTGCCTGTGTGGGATCAGCATGACGGGCGTTACTATTACATTTGTAAAGCTGTCACAGATCGTTAGCATACACTTTCTACTTTTGAATAATCCTTAATAGCAACTTTTGTTCCCCTGAATGACCTCTAAAGAGGAGCCTTGCAGACAGTCCAAAGAAAGCAGTCCCAAACACCTCTCTTCGGAAGCACTGTCCTCAGCAGATTAGACACAGAGGCCTTTGGAGTGGTCTTCTTCCCAAATGTCTGCCGGTTTTATGGAGGCTAATGATGTAACTGAGAAGCAGCGTCTGCACTTCAGGTTGAATTCAGACATTTTCCATGCTAAAATAATTCCAGCTGCTTCATTTGCTTCCCTTTCCTGTAGATTCCTTTCCGATTGATGTATTTCATACTGGCAGTTTTTACAGATATTGGCACTGGTCAAACAGAATTTGTGACCAAAATCCAGACAGGAATTTATTGTAAAATAGTATCTGTCTTTCCCAGCCAGCTGCTGCTCATTTGGGGTAGCAGGGAAGGTGGCTTTAAATTTGTGTTTTAGTTACACGAAGTTGGTTTAGGGTTTTTTTGCATTTTAGAATAACTAAAGTGGAAATCCAGGTTAGCTGTCGTGTATGGACTATTCAGATTAGGGGAAGCAAGAGAAGAGAAGTGGATGCATGGGAGTGAAAGAAGCGCAGTGGACTAATCTGTCTCTCCAGGGAGCAGTAATGTGTGCACAGAGCCCCCAGATGAGCTTGTCCTGGCTCCTTAGTGTAACAGGAAATATGCTGTAGGATATCATAGAAAAAGGTCTTCTGGGCCAGAACCTGACGTTGTCTCTCATTGCAAGAGCAGCTCTTGTTTCAGCAAAACTTTGAGGTTTGCTCAGGACTGGTAATAGAAGCTGCAGTGGCCTTAGAGACTTCTTCCATAGCTGCAAAAATACATTTCCTCCTGTCCACCGCTTACCACCTGCAGTTTACATTAACAGCAGGATCGTTACATTTTTCACCTTCAGTTATGCAGACAGTCCCAAAACTGGCCTTCACACTCTGAAGCAATCCAAATCCTTCATTTCCTTGGACAGTCACTCTTGTGAGAATATTGTATTTTACATGTGATGGCCATAGGAATATAATGGTCCCGCTGTACATACATACACTTATAGCTTATGTCTTAAAGAAATCCTGTAATACCTTTAAGAAGAAATGATCATCACGGCTGTAGCCTTTTTTATGATGGCAAAAATCACTAAAGAAGGAAAATGTGCCATTTGTGTAAGCCAGTATTTTCACATACATGAAGATAACAGCAAATCTCAGGCCGCAACAGAGCTCTGCAAATTGGTGGGACGCTTGTGAGTACAAATGCTATAACAATTCCAGTGTGTAGTAGCTGTGCAAGACCTATTCATGCTTATTACGGTTTACTGGAAGTACAGCAATGCGTCGGCATGCTGCATCTTGAGCATGTGCAGGAGAAGAGAGAAATCCTTCCAGCTGGCTTTTTGCAGCATGCTTGACCTTGTGTCCAGCATGGATTTGCATAGAGGATCCTGGGTGGATGGAGTTTATTGCAGGCTCAGGTTTGCAAAACGTCAGAACCGATAATCCTTTTCTTGACTCTGGAAGTTGGATTCTCCCCTCAGTTGTCCTTGGGGAATGAAGCTAAATCGTTGCTGTGGATTTGGGGGCAATATTTGGGTGAGAAGTTTTTCCTGACTGTGATGCAAAAAGATACAAGTGCCTGAGCAGTCTTGCATTCATGAAATTGTAGTGCCGCTTATCATCAAATTAGCAATACCCACTTCTCTTGCAAATGGGCTGCTTTATAGTCTAACTGGAAGGATGCAAGCACTGAAAAGGGGCCAGTGATACACTATGTACCATTATTTTCTGTGTTCACAGTTGAGAAAATAATACTGTGGCAGAGAAGTTTAGTTTGAATTGTTTATTGGACTAAAAACAGTTTAAAAAACAGGAAATAAATCCAGCTGTTAGAAAAAAATGTGGTGTTTGAGGTGGATGAACTTCCATTCTGGGAACTATTTTCTTGTCTGCAAATCATTTGCAGGAATGGACTAATGCTTTCGCTTTTCCTCATATACAAATGTAGAACAAGCTGAGCAATTACGAATTGGATATCAGCCCATTTAAGGAAGATCACTGCATTTAGTTTTGCTGTTTGACCTCAGCAGCAGAGCGGTGTGACTGAAAGTATACCTGTGCTGCACAAAATCAAAGTCTACTAGACAAACAGTAGCAATGTCCTTTTCTAAAGCATCCTTGAAAAATGCTTGTACATAATTTCTTGCTAGGATTGATCTCTGCCAGGAAACTCAAATAGTCAGTTACTACTTTAAATAGTAATCAGTTTTGGTTACTGTCATCTGAAACTCAACTTCACGTAGAGTTTCACTGCACAGAAGGTGCAGGGAGGAATACAATGGGCTGTGTTACCTTACAGTGGCCTTAAGATAATAATTGATATCAGGTGGTCTAAAGATTTACAATTCAGTCGCCTGTAGCACCCACCGTGCAGCTGCCAGCTGCCCTGTTGCTTCCCTGGAGAAGCCAACCTTCCCTAGGAGGAAGACTCCTTCACACAGTAGCCCCTGCAGAAATGCCTTGAGAGACTCCACCTGGCTGCTCCCTTAACGATACTGCAGATGATACCGTTTGAGAAGATCATATAAAAATGCCCAAAGGGGCAATGATTAAGCTCCCCAAGAGAAGAATGGGAAACGGAGGAGAAGTGTGATCCTAGCTGAGGAACAGGATTGGAGAGGTGGCTTTGCTCCCTGTACCCTTCCTATGTAGCTTTTGGTTTATGTCACATAAAATCATGGTTTTAAATGTATTTAGGGCTTAAAGATGCAGGTGAGTGCCTTTGGTTAGTCTCCAGAGCCTCTAAAAGTGGCAGTTAAATAGCTCCACAGCTTGAGGACCTGTATCTCGGTTCTCCACTTGCACAGTGGAAGTAATTGTGGCTCTGTCGTGGAGACAGCTACATCAGAGCCTGTGATGCGCCTGGGTACCTTAGCGATGATATCTCTACACAGCCCTGCAGGCAATAAGTTGTCTCTTTGCCTTATTTGCCTCAGAGCTAAATAATGTTCAGCCTGTGCTAGTGTGCCATGATGCATTGATATCGATGATTTTCAGCAGCTGAGGTTCAGGCTGTGAGATTACTGCCTTGTTTCCTTCACCGAGATGAGTAAGAGTAGGGAAGAAATGATGTGTTTGTGTGTGTCCTTGTTTATTTTCCCCCACTGTGAAGCATTAATTGGTGACTGAATGCAAAATTCCCTTTCCCCCATTTGTTCTTACAGGACTCACATAGGAGTTAATTGCCAAAAAGAAAATGTCCTGATATAACAGTATAAGGGATGACAAAGCCCATGTGGGGGTGGGACAGTTTGAAATGCTGTCAGGTCCTAAGGACGCTAGTCTAATAATACTCCCTCTTCTTTGGCAATAGGGAGTAGGCAAAATAATCTGTGATGTGATGGTCTGACTTGGCATTTACAGCTTGCAAGCCAGTGTTTAGCAGCTCAGCAGTTTAGGATTACAGAATTATCAGCAGAGAGAAATATTGTTGCTTGAAATTGTGACATGGTTTTATAAACTTCCTTCTTTTACAGATTCGGTTAAACAGCAGAGGACTTATCTATTCTGTTGGTCTCCTGCTGGCATCTGTTTTTGTCACAGTATGTATATAGTCTTTTGTTCTTCATTTCCAAAAGAGTGATTTTTATAGACATTTTCTTCACCTGTTCCTTTCTCATCTCCTGCTGTAATAGTGGTTGCAAAGTCTGTTGTTAAGGGATAGGATTGGTCACTCCTCTTGGAAACTTCCCAAGACCTTAATCTGGCACTTTGCAGAAGCTATCACTGTCACAAGATGGCTCTCGTATTTGTATATTTTTCATGGGAGGAGTCCAGGAGATCCATTAGTAATCATTAGTTATTTTTCATGCTAGAGTTGAAGCAGATCCCTTGATGCATGACAAGATCTGTTCTCCTGTTGGACAGGCAGACAAAATGCTGCACAGTTTGCTTTGGCCCTCTGTAGGAACCTTCTGAAATACAACACAGACCAGAACAAATGCTGCCTGGACATGACAATGTTTCTGTTGAAATCAGTGCCTCGCGTTCCCTGACCTGTCCAAGTCCAGCATAGCAGACTAGAAATGACAGAGAGAAGAGGATTTATGTGACACCTTCCAAATCTTGAGACCAGCTGCTATAGGGAGTCCCCCTGTGCATTGCACACCAACACGATTCCCAAGTACACAAGAGTTTAATCTTTTAAGAGGTTTGCGTGGGAGCAAACTAAGCAAAGGCAAGCACAGCCTTAGGCTGTGTGGCTCTAGATTGAGATGCAGAGGGCCACATGAAGCATTTTGAGTGAAGAAAAGGAATCTGGCCTCTGAAAACGTTTCTGATTGAATTAAATGGGATTGTTCTTGCCAAAAGGAAATTCACTGCAGAAACTTAAGGCCCTTGGGCCAGGACTTGAGGTGATGTAAGTCAGTGTAGCGAGGGGGCTGCTCTGATTTACTTCAGCTGTGGTCTTCAGCGCACTTGTTGCAGTACTTGCATTGTGATTGCTTCCAGGTGACCATGATCAGTAAGGGGACGGTCATCTTCCTGCTCCTGTAATTGAGAAGGGGATTTACCACTTTATGTGAAATGTTCCTGCTGTGGTGGCTTACTCTGTGTTTATTATAGGTTTTTGGCGTCCACATGAACAAATGGAAACTGGATAAGAAGCTAGGGTGTGTGTGCCTTTCCCTTTACGGCATCTTCCTGTGTTTCTCCATCATGACAGAATTCAATGTTTTCACTTTTGTGAACTTGCCCATGTGCAGAGATCACTAATGCAGGTGGCAGACTGTCGGGAGGAACTTCCTTCTTACCTGTGCAATACAAACCACGGCTGGCATCTCCTGAATGCGGTGCACCTCCAAGTCGTGACGTATATCCTGTTCACTGTTCATAGGACCCGTGGCCCCTTCTAGGTCTGCCCTCTCCCTGACCCCCCACAACCTGGAAAAATCCTGCATCGATGTGAAGATTATTTTTTTCGACATTCATGTGATTTCCTAGCTCAGTTTTTGAACAGTGTGACTGGGACTCTAGATGAACTGGCTGCTAACTGGCGTCAAGCCAGGCAAAACTGGTCTGCTACAATTCCTTCTTTTTTTAAGTTATTTGATGGAAGACTAATCTAATTTATGACTTAAGACTATTGCCACAATGCAGAAGAGGGTACATCGTACAGGGGCTGATTTTCAAGGAGAATCATGGGAATTTTTTTGGTTTTTTTGTTTAGGTTTTTTTCAGTTTCGTTTTTGTTGGGGGGGGTGGTTTTTTGTTGGGGGTTTTTTGGGGTTTGTTTTTTTTTTTAATTGCCAGAGATCAGCTTCTCCTTCTGAGTGCTGGGTCTCCTGTAATGATCCAAAGGTCACAGGGCAGTGTAATATGGGAATACAATTCAAGGTACTCAGCATATGAATGGATTTACTCTGTATTAAAAGAAGATTGTCAAGGCAACAGATGATGACTTTACCATAAATAATGAATCTTGTACAGGTGTGATGAGGAATGCAAGGTAAACGTGGATTCAAAGGATAAACACTGCTACCATTTTACTACTAATGTTGAAGTTTTATTACTAGGGTGTTTATGGTATTTCCAAGCAATAGTTTGATCGCCAGCCCAGGAGGGCTACCAAGGAGGTGTCCTGGTTTTTAATGATCTGCACGTGGAAATGGAAGGTCAGAACTTTCTCTGCTTCATCAGATTTCTTGTTTTGGGGGGATTCAATAGTTCATGTCTTATTCGTTCCGAGAAGGACGTAAGTACATGTCGGAATTTTTCTAAATGAGTTACAGACACTGGTTTCTTTAAAAGGAAAGAGGCATATTTTGCACAGACGTAGTTACTGAAGTCATAATTTGCCACTCTTTAAAGCATACACTGGACCTGGCCAGATATTTGTCGTCTTAAGCAGTTGAACTTACCTGAAAACAGATCATGTGGATTCATCACCCCTCCTTTGGGAGGAAGGAAGACACAGAGAGAGATGGCACTTTTTAATATGTGGAATATCTTCAATGCAGACTCGCTCACAGATCTTAAGTTATTGTGAAAGTTTAGCTATTCATTGTTCCAATATCCCTGCTAGATTTTGTATAATTCTGTTTTAATATGCAGGCAGATTCCACCCCATGAGAAACACCATCACAGCTTCATTTGTATGTATTGATACTGTGGATTCTTGCCAGTGCTGGCTCTTGTATTTACTTTAAGCACTGATCACTTCTGATTCATTTGATATGGTTTTTCCTCTTTCTTGTATATGTTCTACTTTGAAATGTATTAAGGTACTACCAGCTAGGTGAATGTTTTTGTCTATGGTACAAACAGTGGCAAATATTGGTAGTAAAGGCACAGCAAACCCTACCTAAAAGAGAGAAAGGAAAAAAAAACAAAAACAAAAAACCAAACCCTAAACTATAGCAGGAAAAAAACCCTCCAACTAAAAAAAAAAAAAGAGCGCACCCCATTCACAGACAGAAAGCCAATTTTTATTTCATTTGCACTTTTGGAAGTTATTTTTTCAGTTTAATTTTCTTTGGGCAAAATGTTGTAAATCAAAATATTTACACCCTGTGGCTTCCATTCAGCTCAGCACCTGATTTTCTTTCTTTGTTACACTAAATGTGTGGAGGCACTGGCAGCCGTTGCACTGTGCGTGTCGAGGACGTCCAGTGGAAAAAGCCATGCACCGCTGGCGTCAGTGAACAAAGTGTGCTTGTGGATCCCTGGCAAGAAGAAGGAAGGGTCCAGGGACAGGCGGTAGAGAGAGTCAATGACATGCCTGCATCATCATTTTTCATTCTGGAAAACAATTGTGTTGCTACTTGTTGAGCTATGCAGCCTGTTGTTTGAGCAGCCGTCTCGTAACTATGCCCGCTGGAAGTCCTCTTGCGCTAGGAAGCCCGCTGTACCTTCCTGTTGTTGTTTTTTTGTTGCTGTTGTTTCTTTTCTTTGTTGTTGTTAATGAGATTAATAATAATAATAACCACTAAAATGCCTAAAATACTTCCTTAAATCAGACAATGTTAGCAACAATGTGGCACATTCCACTAAAATCCACCCCACAAATACACAGCTATACTCTTGTAGCAAGATGCAGTTGCTCCTAAGCAGAGTGTTTCCTTGCTGACAGAAGGCACAGATTTGGGGAAGGGGAAAAAAAAAAAAAGAGAAGTTTCACATCAGGGCCTATTATTACTTCTATTTTGAATATTTATACTGCTGCTCCAATGGAGCCAGTTGGATCTATTTCTACGAAATAGCCATTACCTATCCCATGGCACAAAAACTGCATGAGTATTTTTTAGGAACTTTTCCTATTGGTGTGCATTAAATACTGTAGTATATCGTAGCTTTGCATTGTGTGTAAAACCTGAAATACCTTGTTTTGACACTTGTGTGTTGTGCAGGAATGTTCTGCAAGTTGTTTGTTCTAAGCAGAAGCAAAAGGTACATTGAACTGCCATTATCTGTGCCATACATGAATTGATAAGCACTTCCTATATTGACTGTTTCAGCAAGATGTGCTTACGATTTGGAACCAAATCAGCCAGCGCAGACCTGGTTTGGAACAGGATAGAGCAACTGAATGTGTGCGTTCTTGGTTTTGTCTCCAAAAGAGAGAGCCTCTCAAGTTTGTTAGCATAATCAAAGCCTGTGGAAAAGTCCCCAAAGCAAAAAACTTGAGCGATTTTTAGCAGCCTTCCTGTACGACATCTCCAAAACTCACATAGACAGTTATGTTCAAATGCAGTGCATGTTAATAGCTTTACTTTCTCGAGCCAAGCAGAGGACTGAGGCTGAGGGGTTCTCTCCTCCTGACGTCAGACTCTGGAAGCTGCCGGCTGCGCGCGGAGGGACAGCCCGCGCCCGGCTTTGGTTTCCTGGTGAGAAGCTCTGCATCCTCGGCTGCCCAAGCCGCAGGCCATCGTTGAGGTGTGGGGCCACGGGAGCCCGTCAGGGGCAGCTGCCCCCTGCCCTGCCCTGCACGGGCAGCTGGGCTGGCAGAGCCCCTGGAGGTGTGGGGCAGGACGGGTCCATGGCGTGGCGGGGCTGGCGCTTGGGACCGGGGCGGTGGGGTGGTTGGGGGGTGGCTGGCTGGGAGGAAGGAGGGAGCTGAGGCACAAAGGGGCTGTGGAGGGGCCCAGGGGTGAAATCAGGTTGGGTTGGGTTTTTTGAAGACTGTGATTCATTTGGGTTTTTATTCTTCTGAAAGCAAGGGTCACCTTCACGTCTGAGGCTGCTCTGGTCTTTGGACCAGTCGACTGTTTTTGTTTTCATTCCTAGCGGTTTCAGACGATTTTTAATGAGTATTTCAAAGGGAGATTAAAGAGCCTTTTCCTCAGCGGAGAGAGCTTCACTGCAGATCTGACTTTGACCTGATTTAAATATGTGATCCCTTGCTAGTTTCAACTCTGCTCGACATGTGGATGGCCTTCCTTTGACAGCAGTTCAAAGGCAGAAGGATAGGATAGGATAGGAGGAGGTCTTAAGACATGCTGGAAAAACTGCTTTTGTCCCTACCAAAGGTGAATTTTATACTTGCCTTTTTTCTTTTTCTTTTTTTTTTCTTTTTTCCTTTTTTTTTTGGATGTACTGCACTTTTTGGTGGATTGTTTCTGCAATAGGAACACCAACCTGAAATGGGTGCATGGGAGGAGATTTTCACTGGTATAACTGTTCTGTTTTTTTCCTGTGATGCTACTTGCCTGCTTTGTTTTCAGCTTTCTGTCCTCAGCTGTGTCACTGAAATAACTGATTAGCACGCTTTGGATTTGTGATATTGGCGCTTGTGAAAATGAATGCTCGTTCTTAACATTCAGGTAGATGTGTGACTGGCTTTTTTCTTGACGAAACAAATCAGGTAGAACAGCAATCTAGTTTTAGAAAAACCACGTTCAAGGTAGGTGGAGCAAGCTGAGGGGTAACTTTTAATATCCTGCTGTCAGAACAGGAATTTTTATATGCCTTTTCCAAATAACCATATTAATACTTGTGAGGTAAAATGTAGATTGAATATTGTTGGATAACTTTTTAGAAAACGATAACTTTCTGCTGATTGACAAATGTTTCTTATACCAAGATTTTTTGGAACCCTAATCCTTGCAAATAAAGCTCACAGAGATGCAATAGTGTAAAGTTTATCTATTTCAAAGTTGCACCACTGGAGCTTTAAACTTGTTTAAATATATACTTTAAAAATCAATCTCAGAGGACCATGCTTAGCTGAATTTAAATCTGCACTGTGTTCATGAAGTTTCACTTGATCAGTAGCCACTCTAAGTTAGTCTAAAATAGACTTAAATCCAGGTAAGAATGTCCATGTTAGGTTTGTACAGCTTTAACTGAATCAGTTTAAAGCCTTGCTTTTAAGGAAAGCGGTGGAAGTTTGAATATTTGGAAGACCTCAGCCACTTCACTTCACATTTAAGGAACTGCAGAGTTTGAGTATGCTGAATGGGCATACCAAGTATCACGCGAGGCTTAAAGGAAGAGAGTTTTCAGTATTCCCTGACTGGAGTGAAAGTTGACCTCTATCGAAATCAACGGCAAAGCCCCACTGATTGTTTTGTAGCGTCAGTGTACGTGTTTGCAGCAGTAAGTCCTGAAAAGGACTGTTGCACTTTGTTTTTTTAAAGATGAACTTTTTATTTTCTTATCCGAATAGATAAATGAATGACTATTAATACGACTAGGCACCTTTAAGGAAATGCACATGAATATTCTGTTAGCACTTAGTGGCCTCAAATCTGAAGCATATTTCATAAATGCATCTACTTCCACCCAAACTGCTCTGGCTTGTTTGGCTGAATCTCCAGAATCAATCTCAGGTGTGGGCAAACCCATGCCTTTTGGAAAAGTTTTCTTTATTCACGGGAAAGCAACGAGGGAAGAAATGGCAGTTTGTTTCAGTCTGCACCAGAGGATATAATTTGGCTGTGAAATCTATTGTTCACTGCCCCAAAAGAGCCCGAGATCTAGGCCAAGTTATCCCAGTTTGGGCAGAAGCATCTAATTTCAGGAAAGCTTCTAAAAAAAGCACAACTTGTTTAAAGCAACAGATTTTGTAATGTATTTATATAGTTAAAATGACTTTATCGTGGTATATTTTAGGTAGTTTTTTATTTTACTTTTTCTAATAGCCTTGCAGAACAAGTTTTAAACCTTCCACACCAAAACAACCTGACAGAAATCTTGTCAATACAATCTTTGTCTGCCGGGTAGGATTTGAATGGTGCTAAAAGTCAGCATGATCATTTTACAGCAACAATTTAACATAGCCTTTTTATTGCCAGTTGAGGGAAGGCACAACATTGCATGCCTGAACCTGTGAGGAAAGTTGTAGTTGGTTACAGATCTGTTCAAACGCTCAGCATTTGCCTCTGAGGTTTTCCATGGGCATGCCTGGCAAGCAAAGCAGGAGCTTGGATTCCCGGAGGAGTAATCCCTGTTGCTGGACGGTTTGTCAGTCTTGTGCTGTAATGGAGGGAGGGGGCTGCTGGTGCGCACCACCCCTTGGTTACTGGTTACTGCCTGCTAGCTTGGAATGGTATTTGCTCCTCTCTCGTAGGAGAAACACAGATTTCCCTCAGCACCAAGTCTTACCTTAATTCTGGTCACTGTTGTCTCCTGGCCGACAGGCGCTGGAGCAGGTGAGGAAACAAGCGCTCTCCTCACTTCGTGCACGTAGAGACAGACGTTTGGTCGCGGAAGGAGTTAACTGCAGAAATGTTTTGCGCAGAGGGAGGCCCGTAACGTAAGCAAGTTTTAGTAATCACAGGGATATGTAACTCTGCCATTAGGAATGAAAAATAAAGACCTCTGCAGTGAGATCTGCATACAACTGGTGGGGTCGTGTCAGTAAAGCAGTCCCCTGGGTAGCAAAGCACCACATCTCTGAAGGAGACCTGTTGTAATAATTCCCGTCCATCAGCGTACAGGTACATGGTCACGGTACAATCGCTGCCATTTAGTGAGTGTTGGAGTTTCAGAGTTTTAAAAGGGAAATAGCGATGGGACGGCAGGAGCGCTGATGTCCTTCGTGTCCTCTGGGCCGTGTCTCCATTCTGGGCAGCCTGCGGTTCCCGTGGCTGCCATGGTTCCTGAGAAAGCTCGGCTCGGGCAGCTCTTTGTCCCAGCCGGCGTAGCTGTGCCCGCTGGCCAGCAGCGTGCTGTGGGAGAGGCTGTCACAGTAGCCACAGGCCACGCTGCCCTCGGCCAGCGCCGTGCAGCTGGGGCGTGCTCCTGGGCCCAGCTCTCGCAGGGGCTCGGGGCCACGCAAAGCGCTGCTCCCCGGGGAAGGTGGCGGGAGCACACTGCCGGCCGTTCCTGGGTAATAGCCACCCCCGTGCCGGGGACCGGGGGCACGTGCACCTCTTCCCTGACCTGATTCAAGTCCTGGCACACTTGGGCAGCCTGTGCTCAGGCAGGCTCCTAAGTTGCAAGTCCAGAAAGTACCAGAGCCCTTGCTTACCTTGAAGCACGTACCTCGGCGTGCAGAGGTCCGCCTATCAAAAGCTAAGCACATGTTTAAGTGCTTTCCTGAGAGATTTGGCTTAGTGCATCCAGCTCTTCGGCATCAGCAGGGTTTATTTAAGTGCCCAACAAAAGCAGTACGTGCGGTCGAAGAGCGGGGGCTCTCGCAGGGCGCAACCGCAGCAGGGTGTTCCCGTTGCGGGGTGGGGTCGGGGGGCAGAGTCCTGTGTGGTCAGTGAGCAGAGGGCTGTGATGAGAGCCCATAACGAACGTGCCCTGGGTTAAGATAAGGGAAGTGACTTTTAGAAGACTTTGTTAAAGTTTTATAAACTGTTCACTGGGAGTCAGCTGCTGATGCTATTTAGGAAAGTAGATTTTCCCTCATGGATTTTTGCCTTGAGGTGCTCTATTGCTTTCCTGTGTGCCTCTGTAGAAGGCAGTAGCCCACGTTAGTAGCTCTCCTGTGCAAACAGGACCTGATGCTGAGCTTCCTGAAGTTAAAAGCAAGGGTTTTAACTGAGCTGGAAAGGCTTTGGATCAAGCCTGAGCCCGGGCAGTCTGCTGATGGGGTTGTGCAGTGTACTTTCCCACAGCCTGCAGGCAGGCGTCCAGCGGGTCTGTTAACAGCATGCACCAGCGGCAGGGTGCCCCTCTCGCCTTGCGTTCTCAGCAGCTCCTGCCAGTGCAAAAAGGAGAGCTGGGCAGTTCCTCTGCCTGCCATATGCTAGTTAATTCATTGGGCATTCGCATTTCTGAAGCGTGCACAGGGCTTGGGTGGGGTCTTTTGACTCTGAGGATCCAGTTTGCTTTTGGACGAGACGGAAAAAGAATTTTGCATGGCAAACTTTGAGCTAAGATGCCACAGCAGTAGTTCTCTCCCATGTCCCAGCTTCGTGCAACTGCATCTGTAGGCATAAAGACGGTGAAGTATGAAGGGCCACGTTCAGGACCCTCTGATGCTGTTGACTACTCTTGAGCCAGCGCTTGCAATTAAGTTGAAAGTCATGTTAACAAAAACATGCTTTTACATGGTGACTTTGAGTCCTGGTACAACTTGTGTGTAAATAGGATTGATAGGTCTTGGCAGGACTATGGTAATGAAAGACAGTTTGCAGGACCTGGTCCTGTATCAGCATCCGTGTCACTTCTTGACTTCACTTTGTCGAGGCCAGCCTTTGTTGAGGAAGGGGTAATTTTCTGTGGGATGGCTAAGTCGGATGCCACGCTGTGGCTACAGGAGCCAAGTGCAGTCCCTAGCAGAAGGCAAACCTCCTTCCTGGCTGTTACAGCCTTAGAATTTCATCTTGTAACTTTCTCAGCAAATGCTAAACTAAAGAGAACTAAGCTGTCCAGTAAGGGAATGAGGCTGGGGGAAGGCAAGGGAGAAGATAAACCCTGCAGTACTGTAGTTTGCCATCATTTGAATGAAGAGGGCTTGAGTTTTCCTCATGCTATCTGCAAATACAGGTTGCACCCTCCCGTCCCGCGATCAAGGGCGCAGGTGTGCAGGCAGATGTGCTCCGGCTGCAGCTGTGCCAGGTGAGGAGGTGCTGACCCTTCCCCACCCTCTGCAGCAAACACCCTTGTCTCTTTGCTGAAGCTTACCGCTGGCTGGCAGAGCTGCTTGTACGGTCGCGCGCTGATCGGTGTCAGAACAAGGGGAGCTTGTTCAGGCAGTTCAGTGGACGGTTACTTCTAGGAGCACAGCTGTTTTGGGAGGGCACGCCTCTCTGGGACCTAAGCTGCTGCGTGTAGGAGGACCTCTGATAGAGCTGAGATATGCAGGCCCTGTATAAATGTTGGGATGTGCCATGGAATCTTTTTCAAAAGCAGACATCCCTGTACACCCAACAGCCACCTGCTTGTTTCCTTAAGATTTTATCTTGCTCCTTGTGTTGCAAGGATTTAGGATTTTGCTTCTACTTTCTATCTCATAAGCTGAATCCCTCTGGCTTTGAAGGGTGACCCGCGTCCTCCTTAACGCAGAATTCATGCACTGGGCTAGCAGAAACAGGATGTAGTTTTTGATTCCGTAAACTGATGGGAGAAGATGCAAGGAGATCTTCGCTTGGCACACCGATCTCAAACAACCCGACTCCAAAACGGCGTAAGCCTACTGTCTGCCTCTAAAATGCCCCAAACCATCGAAATAAGCAGTCGTCACACAGTACGTGGGAAGATGTTTCATAGGATGTCTTTTCAAAGATTCCTCAAAGGGAAATTTGCATGTATGAGGATACTTTATGTCTTAAGAGGCCTCAAAATGAATGAAACGGATACAACCCTGCTCAGTTCCGGTTATGCAAAGACACTCATTATACAATAAACATAATTGATCCTAAGTGATTATAGGTCCGACCTCGGCCTTTTACGCTTTATGAAGCCAGACTGTACTATACTAGTTTTGCTGAGGGACTCAGTCCATGTAATTCATTGGCAGATTTTTGGCATTATTTTTTTAAAATGTATGAACGTAGATCTCCATTGAAGCAACATATATATACTTTACCTAGTATGTCCACTGTTGTTAAAATGAAGCCCTGTGGTAACCAGCTGCCATCTGCGTAGGAATAAAGCCCTATCATGGCAACTGCTAAGATGCTAAGTGTATCAGTATTTAAGATAGTCTTACACACAGCTATTTATAAATGCAAGAGATGGTCGCTAGTTTTTATTTGTTTCCACATTGTATTAGCAAGGTATTGTGAATGCTGCATGGCACTTGCATATCTATAATATAGCAGGTCAAAAGCTTAAACAGCTTATCTTTGTACATTCAGTAACATTTCTAATTGTAATTATTGTTAGTCATTTGAAATTCCAGTTGCATTTTCTGAACATAAAGACAGCTTTGAAAAAGAAAAAAGAGCATGTGTGGGACATTGAGGAGGTTGGGAGATTCTGCACTGAAGTATTTATTTATTTACTTATCATACACAAAGAGCTGAGCCCCTGGTTCAAGAAGACATTTCCCCACGCTGGCAGAAGATTTAGGAACCTAATTTCAGTCCCCACCTAAAGCTAAGGCCGGGTTTTCCTGAACCAGGGACCAAGCAGACTAAGCCGTTACAAGCATGGTACCATCCTCTTGAGTGGCCACAAAAAGTGGCGGGACCTTCTCAGATGCTTCTTGTAACTTACATTAGTGGAGACGCTGAGGAACGCCGAGAGACCCAGAGATGCTTCTGCAGTGCTCACCTCCTGATCTGTAAGAGTAGGAACATACAAATAGCAAATACTCGTTGCACTCTACTGTTTGTAATATCACTGTCACAAGGTACCATTTGCGATAAATAAAATTCACAGTTCATAAGATACCAACAAGTAGATTTTTTTTATTTTTTAGGGTTTTTTATTTTTTAGTAATCTTCTTTTAGTAAGGAAGTAATCTTCCTTTGCCTGGTTTTCCCCAGCTCCCTTCAACAGTAAATGGCTCTGGTTAAATGTGAAGATCTGTCTTGAAAACGGATGTCGTGCGCTAGCAAACGCTTGGGTGAAGCTGACGTTTATTGTCCCAGCTTTATGACAGGGTGGTTACCGTTTACAGCAGGCCAGGATCTCCACCCTGAAATCCTGCAGTACAAATGGTCGCACCGCGCGCAAATGCGATACTTCCCTATTTCCGCTGCGTCGCTTTGGTTTCAGGTAGGTCAGCAGATCTCCATTGTAGAAGAATGTATCGCGTCATTGCTGTCGGTGTGAATTACAGTAAGGCTTGTCATTGGGAAACACAGAGCAACGATGGAGTCATTTTACAGACAATGTATTGGGGAGGAAAAGACTGGAAGCCTGTATTTCATCAGCTCTTAAAGACTTGGGGATTTTTCAGATTAGAAAAGAAAAAATTGGAAGACAAGGGCTGATTGCATAAAGTACTGCATCAGTCTTTCAGAAAGGTTTGTGCAATGTTCAAGATTTGCATAAAGTGAGCTTCTGCATTCTGTCAAGCACAGAGCTCAGCCGAGCGGTTCGTCCTAGATTCTTAGAAACCTTTTCTTTCAGTAGTTCTCACTGGTGACTCAAAACCCGAGTGTGACGTACATTTCTGTATCTCACGATTGTATTGTGAAGTGGCACGATGCTTAGGTCAAATGAGCAAGCACAGAACTTGAACTACAACAAGTTCTTGAAAGAAGCCAAAGCAAGATGTTTGTGGAATAACTTTGTTCTTAAGGATTTTTTTTAAATGGATGATGGAAGCAAAGGACACTAAGGTTGATGCTGTAATTATTCGGCACCTGTGGAGAGCAAGTGCAAATGAGAGTGATATGGCATCACAAAAAGCTGGTTGCTGTGTAATTAGGACGCGGGCAAGTTTTGCAGGGGTCGCATTTACGCGGAGGTCTGCCTGAATACGATTTGATCTCTGCAACTCTCGCCCTCCTGATGAAAGGTATTTCTTCCCCAGTGAGAAGTGCTGCATCCCTTTATCAGGGAGAGGGGGAGAGGTATGCCAAAAACAATGTCTCCGACTCAGTCCTTATCCTAGCTTGACAACTATGCGTTCTGTCTGTTCCCTAAATGGTTGCATAAACATGCTAGTAGCCGTCGGCATACCTGAGAGATGAGCTGGTATGTAGTGGACTTTGCCGTGCATTGAAGATCTAGGGACAAATTTTAGTTAATGTTCCCTTGAGGAATAGTTTGATTGGCTTCACCGTCTGTCCTTGTAAAGCTGAGAATCATCACTAGGCCCGTAATGCAGGCAGTATTTGTAAGAGACGACTAAAGGAATGATAGATTACGTTCATCCTCGCGTTGAATGTTTGTTTTCAAGACCGAAACCAAACTAGGAAGATGTTTGTTTGGGGATCTGGGGAGGCGGTTTGCTGTCTGTCGAAGTGCTGTGCCATCTGAAACCTCTTGGTAAGGTTTAGCAATGGTTCGGGTGTTCCCGTTGCTCGTGCCTCCGTCAGAGCTTCAGCCAGCGGGGACGGGCAGGAGGGCAGGACTGGTGCTCCTCTTCAGTCCGTGGTTCATCTGGCCGCGGACACGGGTGTGTGGCGAGCAGCCCCGCAGGGTGAAGTTCACTTCTGCCTACAACCCCGGCACAAGCGTGGCAATGGGAATTCATGCACTGGTAAATCAGGATTCCACTAGACCAAAAGGGTGAGCAGACAGACCCGTTAATCCTCAGGTATGTTGCACAAGTTCTGGGGGGCCCTGCCCTCCCCCACTCTTCCTCCTCCTCCCCCTCCTCCTCCCCTGGCTCATCTAGCTTTTTTTTGGACCAGGCTTTCATTAGCTCAGCACTTTTGATAGCTCCCATTTTTGCACTAAAACCACGGCTGAATTCTCAGCAGCGTTGGGCCTCTGCTCATCACTAAAGGGCAACGGGTGCTGTTGGGTGCAGACTCTCTTGAGAAAGTTCCCTTTGTTTTCTTTTCCTTGCAAGGGCCTTGCCCGCGCGTGCCCTGCGGTTGCGGTGGGTGCAGGTGTGTACCTGTAGGAGAGCGAGTCAGCTGGCGTCAGGACAGCTGCTTTCTCTGCACGTGGGGCCCACTTGTAGCCCCTTCCAGCCTTTTCCAGAGCCAAGCCCAAACGGCCGTATTTACGTGGTGCTGTCCCTGACCTAAGGAGCCCCGTCAGAGCCTGCACCCCGAGTCAGCTTTGCACCCCCAAGGCACGCGGGGAGAGCCCCGGTGCCAGCAGCTGCGGGGGGGTGCGTGTGTTTAAATCATCTCGTGGCCCAGCAGTCAGCTGTTCAAGGTCTGATAATTTCGTGGAGCTATTACGGAAAACTTGGGTTTGTCCCATTACTGAAGTCTTAGACCGCTGAATGCAGCCCCTACTCTGGCTTGTTCTGGAACAGACTGTGATGAAACCGTGCAGATGTCTTTGAATTGTGTGCGTGATGGGTTTTCTAGTTAATGGTGCAGTCGTGGCATCAGAGCCGCAGGAAGCACAGCAATAAAAGTGAGCGATACAAGCACCTTTTGTTTGATTTGGGATCAAACGACGCTGTCTGGGTTCCTTTTCACTGAGTGGGAAGATTCTGTGATGCTTCTAACCGTAAGGAAGAAAACATAGGTGGAACTGAGTGCAAATGCACATATAATGTATGTTCATTTATAGCCAGCCAGAAAACAAAATAATCAGTGGTTTCTAGTAATACAATTCTACTCAAAATAGCTTTTCATTAAGTCAGCTTAGAAGTGTTAAAATGGTGGAGCCACAGACAAAACATTTGTTACCTTTTGAAATGAGTTACAATGGTTTTGTCATACTTGTACAAGTATTATAAGGTCAGTCTTTCTGTATGTTTGTTTTACAACTTGTTGTAGAATAGTCTTCTATGCATAGCTGTTCCACTTGCCTGTGTAAGTTACAAATTTAACAGAAATGAAAGCATGCATTTTTCTCTGTTTGCTGGTAACCTATGAAATTAGAAACTTGTATTTCTGTGTTTTTAATGTGTTATACTATAAACAAAATTCACAGCACTATTGTCTATGGAATATCAAAAAGTTTTATTAGAATGAATTACTTTAAATGTTTTGTCATTTGATTTAATAATGTGTCAGACATCTACACTAAGACAATATAATGTTTATCAATAAAAATATCCTCTCTTTGTACTAACTTAACACTTCAGGGTGTGCTTGGACGTAGGAGTAGAGCACCCCTGTGGGTCACAATCCCAATGATTTATTCATTTTTGGCATAATTCTGAGAATACTTTGTACCACTCGTTTGACCTGGGCATTGAATTAGGGAGTGAAGGAAGAAGAAAGAGTTTTTATACTTTGTATTTCCTCCGCCACTTAATGTGCATTGCTGTACAGGCCTGAGCACCACAGTAACGCACGTAGAAATCGTCTGGCTCGTGTGGCCTGTACGTGTCGGAGTCCACGCAGGAACAAACACTGAGGGAGTTCTGTTTGCTATCGTATAATGAGTCAAATTCTGCTCTGTTACAGCAATCCAGATCTGAAATGGCTGCACTGAAGGTAGTTACTGTCTTCCAGGCAGAGGGTAGTGGAGTTGATTGTCACTCTTGCAGCTGGAAGGGCTCTGTGCCTGTGACCGTTCAGCCAGGGGCAGCCGTGGTTGTAAGAGCCAGTCCTCCCTCTGAAGTTATTCCTGCAGTAATATGTTCAGTAATGCTTGGAATAATAATGAGGAGGAGGTGCTATTAGAACGGTTCTGATGCAGCCCGTTTCCATTGCAGAAAGCTGCAGAATGCCTGTGGCGAGGTCTTGCCAGAAGGCACGCTTCTGGAGCAGTGAAATCCTTGTGCTGCCTTTACGCTCTGCACCAGCTGAGCAGAGACTGCAGCTCCCCGAAGTCTGAGCCTGCCTTGGTGACGGGACTCTCCTTGCTTCCACCTCATCGCATGGGAAGGTTGGGACGCTTCAGCTGACCTCCCCGCCCATTATCCTTTCTCTGAAAGAAGGGCTCGAGATCCTTGAATGAGAAGGCATGTCATTGGGACTGGCTACCCCACCTAAAATACCTTTGCTTACGTCTTTGTAACAGCCACTGCCAAAATGGTATCTTTCTTCTGAAGTACCCTCCGTGTCCCCGAGAAGCAGCGGCATGCTTTGGGCAGAGGAGGTCGGTTATTTACGCATCCGCAGCTATTTCCAGGTGCGGGAGAGTCACGCGGTGCAGAAAGGCACACGTGCTGATCCCGTGTCTCTGTCCGTGAGCACAGAGATGAGGTGCAGCCTTTGACGTTAATGCAGAAAATCTTTCATCGGTGCAAGCCCAGCCGTCGTCTTGAAAATATTTTCCATTGGTTCGATTGTTTGCTTTCCAGCTCTGTGTGCTGGCAACCCAAAAGGTACGTTGGGATCCATACAGATGCTGCGTCTCTGTAGAGACTTCCCCATGACTAGTTTTCTGGTTCAAAGGTAATCTTGCTTTTCGTCACAATTTGGAGCTGTTCCAGTTGGCGGCTGGACTCTGAAGATACTCTCACTCCTTACCCCCTGCCAAGGTGATATGCCAAATATGCCTCTCTCTTGATTCAGCCTTGTGATTACTTCACTTCAGAAAAATTTTGTGTAACTTACAGCCTGGAAAGTTAGAAATTGGTTTCCAGAGGCCAGGGGAAGTAATTGAATTTCTAGGCACTTTCATTAAAGTTAGGAAAATCAGAGTGTTAAGGCAAGCCATGATTGCTTTTGCTGGAGGAATTACTGAAGAGTGTATATTTCATATTCATGTATTCACTTCTGCTTTTTTAGAAGCTGTTGCTGTGTCGTCTTTGCAGTTATTCTTCAGCCATCACAAACCCTGCCTAAGCAAAGACGTGAATTTGTAGTGCAGAACCAAAAATGAAACATCAGAGCAGAAGTGCAAAGTGGTGAACAGAAAGCTACCCCTCTTCTCCCACCTGGCCATCTTTATCCATCATAAAGATGCAAAACTAGGGTACAAATCCTACTTATTTTCCCTTTGCAGGTCACTTCTAGCTTGCTTTACCGAGGCCCAACTGTGTCTTTGCCTCCCCGAAAGCTATTTGCTTTGAAATACCCCTTCCAGAGATGAGAGGTCTTTTCGCTGTAAGTTGCAGGTAACAGCATCCCTCCGGGCTCTGCCCAATTGGTTTTGACCTGTTTATTCCATCCTTTGCTGCTCGAACAAAACTGCCTCTGCCTGTGTTCTCAGCAGAATGTCCTCTGATGGATAACTCTGAAGTCTTCAGTCATGCCCAAATCATGTTTGCAAGGGGACAGATTAATGAATGTCTCTGCTGCTGAGGGAAATGTCTTGTCGTCTTTGTTTTAATCTTTGAAATAACATCTAAAAAAAACCCCAAACCCTGAGATGCAGGTTTTGTGGCGGATCTTTCCTTCCCTTTATATCACAAGACAAATTATACGCTATGTACATCCACAATACGTACCCCAACCTGCACCGGAGCATCAGAGTAATTTTCCTTCCAAAATGTCATTCTTAAAGCCAAGGAAGATCCGACACCACGCCCTGCTCCCTAAGCCCACCTTTACCTGCCACAGCGCAGCTGACGGTCCCGCTGTACAGCCCACGTCAGCGCTGTGGTCCGCAGCATCTGAGGAACCAGGACTGTTCTCTCACGCCTGAGGAATTCAAGCACTTGCCTGCCTTTGTGCTAATCTAGTGAAAGAGGCAGAGCATGGAGACAAGCCTCCACCCCAAACGCTTTTTAGCCTCTTGGTGCTGCAGCCTTCCAGGACACAGGCAACAGGAAGAGCATGTGCTTGCAGAGCAGGGCACGCCACCACTGCTTGGCGTCCCAAAGAAGCGCAATGCCCCTTGAGTTGCGAGGAGCTGTGGACAGAGCCACCTCTTAAGAGAAGCGATGGGGTTGCGCATCCCAGAAAGGCCGAGGCATTGCCATCCCGCGCTCCGCCGCAGCCCTGGGGCTTTGGCTGCAGGCATCTCCCAGCTCAGTGGGCTGGCTAGCGAGGCTTCCCACCCGAGGCTTCTCCCCGTCCTTGCCTGGGGTGCCTAGACACGTTAAGCACGCTCTGGAGAATGAGTCCTTAATGGTTAGGGCTTTCAGTGCCAAAATGCTTTTTAGGCAGCCTTCAGGTTGCTGGGGGGCTGCTCAGCTCCTTGAAACTGCAACTCCTGAGCCTCGGCGCTGGCAGGTGGATGCATACAGGTATTCCCAGCACACTGTGCTTTCTAGAAAGCTCCTGAAGCAGAGGCGACATATGGCTGTGGCTCTGAAAGGGAAGTATGCAGCCACAGGACTGGGGGCAAGCTGCAGGTATGCTGATTTTGTGTGTATTTTTGCTGCCTGCTGCAATGTAATCAGCCCTCTTAGCGTAGCTGAGCATCTGCCCGCTTCCCCTCCAGCTGCCGTAAGTGGGCTGCAGCGAGCGCTCGGGGAGAAGGAGGCTCATCTTCAGCCTCTGACGGCCGGGAACAAATGGTGCTCTCAACCGGTGTGAGCCCTCTTCACAGTGCCGAGCAAATCACTAGAGAAGAGTAGCGCAGAATACACAAAAACAATTAAATGCCACAGCCTGGAGAGAGCAGGTGCAATGAAACCACTTCAAACCAGAGCAGTTGCTTACTGCAACTGCTCGCACAAGAAGATTTTACAAGTGAGCCTTTAAAGAGTGAATGGGGGGGGAAGGGGCATAATTAATGTATCAGCTGCGGTGGAAATGTCTCAAACAAGTAACATTAAAAAGAGAACTCTGCTATTATCTCTGTGTGTGAACTTAAATCAACACTTGTCCTGCCTAAAATTCTTTTGTGCTGACTGCAGTGAGAGCTTGGATTTCAGCAGTATGTTTTCGAATGTTGCAGAGCAATGCCATCTAGGGCACAGAGACTTACAAATACCTACAGGAATGCTATCCGTCCTTCGTGACAGAGCTTGCTGGATTGATTATTAATAACTGGTTCATCACATACGCATTAGGCCTGTTGGGATCTCCTCATTTTCAATATATGCTTCCAGTTTTCCAGAGTATGCTCTGTGTCACATATTAATGAATAGTTTTGTCTCAACTGGAAAATGAGTTTCTGTATATACCGTATTTTCTCTGTAAATCCACTTGATAGCTTTCATCTGTGCAGCACTGCAGGGATTATCAATGGTCTCTCTAATCTTCCACTACTCAAGGACTCCACCATGGCTGTGATTAGAGCAGCGATACACTTAGACAGCAGATTAAAATATTAAACCTAACAGGCCGGATCTTGGCATCCTTATTCAAAAAGCTACTTACTCTGTTACTGAGATCCTCCCGTTCAAACCAAGCTGCCTGTAGAATATGGGTCTGCGTTAACTGGAAATGTCTCCTAGCCCAGTTGCAGCTCTGTCCTCGCTCCTGGCTGTCGCAGCTCTCTCCAGGCTGAAGATTAAGCGCTAAATATAAGTAGGTAGCAATCTACTGGGCTCAGTGGAGGTCTATGCAGTAGCTACTTACGAACCTGGACTCACGTGTCTCACATTTTAGGTCCTATCTTGTCCTCTTGCTTCCTACCATTTGACTTCATAATGCTTGGCCTTTCTAAGGAATGGTAACAATATTTAGTGGCACTGTAGACCAATATTGTTTATCTCTGTAATGGGTTTTCTTGTTCTGCATACACAAATTTGCTCCCCGCTGGAGAAGAGCAAGGGCTTTAACTCTCAAATCAATCTCGGGAGATACTTCAGACTCCAAGGCTGCACACCAGCTTCTGGACCAGCCAGCTTTTGCCCACTTCTGTGGGCGTTATGCTCAGAGCTGATCGTCCTCAGGTTATTGGCCTTGTATGACTTGGCTGTTTTTACAAGCAGCTCCAAACTGAAGGCAAAATACTTGACTATAACGTGAGAGCACGTTGGGAAATGTTAATACTTCCACGAATAAAGACAAGAGCTTTTAACATAGCTACAGGCATTTTTTCTCCTCCCCTTGAATAATGGCAGTCTTGTTGCTATCCCAGCAAAAGGCGGACCTGATTCTCCTCCAGGTTTGTAGTGGTCTGGTTTGGCTGCCAAGAGATAATAAAGCAAATGCCTGCTGCCGCCTTAGAAGGGCATTGCCTATGGGCACAAAAATGCACATACGCGCAGGCGTAGTGATGCAGTGGAAGTCTTGGGAAGCAATGGGCAGATGTTAACAGTATTAAGAAGCAGAAATTACAGTAGTAATTACGTTTTGGTTGGGTCTAAACAGTGCACTGTTAAAACATGCTGAAGTGACAAATAATTAGTTGATCACAGTTCTCCCTAGTGATCTGTTTTCCCATAAATTGGTATGCTGTATGTCACTTCTCACTGTAACTGGAGATTTGAAGCACAGTTGACTTTGTTTAGCAAACAATTTTATGGCCAGGCTACAAACACTGTCTTTTTTCCCGTTTTTTTCTTCTTCAGTAGTGTTGTAAAGATGAAAGGATGACTCACAATCATTACTTTCCTGCAAGTTAAGACAGTTGCGGGAGGAGGACTGGAAACGCCAGCCTGTGTTTTTTGGAAGATGATGAGAGCATGTTCTCATTTGCCAGTACCACAACCACCATAATAAAGGCAGAGGCTGGTTTACTCAGTAGCTGGAACGTCCGAGCACTTTAAAACCGATGTCCAAGCTTGAATCAACTCAAGTCGCTGTGCTTCAGCGGTGGGTCTGAGGCAGCATCAGCGATTCAGAATTCAGGTGGAGCGAGGAAGCGATGACCCAAATACAGGTCCTACCACCCCCTCCCTCTTCCCCACACGGTATCACATAAAAAAGATCCGCATTCAGTGGTGGGATCAGAATATGGCTCTGATTCTTCCCAAGTTCCTGAGGATTATTCACACTAGTGTCTGGTAGTCATTGTCTCCCTGGACAGAGATCTCATCACTACTCTCATGTCACTTTGGCTCGGGCTGTAGAGGAAAGAATAGCTTTTGGCACGCTGGCAGCTGGAATGAGCTTTCATTGGCAGCTGGAGGCTCGTTATTGCGCCTTCCCTTCTTGCTCCCTGATCTGATGAGGCTGCTGGTGAGGAGACGGGATCAGGTGCCGTGACCCTCGCATCGTCCTTACACGGTGTTCAGAGAGGGCAGGACGTGCGGGGTGCCCCTGGGTTGCCCTTGGCCTGCACTCTGCAGGGGCTTTCCGAGAAACGTGGGGTTCTGGGCCACACGCTCTCTGAGGGCTGGGATGTCAAAGTGCTCCCACGTCCCTGTAGGGATATACATTTTATTTGAACACTGTTTTCAAAAAAATACTCTAAATTAAGGAGAGGGAAGGCAAAAAGTAAGTGCGACTGAGCTGGAAATGCAGTTGTGCAGCATTCCACTTACTCGTTTCCTGGCTGTCAGGAAGATGCATGAAGACTAGCCGCTGTCTGATCTCTCGTCAGAACCCCACGATGGAAATCCGTCTTGATGTGTGGGAGTGTTGAAAAGCTGTTGGCCAGATCTCCCTTCATGGGACAAGGCTGAGAGGGTTGAACTTAAGAGCACAGCACCATGAAATAATAAAAGAGTAATTTCTTCCCATGGATGTAGTGACTAACAATCATAAACAACTTGATTCCAGTCCTTTGCTATTAACCTTAAAGAAGGAAAAAAAATGAAGAAGCAAAAAGAGCGGCTCTGCGATGAGTACAGAAAGTAGAAGGCACGCATTTTCTCCTTCCATATTGGAGAAGCAGAAGTGACCTGAGGCTTTTTTCATAGCATTTGTCCAGCCTGATTTTTACCCTGTTTGTGTAGCCTTTAGTTCAATAAATACAAGAGCGCTGTGTACTTTAATAAATGCCTGCTAATGCCCTGCAGTTAATGGGATGACCAGTAAAAAGAGTTACTTGTTCAGAACCGTGCAGGCAGAGCTGGGAAGGGAACTGAAATCTCTTGAAAACCAGGTTAATCCACAAGACGTGTCTCTTTGGAGAAACATTCTCCAATATCATTGTCAAGCTTTTCACTGAGAACAAGCAGGTGGCAATCAAACGTGACATGGGTGACTACGCGAGGCTCATCCGAGTACCGAGCCAAGTGTTTAAACAATAAGAACTTTATCAAACTACGGTAATGAGGATGTGAAGCAAAGTGCAGTACTGGGGAACTACTGCATTGCCTCAGAAGGGAGAACTGACAAGCAAGACATAAGTCCCAGTTTTGAAGCTATTTCTTTGCCTGACGTTGGTGTCTGTGCTCGTGGAAATGGCAAGAGGCAGCCATCAGCCAGAAGGCAAAGGATTCAACCTTCAGCCTTCTCAAAATCCACCCTCAGGGATTAAGTCACATCCCTTTGCCTGCTCCATTCTTTCAAACGGTGGCTCGCTCTGTGCGGCGATTCAAACAGTGCCAGACAGCAACACGATTAACGGCTTTCTCATTTGCAGGGTGTCAGCGTCTCGTCTCACCGGTGTCAGGCCCCAGCAACTTAATGGTCAGCTCTCTTCTATTCTCGTATTGCTCAGCCCAGGCTGTCTGAAAGGACCAGGATCACCGTCCTATCCAGATGCAGGGAACAGCCTCGCCTACGGCGACGTTAGGCGTTTGCCTCGTTCACACTGAGCAGTGTAACGTGGCCAGGAGGTTCCTCGCGAAGGGGAAGTTATTTTTTCAGGGGGAGAGGAGGCAGGATGGCTCTGCCACATGTACCAGGCAGGCATGGGTCAGCAGTAGAGCAAGCGATGCTCACAGAGAGCCAGCCTGAACAGCACCAGCAAGGCTATGTTGGAAAGGCTGCTTTTGGGGAATCCCCAGAGGTGGGAAGGCGCAAGCGTGGATTGCCCTGCCCTGGGATCCAGCTGCACATCTGCACCAGCTCTGCCTCGCAGCCCTGGGGACCCGGAGCTCCCAGCTGCCTGGGACTTCTCGTGGCACTCTCCTTCCACTCAGCTTTTTGAGGTTCATGGTATCTCTCTTGGGGCTTTTGACTGTGTGAAGTTTTGGAGTATATGGCTTACAGGGTCAGGATAGCTGTCTCCCTCGGCACTAGTGAGGCCTGAACTAGGAAGTACTGTGGCACCGAAATTTTGATGAAGATGGAATATCCTCTGGATCTGGAAAATGAAGAGGTGGAGCAAGGAGAGGTTCTGCCTCACTGTACACGGCAGGTCATGCCTGAGCCCAGAACAACTCAGGATCCCAATACCAGCCTTGGTATTCTACAGCTTGCAGAAAAACTAGTTGGCTCAGTTCTGTGGGTTTTGTTCACTCGTTGGTTTGTAGGTTTGTTTGGTGGGTTTTTTTCTTTCTATGTGTGTAAGTTTATATGTCCCCTCCGCTCACTGTATGAAAAAGTCATTAGAAAAACTAAACAAAACAACTAGGTCTGTTTTGCTCTTAAGCAGTTTTTGCTGCGCCTCCTTCACGCAGTTTGATTCTCGTCTCCCTCCTCCTTTGTTATAAAACACAGCTGAGTGCCAACGTTGCTTTGCAAATCAGAACAAGAAATCCGACTTACAGCCCACAGCGTAATACCCACAATACTGCCAAGGGATAAGATTTTGAATGCACTGAAGTAATCGCTGTCACGTGCTATAAACTGAAACACGCATCGTGTTTTAAGGTGAGAAGAGATCACTCTGAAGTTATCAGTGGACACGACCAGGCTCTGGAGGGCTGGGGTGGATGCATCTCCACGGCTGGGAGACTGCACAGGTCTTCCTGCGGTGCAGCAGCAACGTGATCAGCGCACAGGAGATAGATCCCAGTGACTCATCTGCCTTTCCTGTAAAAAAGTGCCGCAGTTTCTCTTCTCCCTCCTGCAGAGCTCGCGGCGATGTGGCAGGCTTCTAGGATAGGAGCCAGTGGAAGAGGAAAGTCACTTGACGCAGGAATCTTGCCTACCATGAGAGAAGCTAGCTGAAGGAATTAATAGTTGCTGCTCCTTGCTGCAGTTGCCAGGGTGTGACAACAGATAAGCAAGTCCGTTTCCTGTCCCCTCAGTATCTACTCAAGACGCGGGAGATGCCGGTAGCACTGTTTTCCTCTGTACGTGCGATGGCAATAAGAAACAGGTGGTTTGAGTTTTAGAGCTAAAGTACATACTGCCCAGGCCCAGACAGAGCCAAATTACATGGGAAAGCTTTCCTCACCTCACCTCTATATAACAGAGTGGAGCAGCAGCTTGGGGAAGGCTAAGTGCCATTTCTTGTCCAGACTGGTCAGGTCCTCTAGGGCATCCCACCAATGCTTAAAGCCTTCTGCCTACACGTTGGTCTCTGCCCCACACCCATATGAGGGCAAAAATAGCCCAGCCCTTCGGGGCTTGGAAAAAATCTGCTTTTCTGCAGGCTTACTGTATGTACAGAAAATCACACCAAGCCCATGCGCACAGCTGGATTGAGGGTGGTCTCAGTCAGGGATAAATAAGAAACACAAGCCATGAAACTTTGCCCAGTATCTCAGGTGCTTGAAAGGCTGTACGTGGCAACGTCTTTTCCAGTAACTTTCCTCCAGGCCTCGGAGCTCAGTTCTGCTCCAGTTTGGCAGGGCTGGCCACGTCCTAACCTGCCTCTCATTTACTGCCTCTTGTTTGCTCTTGTTTTCCTCTGTGGCTGACAGGCACCTTGCTGAACTGCTCCCAAATGCTTTTGGGGGCGGTGGTGTCTCCCCCCTCTCCGTAAGGGCAGCCGAGGGCTCTGACAGCTATGCCAAGCCAGGCACTGCAAAACTGGACCTTAGTACCATCTACTAGGCTATCTAAATAAACGCCAGCAGCTTCCAGAGGTAGCAGGACTGAGAAGTCAGTCACAGTATCCCCTGCGATAAACGCTTTTCAGTGTCGAAGTTCTGTGGTATGCGTGGCAGACGGAGCAGAAAGGTTTCAGTGACCCTTGAGACAGCTTGCAGAACTCACCGCTGCTTTCATAACCGGCAAGCAGGATTACTTCAGCTGCCTCCAGCTCATGCCAGAAAAGTTTCGCACCTCTCTGTCAAAAGGCAGCTATAGACGACGTGAAAGCTGCAGCAACAGAAGCTGCTCAGGTGCATTAAGCCATTGCATCCGTGAGCCAACCAGGTCTCTTATGCCTGAAGATTAGCGGACACTTTCACGGAACCCGTGGATTAATGTAAATGTCACCACTTTGTAAATAAGACAGCATTGCTTTGTCCTACTTCCTCAAAGCTAGGTGGGCACCCACCTTTCCTTTTAAGGGTCTGAATTTTGGAGTTACTATACCCCCTTTAAGTAGATTTTTCCACCGCTGCCTTTGAGTATGTTCCTAATCACGCTTGACGTGCCAGCTGCTGTCTTCAGTGCGGTTGCTAGCATTTTTAATGGGTACTCTATTTACAGAGAAAGCAGCTGCCAGACTGGAAGGAAAATCTTGCTCTCATTCTTTTGTTCTTGAAATAACTTACACTGAAATAAATCTAATAAACTTGTGAAACACTGAGTGTTAGGATCCTGGAGTGAACTGTGGAGCGTGCACATCCTAACGGCACCGATGCTGTAATTTACCTTCTCCAGTTCGTTAGCTGCAGTCAGTGAGAAGAGTACACCGGACGAGCCCTCCAGCTGGCAAAACAGAAAGGCGATGAGCAGAACGCGCCTTCCCCCAGAACGGAACCGGCCACGGCCAGAGCGGGGGCTGGCGCGGCCTCTGCCTCTGCCAGCGCCCGCTGCCCGGGCCGGGGGCGGCGGGGCCGCTCGGCGCAGCGGCAGCGGCAGCGCAGGGCGGGCTGCCCGGGGGCGAGCCCGGCCCTCAGAGGAGCGGCCGAGGCACGGCCGCGCCCGGGCTCCGGGAGTGCCTCTGGAGCGAGCCCTGGCTCTCCGTCCCCGGGGCGCCCCGGGCGCCGCTACCGGCTCTTCCCGCTGCGCCCGGCGGGCGGCCAGGAGGGAGCAGTGGCCGGAGGGCAGGCCGGGGGGTCGCTCGGCGCCGGGGGCTCCCTCTGCCCCGCTCCGTCCCCGCCCCGCCCCGCCGCGCAGCACCGCCTCCCGGCCCCCCGCGGCGCGGCCCGGCCCGACCCGGCCCGGCGGAGGCTCGCGTCGCTCGGCCGGCCCTGCGCGCCCCGGACCCGGCGGCTGCAAAGGGAGGGCCGGGAGCTGAGCGGGAGGCAGCGCATGGCGCAGGCGCCTGGCCCCAGGGGGCAGCCGGCTCCGGGGTGAGGAGAGGAGAGAAGAGGGGAGGGGAGAAGCGAGGAGAAGGAGAGGAGAAGGAGAGGAGAAGGAGAAGGAGAGGGAGAGGGAGAGGGAGAGGGAGAGGAGAGGCGGCCCGAGCCGAGCCGAGCGGCGCGGCGGGCACAAAGCCGCGGCCCCTCCCCGTGCCTCGGCCGGGGGCGGCTCCCCCCAGCGCTGCCCGTTGCTGGCCGGCGGCGCGAGGTAAGGGGCGGGTGAGGCGCGGGAGTCGGGCGGCTGCGGGGGTCGCGGCCCGGCGGAGGGGCGGCGGGCGCGGGCGGGCGGGGCGGTGCTGCGCTGCGCTGTGCGGGGCGAGCGGGGGCGCGCCCCGCGCGGGGCCGGGGCCGGGCGGGGGGGGCCCGCGGGGCCGGGGCTGCGGCGGCCGTTGGAAACCGCCTCCCCGAGAGCGCGCCGCGGGAGCGGGCGGGCCGGGGGACGCGGGGGCCGCGGCGGTGCCGGGCGCGGGCGGAGCCCCGGCGGCCGCCGGTGCCGCGGGGTGCTGGGAAGCATCGCCCTCTGCCCCGCCGGGACGCAGGTGAGGAGCCAGGCTGCAGCCGGTGCCGCCTTCCTCGGCCCCTTCCCCGGCTGGGCTGCCTTCTCCTCCTGCGGCGGCCGCGGCCAAGGGAAGGCCGGGTCGGGCCCGTCTCCCCGCGGCAGTTCCCGGGGGACGTGCGGCGGGGCCCGCGCACCCCGGGCTGGTGCTCCGCCGCTCGGCGCCAGGCCTCTGCGCCGGGGCTCGGGGCCGCCGCCTGCCTGCCTGGCCGGGGCCCAGCCTCACCGAGCAGCCGGCCTCGGCTCTTCCCGGCCGTGTAGCTCGGTCATAGGGGCTGGGAGGGAGAGGCTTCGTGCGCGTTTGCAGCGCGGTGCTAACCCGCTTGGGCCTGCAGGCGGTTGGGCAGGACGCGCTGTAAACAGCAGTTTGGCCAGGCTTACCGAAGAGTTCGCAGTCTGGGCACCTGCATCCCCTCTCTGACTGGAATGGTGGTTCCTGGGGCCCAAAAGACAGGGATACAACGTATGTCTTGCCCGTTCCTGCTCTTAAATGTTTCCTTGTAAGTATTATGGTAAAAGCTTATTTTAAATCACACAGGTCTGGCTTGATAGATGTAGGATAGCAGAAGGTACGCTTTCCTCTGTTAGCTTGATTCCTTTGTCTCCTCATCCTTCCAAGCTACTCAGCTCTCGTTTGTTTCATTTACTGATTTTCTAAAGCGTAACTCTTAAGCCCTTGTAAGTAAGGAACCCCTTTATGTGCCTTTGCCAGCACAGCTGTGTTGATGCGGATGGAGCGAAGCATGATTTCCACCTGGTATTCCTGCGTGGGCAAAAGCCCCTGGGGGTGAACAGGACAGTGCTTGTGCAGCGCCCTTTCCCCGTTGGCACAGAGCTTGTGGGGAGCAGCCGGGGGACTGGTCAAGCGGCCGGCTTGCGTTTGCAGGAGTGCATGTTTGCCCAGGCGTAGGCTGGGAGGCTGGTGAGGCAGAGCTTGGAAGGGCTCTCCCGCTCCACAGCACCTCCGTCTTCAATTCAGCTACGTCTGCCCTGACTGTGAGTAATTCGGTGTTTTGCTGGGGTAAAATATGCCAGTAGAGCTGTGGAACCGAGCTCTTACCTTTCCTCAGGCCAGATCTATGTTAAGTTTTGTTAGTTGTGGATCTGTTTAGCTCTAAAAATATTTAATTGTTAATAGTGGACTTGGGACCTGAATACTTAATTCGATGAGCAGGAAGATTATGGTAAATAGAGTTGCCTGTTAATCACACAGCCCTGCAAGGAAATTGTGCTGTGATTCTGAAGACATTTATATGGAACAGTCCCCTGTGTTTTACCATACGTAATCCTAGGATGCATTTAATTTCATTGAGAGGGTTTGTATTCAATCCATTGCCTCATTCTTTGTGTTAATTAAAAACATAAACTAAGTAATAATTACCAAGCATATCAGCAATATTGACTCTTCTGAAAGTGGTGATGGAACAGCTGCGTGGAACAAGATTCCTGTTTCTTGCTAGGAATGCACTCCCCAAATGGGTTTTGAGGCTGACTTTTTTCTTCAAGGGATTTCTGTAGGTTTCAGTCTGTTTATATTTGGTAAACTTGTAAATGTTTGGATTTTTTGTTTGGTTTTGCCCCTCTCCAGGTTTGGGATCAGGCAGTACTGTTGGAAATGAGCTTCCAGGGTAAGGTGTCCCTGGTAGGTCAGTCTGTCAGGACTCGGTTGTGCCTAGCTGTAATGTGGGTTTCCTCTCTGGCTAAGGCTTTAAAAGGACAGCTAGCTTAAATCTTTGTGCTGAGAAATTGATCTTGCTAAGCTTCAGGATTTCGAGGTTGCTTGAAAAACTTCTGGTGCCTTGAGAAACTTTTGTGCTGAACAGGGTGCAAACCCAGGAATGCACACTCTGCTATTCAGAGCACAGGTGGCCCAGCTGTGGGGTTTGGTTTTGTGTGTGTTTGGGTTTTTCTTTTTTCCCCCCCGGAAGTTCAAATTCTCTTGCGTCAGGGCTATGCCACATGAGTGGTACGAGGCTGTGCTGGCCAGGGGTCTGCTGGCAGCCCGTGCTCCTGGCGCGGCTGGATAAGGTGTGTCGGGGGCTCTTGTGGCTGACTCTGGCGGATTGCTCTATCACCTTCTTGCACTCACAGCCAACTTGGTGTCCCTCGCCCCGGCTCTGAGGCCCCACTGGGAGGGGTGGTCATGGTCTCTGTGTGAAACTCTGCTCGGCGTCCCCCTCCCTAGCTCGCTGAAGCATGTGGTGTGTGATCAGCTGTGTGAGGGTTTTGGTGCGTGGCTAACAGGACCAGGAAAGGTGGCTCCTGTTGCTCTCAAGTATGTCTAATGTGGAAGATGACTAGCTCTCTTACTTAAGGCTCGGGGGCATTTTTGGGTTGTTTCTAAAGATAGATCAAGCTTAGTAGTTAATAAGGCACTGAATGAATAGTATGGTGACTGATTTTTTCACAAGGGAGCTACTGCTTTAAAAAAAAAAAAGTAGAACAGCGCTGTCAATATAGCGGTTAAAGAGCTTCTGTTATCTACTAGAATAACGTAGCTGTCGTATCATAGTGATAAGTAATCACTCCTCACCTCCCATCAGCAGGAGGGAACTGACAGAGTACTGTATGAAGCAGATATGGTCTCAGTCCTTTTCTTAACGCACGTTACCAAACCGCAGTCGCAGCTTATTAGCCCTGTAGGATCACTGAGGGGCTCTGGATCAGGAGCTGAAAGGGGCTCAACAGCAAAATCGTAGTCTTACCTTCCAGACGTAGTGACTCCAAGCACAGAGTGGAGCAACATACAGAAAACTGGTTCTGTGGTCACGTGTATTGCAGGCTCCCTGATGGTGTGGGACTTGCCTGTGGCTCTAAATACTTGGCATACCATACAGATCTTGAAAATAAGAGGTTTGCATACCTCTAATCTGTAATTGGAGATTTATCGAGATGTGTCTCACAAAAAACCCCCTCTAAAATTCCTCGCTTAAGAGTTGCTTGGGGAGAATGCTAAGCAGAGTCAAGTGTTGCCAGTTAAACCTTTTATTGTTGAAGTCACTTATCATTCAATTGGTAGTGTGTATCGGGAGAGGGGACGGAAGTGTAACTAAGTATTTGGCACCCTGTGTTAAACTGAGTCGTTGTGTAACAAAACACAGAGGTGATGTAGTAGGAATTGGATGGATATGAGGCTCTAATTTCAGTGTTTACAACACTGAAAATGAATTATTCCTGACACATCAAAAGCTACAGCAAGACACTTCATGCAATACAGTTATCCCATATCTTCTTACGGAGCACATTACTGAGAGCTGGAAAGGATGTCACGTCCGCTTCTTAGCATTTATGGTGCTTATGACCTAGAGTAGGACTACTCATAGTCATTAGTTTTATCTGGTATTCTGTTACCTGTAGTTACCCAATTGTAAGGCACGCTGGTTCAGCCTGCCATACTCGTTCAGGAGTCGGAGCTTTTGCAGTTCGAGCAGGACAAGGAGAAAGGGCTGGCAGGGACGTGGAATTTTCTTTGTCTCTCTCAGCTGCTGTGAGCTGCAACACGGTTTGTTTGTGGAAGGGTGGCTGCTACCGCTTCGCATTCTTGGCTGTAGAGTCTGAAGTACTTATGTGGTCTGATCCTGCTTTTGGTCTGGGCCCCATGTGATACTTACCTGGCAGGGGAGACATTCTGTTCTGTAACCCAGCCTGTTTTAATTCGGCTTAGAGGGCCTCTTGTAGATGGACCAAAACAAACACACGCAGTCTTTCCTCTGCCTCTTGTTCTGCAACGCTGCTGCAGAAATGAAAGGTGATGAAGGACCTACCAGGCATCGTAGTGAGTCTCGGTCCGTGGCTGCCTCCACACTGGACCTCCTGCCCTGAAAAGCACCCGCTCTCCCCGCTGATGAGGTGGCTGGCAAGACGGAGACAAAGGTTCGTGCGGTGTGGAAGCGCAAGTCCTCTCCTCATCCGAGCGCTGCACCGCTTGACCCAGTCACGGCAGCCCTTGTGAAAAGCGTGGGCAAAACGCGCGCTGCTGCTCTGCGAGCAGGTGGCACACGCGGAGCTGCCCCGGAGAATGCGCTAACCCGGAGGCATCCGTGCAGCACAGGCCGTTTTGTGAGATGCCACCCCGTGGCCTGCGGCGCTTTGTCAGAGAGGGTAGGAGTCAACTCGCCAAGCGGCAAACGTGGTCCTGATGGGCGTGCTCCTCTGGCCTGCCCGGCCGAGCAGCAGCAGGCTTGCAGCTGTGGGGCCGGCTGGTGGTGGTGGAGGCGAGGGCTTCCCCCTCTCTGGCAGCGGCCCGTGCCCCCAGCGGTCCCTGTGGCGTGGCCCGGCATGGCGGGCCCCAGGCTGGCCCCGTCGCTCCAGCAGCTCTGTCCCAGCCTCCCCTTTGCGCCCTTCTTGTGGAAGCAGGGCTGGTCTGCCTTTCCCGTTCGTAGGGTGTCGTGGCTGAGAAGAGCTCCTGGGTGGGAGCTGGGTGAGGAGGAGGAGGTTGGTGGAGGGGCTGGTGGCCGAGAGAGGAGCTGCTTGGCTCAGCGGTGGGGAGGGGGGTTACTCCAAAACCCGCACCTGGTGCCCGAGGAGGTGGAGGAAGCGGGACAGGAGTCTCGGCACAGAAGTGTTAGTAACTGCCTTTTTTCAGCCAGATGTTGTGGCCTCAAGTTTTCAGGCAAAACGAAAAGCAGAATGATGTAGCGTAGCATTCCCGGGATCTCTAATGCTTGGAAAGTCCATTGGTCGTGAGGATCGTTCTTCAGTCAGAGGAGAGCAGGCCTCGTTCTCCTCTCTTGACAGAAAGTTTTATACTTACTCTGCTAACTTCAAGGGAGTTGCTCGTGAATTGATGCTATTAGTTGTGACTGCGGAATCAGGCCCGAGAGCTTGGATTTATCCTTGTAACTTTTTGTTGACTTTCGTAGTTTTTATGAGCCTAGGTATGTAAAGCCCATGCTTAACTCTTTTAAAGAAAACTGAAAAGTTTGCAGGATGGCTAAAGCCATATTTCTGTCTGGTTTGGTTTTTTTCTCGCATATCATTTATTGAAAGTTTGCAGAAAGATTTAAATGTGTTCTCTAAGAAAAGTGACTAAAATTGTCTTGTAATTCCAAGACTGGTCGCGTATACCCATTCGTTATGTGCTTAGAAGTAGTTGGGGAATATTTTTTTGTCTGCTATTCAGTCTAAGTTAGTTTGATTTGCAATTATTTGAAAGTGGTCATCTGTCTACTGCAATGCTTTGAAAAGAAGCAGGCGTGGGGGTTTTGTGGTTTTGTTTTTCTGCCTTGAGATCAGCAGAGAGAAATTACACATGAAGGAAAAGAAATTGTGGAGCTGCAGTCACATTCTCTCGGTAGGTTCATTCTGGTTTTTTGGAAATGCTGTTCTAAACGATTAGCTCAGTTGAAAATTACTGAGCGTTAATGGTATGCTGTTCTCTTTGAAGCTGGTAGGGATTCTACCATCAGTGTGAATATGGGAGAGGAGTATGAAGATCTGGCCATGATAGAGCGAAAGTAGCAAAAGGAAGTTATTGGAGTCCTACCAGTCCTCTGGCAGGAAGAACAGTATTTTGGGATATGTAACGATGATATATGACTTGGAATTAATGAACCCATTTGTGTTGAGTGTTGTGTGAAAGGACTGTTAGTGATGCTGCACCACGGAGGATTCTGGTCTGTGAAGATGGTGTATAACAAGGGGGTAGGATGAGACAAAGGAAGTGCATTTTTCCTCCCGATCTTGGAACAGGATTTCCAAGATAGCCTTGTAAACGAAAGTTCTTGGAAGATGTCTTACCTGTGACCTGTCTCTGAGGAGTAAAAGCCCTGCTTTGCACACAAGCAGGTGTTGTCCTCCTGAGTTCTGAAAAGTCTGGAAGCACTGAATCATTTTGTATGGTATTTAAAAATGAAGGGACAAATCCTTAGCTGCAAATTACTGTTGCTCCATTACAACCAGTGGAGCACTGCAAACTGACTCTGGTGAGGGATGCTAACAGTCGTCTCCCCCAGTCTCATGTATACAGGCTTAGAGGCAGAAACAACTTTATTCTGAGGGGCTTTCCTCAGAAAAAAGCTATTCTTGCTCCTCACTCCACCAGCTCCAGAATGTGAATGTCATCTGGCCAAATGCCCAGGACCAAACACAGTGCTCTAAACATGGTCTCAGAAGTGGCTTGTAAAGGAAAAGAAAAAACAAAAACTTTTTGGACTTTTGAGTGGTTCTCTTACTTTTTTTGCATCCAAAATGATGTCTTTGGCTTCTGCTTTATATTTGCTGAATACAAATCCGTGCTTTCCAGTAATTAACTCCAGGGCTCTTTGACCCTGACTTTCTTGAAACATACTTCCAACATGAAAATAACCCAGAGTCTTACTGGCTTTCCTTTCACGCATGATGTGTATTACATATGCTGGCATTCCGTTTCTTAACTTGTCTACAGATCCGTAGCCTCGTCTTCCTCTTAATCCTTTGCTTAATAGTTTCTCTTAATGGATCATGCTTTTTGACCATATGCCAAAATATGTATTTAAATACATTTGAGAATGAATGTGTGGAAAGTAATGGAAATACTTGCTTGACTAACTTGCCTGTGTTCCTCGCTGAGCTAACTGGTTCAGATGACGACTCAGAGCGGTGGGGTACGTGAGGATGGCAGAAGGCAGGTCTGAACAAGCGATCAGAGCAGCACATTGAGTCTGTACAGGGAGAAATGTTATTTACCATGGCAGAGTACTCTCTTTTATCTTCCTGCCCTGCAGGTGCCTCCTCAGGTGCTTAAGGCAAAAGCCAAATGCTCTGGCATGGGGCGGTTTCTCCTGTGCGGAGCAATGGACAGAATTGCCAGCTGTTTTCCAGCTCAGCCGGTGCCCCTGGGCCAATGTGGCAAGACGCTGCCTTTTCTTCAAGCTTCATGCTGATTCTGTAAGTGAGCCTTGTGATAACTTTAACTTGGGAATTAAATAAGGCCCAGACTGAGGTCTGGGTATGCCTGCTGCCCAGATCGGCTTGTGTGGGGAAACTGCTCACCACTTTTTAAAAAGAAGTTAAGTTTTTAAACTGAATTTCTCTCTTTTTTTTTTTTTTTTTTAAAAATACAACCACAAAACAAAACCATAACCTTCACAAAAATAAAGATGCATCCTTTAGCTAGCTGGGGCCTTGGCAGGCTTTATGATGCATAACTTGCTGAGACTGTAATTTCTTAGAAAAACAGTTAGATATTGGCAACTATGAGATGCCAACACTCAGTGAATTGTCAGTAGTAAGCTATTTTAGCTGTAGCCGTGGATTTAAAAAATAATAATTTCTTCAGTGTTCATGGCGTTCATGCAAGATGAAAAATCATAATTTGAACACTTAGAATAGCTTGGGAGAAGGAAGCCAGGGTTCTTGCAGTGTGTTTGCTAAGGGCCACACGTGGTTGGTTTGCCTGTCGAGGAACCGTCAGGGTGCTCTAGATTATTTAAATTGTGTCTGCCCATGTGCCACAGTATAACCCCAACTTTGTACGTAGGCTTTACTAGCATCTGTCTAGAGACAGCTGTTTAAAATGGTGGTTGTTTTGGAAGTTGACAAGAGTTCTGTTTTGGGAGGTGTGAGTAGAAGATGTTAGTTTTCAGTCCTCTTTTACTCCTAGTAGGTAGAACTTACTGACTTAAATAGTAGCTGCAGTAAAACTCATATCCTGAAGTGTTTCTCTGAATGTGTGTTAGACCTGGGAGTTGCTGCTGATGTCTCCGTAAACTGCTTTTAAATAATTGAAATTTTAGAAAGTTATCTTTGAGCCATGAGTAAACTTTTCCACTAGTTAAGTATGTCGGACTTGTAAAGCTGTTTAGTTAAGTCAATGACAAACGTGGGTCAAGAGTCTGCTAGCCCCTCTCCCGTGTCCCAGAAAGGTGCCATCCCTGCCTGCCCTGCTGCGTGAGAGATGAACTGTGGCTCTACTTTAAAATGGGGTAGGATCCAGGAACTTTTAATAGGATAAAAACAATGAACAAAAGTTATTGCGCAAGCAGCAATGTTTGAGTCTTACCAACTTGTCATGAGGAGTTACGCAGAAAGCCTCGGTTCTAACTTGTATCAGTGGTCTTCATGTTATATAGTATATACTTCTTTGCAGACTGTGTTGCTTGGAGTTTTTGGCTTATTTGATCAGAGAAAAAATGAAGATTCACCATCAAGTGAGCAGCTAGCTTTCCTTTGGTTAATTCAAATGTTCTATTTAGTGGTTCCGTAAAAATTCTTAATTCATGTTTGTTGCACTGATAAATGCACAGCTCATCCATTTTGGCAGGAATTCCCTGCAAAGATATTCTCAGCATTTGTTTTGCAGTATGTCCCTTAAATAATTTAACTTTATTGCAAACTTTTTTCTGGAAGGTATGATCTGCCAAGATAAATATTTGGTTTGTTATAGTGCGGATTCATTTTTTGATGTCTATATGAAAAAACGTTATTTCATCCCATGGTATTTCATGAAAGATGGGGCATATGTTAGCTATCACTTATAGTGTATTTCCCATATGGTTAACAGCAGCTCTGGAAGCCAGAGAAGTGTTCTAGCTCTATCTTGCGTGTCTTGTTCCTTGCTAAAGATAGTAGGCTAGCATGCGCACACCCTTTTGGCAGACATACCGGGCATCTCCCTTTGCTGCTGGGAGTCTTCTATTTGTCATACCATAGTCTAGACTTGGGAACCATTGCATTTACTACTGCACAGTGAGCTGGAGGCATTTTTTTTTGTTCTTTTTTTAGTATCACAGCCTGAGAGCTATATCTAAATTCAACCTTTTATTTAAGGTTTATTTCAGGCCAAGGAATACATAATATTGTGTCAACTTCACTGATGCTCTGTGTGTTGCTTTTGTAATGTTCTGTGTTTTGCGTAGCATTTAAAGTCGTTTTACATGTTTTAAGAACAGACGGTAGGTGATAGTTGTTGTCTTTCAATAGTTTCTAATAATGTTCTAATAATGGCTAGAACAGTATTAGTTCTAATTTTGACCCTCTAATAATAATGTTCCTGGCAGGCTTTTGGTCACACCACTGGAGTACGGAATGTAAAACTAAGTAAAAGTCTTGGGCCTTGGGATAAGCTAAGGAGAATGTTGAACTGAGGATTGCTGGATGGAGACACTAACTTGCAAGCAGTGAATTGAAGAAAGTAGTCTTAATGCCAACACATTGTTTCATACAACCTTTTCCTTCACAAACAAAGGCATGTGTTTATCAGTGTAGTTAAAACTCCTGCTGGAAGACAATGCGTCAGTCGTGATGGGAAGGCTCCTTGGGGTTTTATTTTGTTGGGCCTTCCAGTTCCCATGCGCTGGTGGATGTCGCATTCCCTGCGCAGTTCTGTCCGTGGGGACGTTTCCTTTCCAGGCAGGGACGGGCTTGTAACACTGGTTACAAGTGCTTCCTCTGTGTCGAGGCAGAGCGTGCCCTTTGGGCCCAATGGAATGGGAAGATAGCCTTTATTTTGCTAGCAGAAGTCTTCATTTGGAACATTTTACTGGAATCTGGTACATTAAAATGACAACGAATTTAAGAAAGGTAGATCATAGGTTCAGCTCATGCTCAGTAAGCTTTCCATTCAGCAAGGTGTTCATACTTTATATATGTATAATTTTAGCTATGAGTGGTCCATCAGTTTTTCTCTGTTTGTGCTTTTCCTGATTGACGCACTGTTAAATGAGCGCTAATGCAGCATAGGCCAACGGATCGCCTTTACCTCTTGAAACTGTGGTAAAGGTCCTGACAAAAAATAAAACACCAAGTCTAGCAACTTACAGATTGTATACACTATTCCTGACATCTGTTAAGCCCTATCTAGTCTGAATGTGCAATCTCCAAAGAGAGATAGCTCATGTAAAGTTTTGGCAAAGTTCGTTATGTATAATGCCTGTAGGGTGACTCTGTCAGCATTTTATGGAATCCCTTGCTTTTACTCATCCACTGTCCGGTGGCTAGCATAGAAAGCTGGTTGTCAGTTGAAAGCTTTTTGTCTCAAGCTTGCCAGCTTTTAATTGAAGGCAATACAGTTATTTGCTTGGCCTATTAAACCAATTTCTAGGCTAGCGCTTTTTCCCTGCCTTTCAAACAGTGACTAACCCCAGCAAGGCCTTAGACCTTCCTCTTTCCGATCCAGTTCAGCAAAGTACCTGTACTGGAGTCAGTGCCACTCTAGTGTGTTGAGTCCTTGGGTCTGTGTTGTGAATGTGTAGGCTAATTCCGAATTGCACAGATGATGATCATCATTTAAATGCTGGACCTCCCAAGGCTCCACATAAATGGGTAGTTGGGTTGTTGGAAAGTGGCTAAGTTATCACTTCCAGGGGCAGTCTCTTAAGTTCCAGCCTTGGTGGTCACGAAATGGCACATTAAACTGTTACTGTTTCAGGCCTGAATATGATACGGTGGTGTCAGTGTAATTTGTATGTAGGTGTGAAATGTGGGAGTTCGAGGATAGGTATATTTCTGTGTGAATTTACACATTTGAGGAGACTGGAGAGAGATGCTTTTCTGTGGCAAGCTGCTAAGAATCACGGCAGCTGTTTGAAGGTGCTCGTGGACTTGGAATGCATTTCCGATCAAGAGATTAACTAGCAGAAGTTGTCAAAAGCTCGCTGAACATGCAGGCTGAATTCTGCAGTGCTGGTAGCACGGGGCAGTTGGTGTTTGGTGCTGTACAAAGAAGGAGATGGTGGAAGGAGAAACAGAATTACAGAGTGAAAAGTGATTTAGATGTTTTTAAAGCTGGATTACAGCCTGGGTCTCTTTCCACTATGCATTGCCGAACAACGGATTCCCTGGACAAGAGAGGGACCACGGCAGTTGTATTCTGCAGAATATAGTTTTTATCTGAAGGGGAGAAGGGGAAAAAATTGGTTCTAGCCCTTCAAGCTAAGAATAAATGGAAACATGAGCTGAATGCAGTCAGACTGGCAGCTGGCAGCAGCTGCTTCTGTTACATTTTGGGCTGTAGGGGCAAGCGAAAGAGCTTTGCTCCTGCTTGAGCCCTGTAGTGGCATTAGGAACCCCAGCTGGTTGTAACAGCCCCTCTGGGCTGGTGAAGGAGGGGATGGGAAGAGTGGGCAGCAGTCCCTCTAGGCTTACGCTTTCCTGGTTGTCAAGGGGTACTCGGCACCAAATGCTAGCTAATTACTTGGGGGGTGGCAGGTGTTGGCCCCAGCAGGGTCTTTCTGGGCAGCTCCGGCTGTCCTGTGTGCGGGCCTTGGGGGAAATAATGGAGCGTGCTTGATTTCTGCCTTTAGGAGGAAGCCGATACCAGCTCTGTGCTGGGCGTTGTTCATGTTCACCTTCTCCAGTCGGGGCTGGGGTAGGACTTTGCAGGTAGGAGGAGACGCAGGACAGTGATCCTGCCCACGTGAGATCATGGTCCACGAACTGTGAAAGAAAGATGTTTACTTCCTGCGTGATTTGCCTTTTGGTGCTATGGTTTTGGAAGGAAGGCAGAATGGGAAAGAAATAATGAGTTTCAGGGGTGGGCTGAGTTCCCCTAGCTCAGTCACAGCAGGTCAAGTTACTCACTTGAGAGATTTGTGACTCCCCAGAGACGTGGGTTTGTGTTTGTGCAGGGAATACATCATAGCTGAGGTACAGAAGAACAGAGAGAAATGAACTTGTTGGTGTTTATTTTAAGAGTGGTTGATAGACTTTGAAGGTTTTTTTCATGTTGCTGAATTTGTACAAAGAAGCTGTATAAAAATAACTGGCACCAGATGTAGAAGCAATAAAATAATGCCGTGTTAAGTCTTGAAACTGTGGCATGTAACCACAAGAACTATTTTCACCCATTGGCGGCTTTCTCTTTATTATCTGCAGAAAGAGAATGATGGAATTTGTTTGCTGCTAAACAACTTAATTTTTTGTTTGTAAAAGGACCAAGTAAACCTGTATTCTAGTATGCTTAGCCCCAGCTCCCTATACACAGTGATTGCCAATGTTTGTTGCTAGCAGTCATGGGAATCTTCTGGTACCAGTGTGTCAGCAAGAATTAAACCTAGAAAATACCTTGTCATCTGACTGCTTCCTCACTTTCTGGGTCTGATTGCATTTCATTCAGTTCAGAAAGAAAAAAAGTGACACTAACAAACTCTTTATCTGACCTATGTGCACAACATAACCCCCCCGATACAGTAAGCATGTGGAGTCACCAGTGTGTTTTACTTCAGAATGGTCTGCTGTTGTCAGCACTTTGACCCAGTTTCACCATTTCAACAAATGGGGCTTATTTTCTTTTAAAACACTTGTTTCGAAACATTTTGTCCCAGGAGAGAGAAAACAAATTGTTTACACAAGCAAACTAATAGTGGAGAAATTACACCCACACTTCCTTCTTCAGGAGTTCCCCTGCTAGTAGTTTCTGTGAACTCATAAATCCAGCGAGGAAAGAGAAACTTTTAGTAATAATCAAATGGGTCTTGATGTGACTGCTGATGCTGCTGAGGAAGCGAAGTTTGGCGACGATGATATTCCCTCTACCACTGGGGGATCAAAAATAGGTTGGACAGAGAAGGGACAACTGCTCATGCCAAAATCTAGGGAGGGGGAGGACCTTCTGTCTTCCTTGTCTGGATGAAGATGGCCTGGGAGAGGCTTTCAGCCTTTCTCTTTGCTGTAAGAGCCAGTTGGTGGCTGTAGCATCCCTCTTTGTATATGGGGTTTGTATGTCCTGCTGTTTTGAGGGACTTGAGGAAAGAAGCAGGTAGGTGAGTTATTGGGGTGATGATTTTGGACCACCTTCTCAAATACAAATGTGATGTTGGAAGAAGGAGGAGGGATGAGAAGGCTGCTCAAACCTGTGTAAAATGCCAGATCTTGGAGATGTCGTATAATATGAAATACATCTGTCTTTCCAGGATCCTTATGCAGATGGCTAGGGAGAAAGGGGTGGAAAAGGAGAAGAGCTTTAATAGGCAGTAGAAAATAGTGAAAACTGCAAAATGTGAAGAGAGTTGGGTTGGTGGATGGAAAACTTACAGGTACGGGGAAGAAAGGTGGCAAAGTCATAGGGTTTCATCCCCCGGGGTTCAGCTGCAAGAGTGAGGGCAAGTTGGGTGTAGGGGCTGTGGTAGGAGAGACTGGGGCTGGTCAGGATAAGCAGAGAGAGGAGAGCTAGTGATGGACAACCTGATAGGAAAAGGGAAGAGGGCCAGGAAAGCAGCAGTGACCTTTGCATTGTTGATGAATCGCAAGGCAGCAGTGACAGAAGAAGGAGCATTAAGATGATGGAGGTACCAGAGATGGTTATCAGAGGGAAAAGTTATAGGGAGAGGTCAGAGGGAACAATTGTCCTCTGAAGGAAGATCAAGAAGAGCAGCATGAGGACAGGAAGGATGACCTGTGTTTACGTGACTTGGAAGTTACACGGATTGAGGCCCAAGCCAGGAAGCCTGGTTGAGGCTAACATTGTCAGTCCCGTGGTGTATATATAAAAAAAGGAAGAGGAGTGGAATTAACTTGGGACAGATATTTCAACAGCCTTCAGCTTTTAATTTCCTGGGTTTCACTGGCGTGTGTCATAACCGTTTTGTTTTCACTATTTGTTTCCCGTAAAGAAATAGGATGGAAGAAGAAACAATAAACAGTGTTTATCAGAATAGTATGTCATGTTTGGCTTCTGTCATTTATTTGGTGAACGTATATTTAGAAACTAAATTGTAGATTCTAAATATTTGAGTATCCAAAACTCCCTTGTCCCTCAAAGAAAGCATCTCCCAAATGAATCCACCCAGCCCCCCAAATAAAAAGCAGTTCAGTTATATGAAAAAAACATAATTAAAATAATATTTCAGAGCATAGTTGGTCAAAGTTGTGGGTGAATTTTCTCATTAAAAAAATCACTCTTTATAACCAGTCTTATAGTCTTGATCCTTATGGGAAATGTACAGGTGCCTCAAATGACTTTGAGGATTTAAACTTCCTTCCTAATTTTCCCAAATAGGTCAGGTAGGGGCAATACCTTGTGTTATGCTATCTGCAGACTTTGTTCTGAAGAACTGTTGGATTGCCTTATTTATGCCTACCCCCCCGCCCCCAACTGGATCTTCAAACAGGCAAGAAATAAAGACTGTTCAAATTAAGTTTGTTTTTTTCTCCCTGGGATCTTGTGTGTGGTTTTGGGTTTGTGTTTTTTTAACTCCTAGTAACATTATGAAATAAGTCGAGGCATTTCACCTCCTGTGATGTGTATATGGCATAGCTGAAGGGACAATGAGAAGGCTGTGCTTCGGTGATTATCCTGCTTGCTGCGTTGGCACGCTTGTGCGACAGCGAACTGACTCACAGATACGGCTCAGTCTGTTTTTTCCGCTCTGTATAGTTAGTGTGGCTCAGGAACAAGTTGCACATTCTGAGCTCGAGGGTAGCTTTCCCTCTACGTAATACAGGTTAGCAGCACTGTGGTGTGGTAGCGCAGAAGGTCTGACGGATCTAGTGGGGCAAACCCAGTTCACCAGTCTCTCTCTGAAGCCAAGACAAACAGGGATGCAAGCTTTCTACATTGAGTAGCTTATCTATTCATGGCTAGTGGATCCTAACTAGGTTAGGTCAGTGAAGACCTCTGGTATAGGCATAAGTGTTTTGCTGTCCGGTATATTTACATGGGAGGTCTTTGTATGGAGAGCAATGAGTTCGATTTAACTAAGTGAAAGATTTTCTTGCAGTCTTTTCTGTGCACAAAACAAAATAAATAGATCAAGGCATAAGCACTGTTCTTCTAAAGTTTTTCTAATGAAAATATTTTCTTTTGTTCATTGAGGAAAAAATATCTTTTACTTCTCAACTTCATGGTTTGCTGTGTTTGTGCACTGGTTCTACAAGAAGAGTTGGTAACCGTTTTGGAAGTGTGCTACAAAAAGTGGTGCTTAAAGCAGCCGGTTCTGTAAAAATAAGTAGTGGGTGAGTGCTGAGTGGGTAAAGAAGCAAACTGTCTGTAATGTCTGTGTGTCTATGATGTGCAGGTGTTTAAAATGAACAGCACAACCACAAAAACTTGCATGTGATTTTCCTCACATAGGCTGTTTGATTACATTAACCTCTTGGTCAGAAAGCAATAGTGGAAATGTAGCTAATGACATGGAAATATTCTTGAACAAAAAGCAAATCCACAAGTGCATAGCTTGAGTCCACTCAAGTTAGTCACTTGGTGCTGACCTGGTGTAATTCAGTATGTAGGAAGCTTTAAAGAGGTGTGTTGAGAATTGATCCTTTCAAGATCCAGGAATTTCAGGGGATTTACACTAGCTGACCCAGAACACTTAGCCTACTTATTTTAGGAGGGAAGAATGAAGTTCAATCGCTCAAATTTTTTTTCCATTTATTTAACGTTAGAGAAATGTTCATGTATCACTCGCTAGGTGAGCTGCCAATTTTTTGTATGCATTTTCCAGGGGTAGATAAATAATAGTTGTCCCTGTGGAAAACAGACATCCAAACGTTTCTCTCTCCTGCTGATACATAGCTCCAATAGTACATTAAATTGTTTGCTCAGAGTTCAGAGCTTTCTGCACCTGGAGATGTTTTCTCACTCAGCCTGTGTGTTTGTATACTCAGGTGTGTGTCACTTGCTAATAAATACAAAGCTAAAAGTCTTATTTATTAATTATTTAAGCTGATATGCTTTTTGATTTTGTGCTTTCTATTGGGTTATGCAAATGTAATTCTGTGTGATGAAAAGTAAAAATGTGTTTTGGAGGGGTGGGGGGTTCCCACCCCTGTGAGAAACCGAGAAAGAAAAATAATGCTTTTCCTCTGATAACTTGTTCTTTCAAAACAAGCAAGCAAAGAAGAAAAAAGTGAAGCAACCTGCAACACGAAGTCTTATACTTGATTTTATTATTTGTTGTGTATTAAATAGAAATTCAAGAAAATACTCCAGTGGTGAAAGGGAATACACACACCTTTGTGAAGTCTTGGCAAAATGCAGAGGTCGGAAGGGGCCTCCAGAGGTCAGCTAGTCCAGCCCTCCTCCCAGTCAGATCGGGGTGCTCAGGACCTTGGTCCCCTGAGTTTTCAGTGTCTCCAGAGATGGAGACACCCCAGCCTCTCTGGGTCCCTGTTCCAGCGTTTGAACGCCCTTGTGGTGAAAACCTTTTTTTTCTTTTGTTGAGTTGAAAGCTCCTATGTTCCACATTGCCCTTTGTCTCTTGCCCTTCTAGTAACGTGCTTTTGAGAAGTTTGGCACTCTTCTCTACACCCTCCCATTAGGTAGCTGTAGACAGCAATAAGGTCTCTCCTAGCACAGCGTTACAGAACAAAGAAAATGGCATTGAAATGAGCCAAATGGGTGTAGCACTGCTTTGCAGTTTGGGGGTGGTGTGTGTGTGTTAGTGTGTCTCAGTGGAAGTGGGTCTCCTTCACTTTTGATATTCATCCTTCTTTTATGTGCTCTCTTCCTGCTGCTTTGTGATATGTTCCACTTTTTCCTCTATATATGCACTGATGGCCATAAAGGGTTATCGTATGTGACCCCCGTCGCTACAGTATCTGAAGCTCTGTCAGTGCTAAGTGGTTTACTCCTTGGAAAAAACCCTGTGCGGTGGGGCAGTACTGTTCCCAAATTTCATGGGAAATGAAGACTAGTTACACATTGGAGTTCTCACGAAATCTGAGACCGGTTTCGTAAATCTTGAGCGTGCATTAACCACTGGGACTCTGTCTTAATGGAACCGTGCATAGGGTCAAAGAAGGCACGTGTGCTTCCCGAAATCACAAAAACATCTTTCTCTTTTAAAGATGATGCCACACTGTTTAGATTTGTCTCATGTTAGACACACGTGTAATCCAAAAAGTGATTCAAATGCTCCCCTTGCTTTGAACTTTCTTTTAAAAGTGGCTGGAGGATGAGGTATCGGCAGGATTTGCAAAGCAAGCCAGCCTGGGGCGCTGGCAGTGTGAGCCTCAGCGCTAGCCAGGACTACAGAACGTGGGGGCGGCCTTCTCCACTGCTGCAAGCAGTGAAGGCCGTCGCTTTTGCACTGATGCTGCTTCTTGTGTTGTTGGGGTAACTTATCCTGCTGGCTAATGTGTAGTCACGTAAGTGAGGACACCGATGTTGAGTAGAGGCTTGCACAGCTATAGTATCCTGTGGGTTGTATGTCTTGGGATGTGTTATTGTGCAGCTCCTTGATACTGTGAACAAAGTTTTTGGTATACAGTCTGAGTTTATATGGTCCACAAAAGTACTATTTCCTGTAATATGCTAATTGCTTGAATAAAGAAAAAAGGGTGAAATTGTTCCTAACTAATACTAAGGGCTAAATTGAGAAGTGGCCCAGGTGGTTACATGTCTTAACAGTTTTTACCAAGAAATTCAAATATTAGCCCTTACCATAGACTCAGCTGAAATAAAGCTACTGTATATTTAACTGCCTTAACTTACTACACTCAGAGGAAGAGCAACCTGGGGACTGAAGAGTAGCAGCTACTGTCACTGAGAGCTATCTGAAGAACAAGGTGTCAAGTGTACTACGTTTCTGATGACCCGATTCCATAGCTAATCGATAAAACATTAGATCAGTGGGGGTCCAATGGTACAATTTACATATTTTCTTTTGAATGTGTCACGTGGAAGATGAGCCGAAGGTCAACACCAGAATAAGAAAATGGTGTTTGTTCCCTTGTTAGTCATTGCCTTGATGTCTCATGCTGAAGTTGAGGTGCGCAGCAAATTGACGCTTTCGGCGTTTGTGTTCAACGGTCTCAGAGTGAGCAGTACAAGCTTTTAGGTGGAGATTGGAATAACAGATATGCTCAATGACTTATGGGTTTCTTATAGACTCTTCTTGGATGCCATTTAGTGTGCTGTATGCTGAACCTCATTCCAATACTTGTGGACATCAATGGAAATCTTTCTGTTGATTTTATGAAACATAGGATGTAGCTGCCTAGGCATGGGCTACCTCCTGAACAATAGTTTACTACTTTTAACTACAGAGCTGAACAAAGAATAATCTTTGCAAAACATTTCTTAGGGAATAATGAAACAGTTGCTTGCAGTAAGAAAATAGTTATTTTCTTATAGGGAGATATCTATTAAGCAGATCAGTGATGCAGCAAACACAACTAGAAAGTGCTATTGCATTATAATTGAAAAGCTATGTTTTGTCATTGTTCAGTGGCATACAAACTAGATAACATCTGATTTTATTTTTTTTTTAATAGTGAAGAGCCTAAAAGATTTTTTTTCAATTAATAGATAACCCTAAATATATGCAGCTTTTGCAGTTCTCTTAAGGCCACTTTTCTGTCTTGCAATCCATGGCTAATTTTTACTTTTAAGGTCAAACAAACAACTTTCAGTTCTGCCTGCCCCCCCCCCCCCCCCCCCCTTCTGTGTGCTGCTTTGGGTAAACAAATGGAATCCTTTTCAACGAGTTACATGAAGAAGAATTTTTCAAAAGCAATTTGTTTTGCCCTGTCTCTGAAAAGTGAATTGCTTTTACTGGAAATCAGCAGAAACTTGCTGCTCGGTATTTCTGAAAACACTGAGCAAAACGTGCGAGAGCTTTGATGTACGTAATGCTCTGCCCCACTGGAGAAACGTTTTAAAATGGGAGTCATGCATGTTTTAGAGTGCTGCGGAAATTCAGCCATCTGACGTTTATAAAACAGTTTGGACCCGATGATGCGTGTCAGAAATGCAGTCTTTACTGCTCATGCTAACCTGAGTAATGTTATAGGACAGCACACACAGTCTGTGGTGCCTGTTTCACTGCCTCTGGTGCCATGCATTGAAAGTATGTATTAGCACTTGATGGACCCAAGAGGAGGCTGTGCAAGTGCAGAATGCTGTAAATAGTGCGCTTGACTGTGCAGACAAGTTGTGCTTCTGTTATCAGACTAAGAAAATAGGTAAAATTAATTCCTGGCTGTTGTTCATAGGTCTCTGAGATACTTCAGCAGCATGTGGGGAGTTTGAGATTGAAATTATCTAAAGAACATTTTGTCTGTGAATTATTGACGTCCAATGTAAGAGGAGTGTGTTGGGGTTTTTTTTTCTTGAGGCAGGTGAACACTACGACATTTTGGATATGTTTTGCGAGGTTTCAAGTTACCCAGTGAATTTAAGGTACCAGAAGTCAATTTTGGTTCAAAAACAGTTATAAGCATGGAGCATCAGCCACATCATCCTGGCTTTTACGTGTGGCTGGCCTGGCTTATTCTGTTGAATTTGAAAAGGTTTGATATGTACCTGCTAATCTTTCTAAAGAGCATCTTTGTGGTTCAATGGGAGAACTGGCAAAGGTTAGCTTCAGCTAGGGCAGCTTCTGTCCCTAGGCTCTCCCTGTGGCCAGGGAGGGGAGAGGCAGGTTTAGGGGACCTCTGTTAAGTGTCCGTTCTGTGTCCTCTCCAGAGTTACCCTTTCTCTGCTGACTGAGGGGCACCCAAGAGAGATTGATCCTCTCTGAAATAAAGGTAGTCCTTGTTATTGTCTACTGGTGCAATATAAAACTCTGCAAACAAGAAGTAGAGCATGTATGGGATTAATCCATCAGAGGAAAGACCCACAAACTCTAGCAAATAAGTGGTAAACTACAAGGCGTCTTTCCACGTCCAGTACTGAATTTGTTATTGCTTCAAACACGTATACGTTAACCATTAGGTAAATATACCTTGTATGCAAGAACCCTCTTGCTATAGTATGGGATGTAAGTTCAAGTTTGATCTGCTGTATTATGGTGTTGCAGGATTTCTTTTCCTGTATATTACAGATTCACAGAATGGTGATAATGGAGAATATTGACCATGAAGTAGTCCTAAAAATTTACAGATCTGGAGAACAGACAAATACCACATGGTAGTTTTAAGAATGTTGGTGTACATTTTGGCAAGTCCTTAAAAATGTAGGTGAAGGTATCCCTTTCCTTCCATCAGGTGGTTTATTTTAGCAGGAAAATCTTATTTATACGTTCTCCCCACCTTCTGAACTTTTGCATATCTACTGCGCGTGTATTTAATAAACTGACATATACTTCAAAAGCATGCTGCAGTGTCCTTACCAGGCTTTCAGTAGGGTCAGCACGCCTGTATTTTTTTTTTTTTTCCAAACACGATGAAATAGAAATTATGGTATATATCAGTAACTGTTAGGTGCAAAAGAGTAAATTGTAGAAAAACATGCTGTTCTAGGTACAGCTATCTAATACCAGAATAAGCATATCTAATCACTTAACCCTAGATCATGGAAGTATTTGGGTAGATAGAAGTGTTTAAGCTATTGAACTGGCAGTAGGTCAGGTCTCTGCTTCCCCCTTGCTGCGTGGAGGAATGTTATCTCTGGCAGTGGTATGGTCAGAGCTTTCCTTGGTGCCTCTGTCGGGCAAGGAGGTAGGAGTTACGACATGAAGGCTGAAACCCTCATCCTTCTCTGGGATTCATGGTACAGGAGGTAGAGATGCTTTTCCCAGGTGCCTACAATAACCCACAGTCAAACCCAGCAGGTGGTTATCTTGTGCATCTCCATCTAGATGCAGGTGCTGTAACCCATCTCTCTCTGCATTTGACTTAATGCTTCATTATGAATTCTGAAGCTTCTCCAGACCTTGAAGCTATATTGTAATTCAAGTGATTACCTTTTCTTGCTTCTTCGAGGAACTGCAGCTCAATGTTAAACATTTTTTAAGGGATTTGAAAACATACTTCTGAATGTTTTCACTTTTATTATTCACTGGTTTTGGCAGGAATAACAAATGGAAATTACTGAAATACTGCCAGAAATTCTTGTTTTGTGAGATATCCAGGCCAGGGAATTTGGGAATAATATGAACCTTCTGAAAGGCTATCCAAATCAAAGCCAATCTTATAAATATATTTCTCTGACATGTCTAGAGGCAAAACAAGACATGAATGTATCAACGTACAATCATTTTCTTATAAGAGATGTGGTAGTATCTTTCACGATTAAATGCTGTGCCAAAGGAAATGACTTGGGTTTTTATTCCTTTTCAGTAATGTGGAAAGTATGCCATGGGAGCAAGCAGGAAGAGGTGGTTTAGTGGAAGAGAGGAAGAAACTGTGTGGAAGGAGTGCAGAGAGACAGCGCTGGCAGCTAACATAATCCTCTTAGTAATGTGCCACGTTCAGCAAAGCTTAAGGATTGGATTTTCCGAGGCCTTCAGTGTTTGCCTAACTGTACGCTCCTGTTGGAAAGAGTGATATATGTCTGTTCGTGTCAGTGGGAGCAGAGTCAGGCCAACTCTTGCTCACTTTTCAGATGGGATTTTCAGATGCTTTCACTTCTGCATTTATGACTTCAGCATAGATAAAAGAAGCGGGTAGACAGCTGTGAGTGAGACAGCAGATCTATCCAAAACCTAATGGAACTTAAAACCTCTCCTGAGAGTGCCGTGCTGAAACAAGTTCAAAGTAATTCCTCTTTATCCTTTAGTGTCTTAAAAGGTTGCCATAGAGTAGGATCTGTAATCAAGGGGAAAAAATAAGCCTGCAGGCAAAAGGTTGGTTGAGGCAGGAGTGATGACTAGCTGAAACCAGATGTAGAAAGGTCAATGTATAAGTTTGGCAGTGATGTTCCCACTTTAGATTAAGTCAGATAAATATACCAAGCCTGATGCATGGACTGGTTCACAGCCCCTGAAGATCCGAGTCTGTCCACGTAGTAGTTCCTTAAGCAATTGCTGGTACTTTATGGCTTAAGACATAGTGAGGTGAAGGAGTCCTTGGAAAGATGGCTGTGATTTTTAACAGCTTTGCTACGTTAACCAGGATGAAGAGCATTGATACTTCAGGATGCAAATACAGGTGTCAGAAATGATAAGCCAAGGAAGCTGAAAACAGCTGTGACCTGTAACAAATAAGCAAGTTGACAATGTTGGGAGCTGAAGAGTAACCTTTGCATGCTACAGTTTGATATCTAGGAGAACATGACTCTCTAAGTCAAAGCTATGAGTGGGGCAGGGTGGGGGAGGGCAGTTTCCCAGCTGTTTGTTCTAGGGAAGAGGACTACTAGGAAAAGAGCAGCCATACTGCATCCAAGTGTGGGTCCATCTAGCCCATTATCCTCCTGGTTATGAGGAGGATATGAGGTTACAACCCTGCAAACTCTTCGCTGCACCTCCAGATGCTACACCTTGCTCCTCAAACTCATTTGCCGGTTCTTGAGGCGTCACTTCTGCCTCCAGATTCACAGCTGCCCCGCACCTTCCCCTCACACTCACGTGAGCCAAGGCTGTGTTGGGCCCTGGCTAAGTTGTGGCTGTCCCCTGGGAGGTGGGCACTGGTGTTAGGAGCCCCAGAAGCTCATCTGCTTGAGGAGATCAGAGACTTCTGCAGGCTCTGGGATCGCGCTGCTGGCCGGGCTCTGGCCTCCTCTGTGCAGGCCTCCAAGAAGTTCAGGAAGGCCCAGATGGCCGGGGCTGCCAGCCCAGGAGTGGGCAAGTGCTCAGTGGCCTTCTCAAGCTGCCCCAGCTGCAGGCATGCAAGGTAGGTCCCAGGGACAGGGACGCTGAACAGCGCAGGCCGTGCTCTAGGGGCTGGATCGCCTGCCTGCCTGCCTGCCTTGAAAAGGTGTCAGTAGGAAGGGGGTGAAGGGCACTGAGTTTGTGTCTTGGCTCAGGGGAAGCCTCTGATTTGCGAAGCATCTGGATCCCTTGGCCAGGTCTTATGACTCGGCCATTCCTCTCTCATGCCAACCATTTTGCCGTGTGCTCTGCCTTCCCGGGGCTGCTGGAGCCCGGAGCTGGGGCTTCCTCCAGGCAGCCCCTTCACTGAGCAGAGCAGGCCTGCGTGGTGCTTGCCTCTTGTCCCTGTTGCAAGCCATGGGCAGTGACCCTGCGTGGACACCTACTCTCGCAGCCTCCAACGGGTGTCTGCACGGGTGATGTCCAGAGCCAGACGTCACTGTAGTGATCCTCAGTGATTGTACTTGTCCTGTCCTCTCCCAGCCCATGGAAATTCAGGCCTCGGATTAGCATTGTGAGTGAAATGAGAGACAAGGATTTGTCTGAAAGACGGGACCACAGTGAAGTCCGTGACTTGGCTGCTTTTCTGTAACTCCTGTTTAATACTCAGCCTGTCTGAGTGACTGTTTTGGTAGAGTTTGAACAAAAAGGAGCAAGAGGCAAGGCAGTCCTATGGAGGGAGCTTCAGACCCTGATGAGGCTGCTGGCTGCCGTAGTGGCCCAAGAGCAACAGCTATTGCTGTGGGGATACGCAGTGCCTTGTTCTACTTGTACTGAGAAACAGGGCTTAAGAGCGACAGTGCCTGATGTGACAAATGTAGCAACTGAAAAAACTTAGAAGCATAAAATGGTATGTCAGCAGGTGGGATGTAACTGATCAGTGAAACAAGGTTCAGAATATTTGCACATCATTTAATTCTGCTGGTTGCCTTTAACTACCTCATATCTTCTTTACAGGAAGAGTAATAATTTCCTTGGAGGAATTAGTGAGGTGTGTAACTGGCGGTAAATTCAGTGGTGTTGCATTTCAAATTTTGCAAAAGGTATTAAGATACGATACAGCAGAGAGGACACAGTTTAGGAGGTTGCTGGAGTGTGTGGAAGAGACCTTCCTGACACAGCTGGTGAGTGAGCCAGCCAGGGAAGGCGCCCGCTGGACCTCTTGTTTGCGAACAGAGAAGGACTTGTGGGTGATGCGATGGTTGGAGGCCGCCTTGGACATACCAATCACAAAATGGTAGAGTTTTTGATTCTTGGAGGAGTAAGGAGGGGGGTCAGCAGAACCGCTGCCTTGGACTTCTGGAGGGCAGACTTTGGCCTGTTTAGGGGCCTGGTTGACAGAGTCCATTGGGAAGCAGTCCTGAAGGGCAAAGGAGTCCAGGAAGGCTGGACATTCTTCAAGAAGGAAATCTTAAAGGCACAGGAGCAGGCTGTCCCCATGTGCTGCTGGGGAAGAAGACCAGTCTGGCTGAACAGAGAGCTTTGGCTGGAACTCAGGAAAGAGAGTTTATGACCTTTGGAAGAAGGAGCAGGCAGCTCAGGAGGACTACAAAGATGTCATGAGGTTATGCAGGGAGAAAATGAGAAGGGCCAAAGCCAAACTAGAACTTAATCTGGCTACTGCTGTAAAAGACAATAAAAAATGTTTCTATAAATACATTAGCAACAAAAGGAGGGCTAAGGAGAATCTCTGTCCTTTATTGGATGCAGGGGGAAACACAGTGACCAAGGATGAGGAAAAGGCTGAGGTACTTAACGCCTTCTTTGCCTCAGTCTTTAATAGTCAGACCAGTTGTTCTTCGGGTACCCAGTCCCTGAGTTGGAAGACGGGGAGAGGGAGCAGAATGAAGCCCCCATAATTCAAGGGGAAATGGTTAGTGACCTGCTACACCACTTAGACACATGCAACTCTATGGGGCTGGATGGGAGCCACCCAAGGGTACTGAGGGAGCTGGCGGAAGTGCTCACCAAGCCACTTTCAATCCTTTATCAGCAGTCCTGGCTGACCAGGGAGGTCCCGGTTGACTGCAGGTTAGCAAATGTGACACCCATCTACAAGAAGGGTCGGAAGGAGGATCCGGGGAACTACAGGCCTGTCAGCCTGACCTCGGTGCTGGCGAAGGTTATGGAGCAGATCATCCTGAGTGCCATCATGCGGCACGTACAGGACAACCAGGTGATCAGGCCCAGTCAGCGTGGGTTTATGAAAGGCTGGTCCTGCTTGACCAGCCTGATCTCCTTCTGTGACAAGGTGACCTGCTTAGTGGATGAGGGAAAGGCTGTGGATGTTGTCTACCTAGACTTCAGTAAAGCCTTTGACACCATTTCCCACAGCATTCTCCTGGAGAAACTGGCTGCTCATGGCTTGGATGGGCGTACGCTTCGCTGAGTAAAGAACGCTGGATGGCCGGGCCCAAAGAGCGGTGGGGAATGGAGTTAAATCCAGTTCGTGGATGGTTACCAGTGGTGTTCCCCAGGGCTCTGTGCTGGGGCCAGTTCTGTTTAATATCTTTATCAATGATCTGGAAGAGGGGATCGAGTGCACCCTCAGTAAGTGTGCAGATTGAGACCAAGTTGTGCAGGAGTGTTGATCTGCTGGAGGGGAGGAAGGCTCTGCAGAGGGACCTGGACAGTCTGGATCGATGGGCCGAGGCCAATTGTATGAGGTTCAACAGGGCTCAGTGTCGGGTCCTGCACTTCGGTCACAACAACCTCATGCAACACTACAGGCTTGGAGAAGCCCAACAGAAAAGGACCTGGGGGTGTTGGTTGACAGCTGGCTGAATGTGAGCCAGCAGTGTGCCCAGGTGGCCAAGAAGGCCAATGGCATCCTGGCTTGCATCAGAAATAGTGTGGCCAGCAGGACTCCAGGGCAGTGACCGTGCCCCTGTACTGGGCACTGGTGAGGCCGCACCTCGAACGCTGTGTTCAGTGTTGGGCCCCTCACTACCAGAGAGACATTGAGGGGCTGGAGCGTGTCCAGAGAAGGGCAACGGAGCTGGGGAAGGGTCTGGAGCACAAGGCTGATGGGGAGCGGGTGAGGGACCTGGGGTTGTTCAGCCTGGAGAAAAGGAGGCTGAGGGGAGACCTCATTGCTCTCCAAAACCACCTGAGAGGAGGCTGTAGCGAGGTGGGTGTTGGTCTCCTCTCCCAGGTAACAAGCCATAGGATGAGAGGAAATGGCCTCCAGTTGTGCCAGGGCAGGTTTAGATTGGACATTAGGAAAAATGTCTTCACCAAAAGGGGTTGTCAAGCACTGGACCAGGCTGCCCAGGGAAGTGGTGGAGTCACCATCCCTGAAGGTATTTAAAAGCCGTGTAGATGAGGTGCTTAGGGACATGGTGTAGTGGTGGACTTGGCAGTGCTAGGTTAACGGTTGGACTTGGCTATCTTAAAGGTCTTTTCCAACCTAAATGATTCTATGATTCTAAGAGGCACATTGGGGGAGTAGTAAGCACAGTTCACCTGCGATGTGCTCATTGGTTTTGAAGTTAATGGGAGTGTTACATATTTGTGCTTCCTTTTTAGTTTTTCAAGAGAGTGTTGTTTCTTGAAAAGGATTGCAAGCAGTCATTTGTGGCCCTTCTGCCTATGTATGTAATGACTGTCTATCTTTGTAAGATTTTTTTTAGCCCATTATGGGCAGAAATATTGTTGCTTACTGACAGCATACTGGTGGCAACCAGGCTTTCTTCAGGGGAGTACCTCACACAAACTCATTACGTTCAGGTAGCAGAAATAAAAGTAAAAACAGTGCTTGAAGAAAAAGGAGGTTGATCAGAGAATGTTATTTCCAAGCTTTTTCAAACATTTTAATTAAAATGACAAAATACAGAAATACGACACTGTGTAAAGAGTGTGTTGTCATTTTTGCTGTATGCATTATTTGTTTTCTACAAGTAATGTGCTCTTGCATTATTTGAAGAAAAAAAAAAGGCCGTAACCTCTTTCTGCAGCCAGAAGAATGATGGAAGTTAGAATCCTTTTTGCATAATCCTCTTGCTTTTTGCTTGTGGATACAGCTGTGCTAACACAATGCAACATTTGAGTTGAGAGGTCTGCAAAATCCTGGCACCAATGATAGTTTTCAGACTGAGGCTCTTATTTGATAGATTTTCAAAGTGATACTGTGCTCAGCTGTATCTGTGTGGTGCTGGAAGCAGGCTTTCAGTTAACTTCTCAGAGGAAATACTTTCAAAAGGAAAAGTTTAATTTTGCCAAGAATCAGATAAGGTCAGAGTAATTAGACAAACCAGAGCTTTGTAGGTTGGAGATGAACGCATCCCTCTCCGTGGGGTAGTGCAAATGTGCTAGAAGAACCGGAAAATGAAATGCATGAGGATGCTTAAATTTGTTGAAAACCTGGAGTTCTGTGTATATCTCTTAGCATGTTCTCAAGCGTAGGACTGCATTTTAGAAGTATTTTTTTCACATTTAAAAAGAAAAATAAAGTGTATTTATCCTTCCTGTTTCTGGTTTCCAGTTTAACCCACCAGAAAATGGGTTCACTGAATTAATTGTAATTTTTTTAATACTATATATTTATAAATTGCTATTATAATTTGATTGTAATATGATGCTGATTCACCATAGGTTTTCAAGTTCATATGGAGTAGGCTTTACCTAGCTTCCATGCATTTCTGTTATGAGGCAGTAAGGTTTGTATTTCAGCTCCTCTACTGCACCCCGCTACTGGCAAAGTGGATGGCCTAAGGACTACATTGACAGCTATCAATCTGCGTTAGTCTTCTGACATTAGCTGACCTTTGCCAGTTTATACTGAAGGTCTGGACTGATATTTTTTCCTGTTCCTCCTTGGCTGCAGAATAGTAAAACCCTTTTTTGTTTGCCTAAAGTAGTTTCTGTGAGTGTCTATGCTCAGTGGTTGCATGGCCTTTACAGATGGAGAATGAAAGAGGACAGCCAGTTCCTTCAGTGGGATAATTTAGGCTTAGAATACAAAAAAGTGGATTCTGCGAATTCTGTTGGTTGGCCAGCAAAAGGAAGGCTGCAGAACTCTCCTCTTCCTTCAGTGACGGCATTAATGGAGTCTCTTCCCTCTGTCCTCTTGTTAGCATTTGTAAACAGAGACTCTTTTCCTCAGTCAGATCTTGTTAGGTTGGCCAAAAGATCAAAAATCGTAGTTAGGAACTAAGGAACAGAAAGCCGGTGCAGTTGTATAGCCTCGATTCCTTAGGAAACTGAGCGGAGGTGGAGTAAGGAGGATTGTGGACAGGGACTTTAAGTTCCCTGTGCCCTTTGCTTTCCACCTCAGGGGAGGAATACAGACTGTCTCATCTTTGCTGGGACTTTTAGCTAAAGAAAATGGGATGTTTTGCCTTGTAAAAGCATGATTGGAATGAGAGGATTAAAGGGAAGGATCCCGAGAAGTCCAGGAAGACAGTAGTCGGCACTACTACAGTTAAGTGTAAGAACATATAAAATACCAAATAAAATTGCAGGAGAGGGAGGAAAGTAGGAGCTGTTTTGACAAGAAGTCAGAAGTCTTGGTTACATCCAGGCGCCTGAATGGTGCTCTGGCATTCCTGTGTAAATGAAAACCAGGAGGAGAAGGGAATGGAAGAAAGAAGCTGAAAAGCACCAGTTTTTTTGAAACATACAGCTTGCATGGGTGTCAGCATCCATGGAGCAGCATTGCATTTCAGAGGAATGTGCCAGGCAGACAAATCGTTCCTTTTCCCTGCCCTGTCTTGTCCTTCACACACACGAGCTTTGTCCTGGATTTGAAGAGCTGCGGGCAGACAGCGCTGGCTACCGGAGGGGCTGGTGCTGCTGGGAGGGAGCCACCCAAACCTCGGCGCGGCGGGCAGCAGCCTAGCACCTGCTGCCCTCTGGGAGCGGAGAGCTGTGGGGACGGCTAAGTAGGTGAAGTACTGACCGCTTAAACACAGCAAGGGCTGCCTTCCAGATGGCTACACAAAAGGCGACATGAGTTATACAGTGAATTGGCTCCTGCAGCTTGATGACATTTTCAGATGGGTTTCTGAGCAGTCACCCAGGCAATGTCTAGGCAAATCTATCTAGACTCTCTGCCTCAGTCTTTAAAAGACAGAGGAAGGAGAAAATGCTCGTCTCCGGTAAGTACAGGAGACGACATGCTTTGCCATCTTTCTCCACCCAGCTTCCCAATCCAAGAAGGCAGGTTTGTCCTTTCTGACAGCCTCATGCTGTCCGAACTCAACAAAGACAACTTCAGAGTAGTGGTTTTGCAGCCTGTTTTGGATCTGAATAAGCATCAGATGTGGACAACTGTGTAGAGAAATGAAACCTTCTGACAGTAGGTTTGTTTCTCTGCAGTTGTTTCTGTGCACCCTGTGGAGGTACCTCTGAACTCAGAGGTGCGAGACGGGTAGGGGCCCACCCTCAGTTTTTGGAGTGTTGCACCCACCCCTGGCCATCCATTTTTCCAGCGGGTCTTAAAGTCTATTTGCATATTGGGTGGCCCAAAAAAAGCCTACGCACCCAAAAAAAACCCCCAAACCAAACACAAAAAACCAGCAACAGTGTTTCCCCCTGTGCTGCTTTTAATCAGAAATAGTAAAAACCACTCAAACATGGAATAGTATTTAGGTTACCCTAAGTCAGTTTGAAATTACACTGTAACCACAAAGGGTGGCGTGGATGGATTCACAGGCTGTGTAGAGAGCTGAGAAGAGCAAGGACTGGAGCTCAGCTGAGCTCAGGGTTATGGTCATACAGATAGTAATAATATTACCTAAATAGTAACAATAATAGCAGCTATGGAAAAGTTTAGAGCTTCAGAACCTGCAATAAGCAAAATAAGCAGTGGTCTTGTCTGAGGCTTTCTTCCGACTTGGAGTCTTATTGCTCTTTGAAGGGCAAACTGTGTCTTTGTGTTTTGCGTTCTTCTGTATGTTTGAGTGTGGAAGCTTATAAACTTCTGTTCTGTTTTGAAATAAGATGAATGTAAAAATCTTGGCATGGTCTTATTTTGGCAACAGGAATGCATGCAGACATCCTTGTGGTTAAATGAAAGAAAATTTAAAAACATTAGACTTCCTGTGAAGGGGTCATTGTTTGCAAATGAGATGATTAGTGACTGAGACTAGAGATGCAAATACAACTGCATGATCTTGCTCATAAACCCCTACTGTAACTCATTTAAAATCTGGGGTTTTTCTGTGGAATTGAATTTGGTGTTGTCATTAAGAGGACAGCATCAACTGGGAAAATTGAATTTTTATTCTAATTCCTGTTTGGGTTTCTTGGGTCTCCCTCCACCTTAAGTCTTTTGGGTGCAGATTCCCTTTTCAGAATTTGTTGAAAGAAAACATTTTTATTTTATAATTAAAAAACTCTTGTTATATGGCAACCTTTAGATTTGTTTAGAATAGCCAATATCAAATACCAAAAGTCTTTAAAATGTCTGAGGCTCCCCAGGGTGGAACAACTGTTCTGTACCCTTGTGCATGTGGCAAATGAGGACGCAGAGATCGACTGATTTAATAGCCCCTGTAAGCCCACCCGCTGCACGGGACTGCAGTCTCTTACAGGATTGGTGCAGTCAGGTTATGTAGACAGACTGTAAGTAAAGCAGCATGGATGACAATGCTTTAGAGCCTCATCAGGAACGTGTTCCTTTAACTATGCTGATTTACAAGGAATTATTATTATTGGTTTTCCAGTGCTGTTTTTTGTCTTCTCTTGGTCATTCTCTAGTGTTTGGCTTTCACAAGAATGCAGAATTCAGGATTTTTCTTTCAACCTTTAAAGTCTGCAAACTCTGCCTGGAAAACAGGCTGGTTCCTGAGTTTCACAGCATGGCTGCTTTTTAACCAGAAGCTAAGTGGAAAAATGTAACCTTTCCTAGCGCTCTTGCGGTATGACCGCTGGAAGCAGGGTGAACAATTTAAAGCTTCCGGCTACATGTTAAAACCAAGAGAAAATGTTTCTTTCTTCTGCTTCTACCTCTCACCCTTTTCCAGTACTTGTGCTTCCAGGGCTTTTCATTTAACCCTTTTTTCTTCTAAGGTCCTCCTTGGGCCTATTTCCCCTTGTCGATGCCCTCTCATAAGGCATTAGAGGGAAGCAGAAGCCTGTGTGTCTATGTGTGCACGGGCGGGTATGTGTCAGACTTGTTTTTTGAACTGTCAGCGGTCTCAGTCCCAGCTGCCTTGTTTTGCTCAAGCTCCGTCTGCAGCCATGCCACTAAACTTGTTTTCCACTGCTGCTCCCTGCCATTTATATTGTACTTTCTGCTTGTATCACATCAAAAGCTGTGCCTCTATCTTAGTCTATAATGTTTTGCACCTGCAATATTTGCCATTTAGGCAACTGAAGCTTCCAACATAACTACCTACTATGTGGTCAGTAAATGTGTGAGCAAGGAGAAGAGTTAGGCTATTTAAATGCAATTATAAGCTCACTGTTAAAAAGCCTAGAAGGACTTTTTAGCCAGGGAACTTGGCTCCTGTTTAGTTCAGCAGTTTGTTCGCAAATTACTGGTGTGAATTGGTTGTGACTTTAGAGGAACTCTACTAATCAGCTGGAGATCATCCCCATGATATTGCTCATTGTGTGCGCGTGTTCTGGTTATGCATTATTGTCGTCTTCCGGGTGTTAAGCTGTTCATTCAGTTTACCTGATAGTGGAAAATGCAGCTTCTTCCTAACTGCACCTTCAGTTTCTCACTTGGACCTGACTCCCAGAAAACTTAATTGCATTTTAGGAACTTCAAGCAGGACTTTTTCAGGAGGGCGTTGGGGTTGGTTTGTTTGTTTTGTGGGGTTTTTAGCCTTTCTTTGTTGTTGTTTTTTACATTCGTGGTAATGTGTTTTCTCCCTTGTGGGTGATTTTTAATTCCCCCCCCGGTCAGCCCTGTTAATACTGTAATATTTGAGAGCGGATTGTAGTGACATCTAACATTTTGTTCTATTTGTACTTCATGCTGAGGTCAAGCAAACAAACAAAGCAATCATTATGTTTTAGCATTCTTTTTTAATGAGCGCATTAAAATCTACTCAGATCAGCTGTGAAGAGAAGGGAGGAACATGGAACTTGAGTAGCACTGTCTTTTTGAAGCAATTTATGGAAAAAAAATAGACCAAAGGGATATGTAAGGACTCTGGTAGGAAATAAATGGGACCGTGTTGTTGACGGAAAGGGTTTTGGCCGAAGGCTTGTCGTGACTGTTTCTGTGGCTTAGAAAGGAATTTCCTACAGACTGGACTAACCATTAAAAAAATGTTTCTACTTTTAGGAGTTCAAGGCGTAGATTCAAGGAGTGGAATCTTCCAGGGGAAGATGTCGTCTTTAACAATGAAAGCCCGTTGTCTGGACAAAAGAGGAAGTTTCTTTAAGGTAAATGGGATATTTATACGGAACATAAAGCACATGGTTTTATGTGAAATGAGTGCTGCAGAATGTGCAGTGCAGTCTGTGATACGTAGCAAGCCTTTTCTGTAAAATAGGAAGCACTTCATTGAGCATCTCTTTTTACAGGCGGTATTTGTGGTTAGATTACCATCTAGTTATTTCATGTGTATATTGTTTTCCTGTACACTGAATAGAATATTTGGTGTAAAACAGCTTTGTAGCTTTCTTTGCCGCTAATGCTGAGAACATAAGCTTTATTGTGCGTAGGCATAAAATTATTAGAGCTTTCATAAACTGAATTTGTGTAGCTTAAAGTTGCGGTGCAGGTTTATGATTTCCATTGTTGGATTGAAAAAATCAGTTTCATTTCCTTGTCTATTTTAAGAAAAATTGGCGCGGGGATGTCCTTGTTTGTCTGTAATCTGAACACTCACAGAAATACTATATTTGTATTCTCAATGTATATTTCAGTCCTTTTTGGTTTGTGTTTTTGCTTGCTTTGTGGGTTTTGATTGGTTGGTTTTCTTACAGCCTAAGTGTGTCTTGTTTGAAATGAATAAGAAGCTGGTGCTTAGCTCACTGCCGTACTCTCAAAAGTCCAGCGAGGCAGATGGCTGTGTCTTCGGGTGCCTACATACTTTAAAAGAGTGCAGTGCTTCCTCCCTTAAGATACTCAGCCCAGCTTCATGATGATGCAGGCACTGAGAGCTAGTAGTTCTGTTCTGGCATGGGCATGCTTATAGAGAGAAAACAGAAATTACTCCCTTTATTGTTTCTGTATTCTGGGGGCTGTTTTGAGATGTCATGTGGCTTACAGCACACGTAATACAGCATACTTCAGTGAGAAACATGTTTTGGGTTTGGGTGAGAGCCCTTCTGTCTCCCCCAATTCCATTCCATCACAGAATAGAACTGACGCATGGCAATGTATGAAAGGAGCCAGGAAGGCGGGATGCAACGCAGGATCTCCTAATGCCCCTGGGAAAGACCTGGGAGCACAGGCACGGGTGGACACCTCTCCAGACTTGAGGTGGTGCTCGGAGCTGCAGGGATGTAGAGCCCTCAGTTGAAGCACCTTCAAATACTCCCTGGAACTCTTTAGAAATGCATTTTTCCCTGGGCGTGAATATCTGATTTTTGTCCTGCTAACCTCATTACAGCTGGAAAATGGAACCTTGAGAACTGCGTGAGAAAGGATGTACTTCAGATTGGCTGCCTGCCATCATTAGGTTTTGTGCGTCTTCTGTTATCATCTTCACTTCTACATAGTTATAAATCACCTCTGTCTCTGGGAACTTCTGTCTAGGATTAAACTTGATGACTTAATTTTGCCTTTTTTTCCAGTATTTCCTGCAGAGTTAGCTTGCAGGATTGGCCCCAGATTTGCTCAGCAGTAGTAGCTTAGCTCAGGTGTGAACAATCACACTGCAAAAGTAAGCATGGGTCACCGTGTCCTCTCTTCCGCCTCCTGCTCCATGTCAAGTTTGTTAAGGCTTTGGGGGATCAGTCAGAGGGCTTTCGGGGCTGCAGTGAGCTTACTGTTTTCCAGGGGCATGTGGGAACGTGTTTTGTTCTTTTTATGTGACAGAGACGCTTTACGCAGTGGAGAGACTTTGGAAAACTGTCATCTTTCAGGCTGGCATCACAAAAAGCAGAGGTGCAGTAGGAGTTATCAGTGTGGTTTCCAAAAGACTACTGAATCCCATTAACTGTGTTTTATTTATGTATATTGGTGGAGGTCTGGAGGCAGTGCTGAAGTTAATTGTAGAGAAGGCTGTAGTTAATATTTTCTTCCAGAAAAAAGGATTAGTTGATCTGAAGTGTAGTTAACAAAGCCTTCATGTGCACTGTGTGAGGACAGCTGCGAACACCATATACTTCTAGAGAGCAGGACAGGGAGAACAGCATCCAGGCAGTGCCACTGTATTGAAAGTATGCTGACCTGTCAAACTGTGGTGTCCTGCCACTGGCCGGGAAGATATGTGCATTTTTCTGATGTGAGGAAGAGCGTAAACTGTCACATAGACCAGCTTGGGATCAGGGTTAAATACAACGGAGTTGAATTTGTCTGTTCTGCACTAGAATTTTGCTGTTTATGTAATGCAGGGGTCACAGTGGCTGTCTTGCTGGGCAAGGCTTTGCTGTAAGGAGCAATCATAATTTACAAGTGCTTCTGAGCACTGAAGTAACTTACCTTATTCGCTTCCCTTAGAATATTCATCGCCTGCTGTAGCTTCTTCCAGTGAAAGATGCTAATACTTGCTGCCATCTCAGCTTATACTAAGAAGCAGCATACTGCTTTTCTTTATCTCGTACTGCAGCAAATGTGATTGACCAGCCAAAGCTCTCAGTAGTGGCAAGCAGCTGCCACTTGACTGCTGGCTCCTGGCCCCTGCCTCCTCTGCTGCTCCTAGTGCACCACGCTCTCCTCGCAGGTCCTGTGCCGTGTGTTTCAGGTGTTGCTCTTTCCATTCCCTCTGTTCCTCTGGGACCGAAATGCCGTTCTTTTGCTGCCTGAATCTGCCCCTAATGCTTGGAGCAGTAGGGGGTGGGGGTGGGTGTTCTAGCAGATGATAAATACACTCATGATAGGCTACAGGCAAAGAGCCAAGCAAGTGGTGGCTGGTGCCTTCAGCACATGGAGAGCTCTAATGACCGCTGGTGCGGTGTGCAGGACCAGTTTCTGTGTCAGCATCTTCATAGTACTGTTATAGTGACACACATACACATTGAAGCATTTGTTTCATGTGTTGCATGTTTTCTTTATCTTCAGGCAACCTTACCAGGCCAGTCTTTAGGAAACAAATGGCTCAGTGCTGCAGTGACAGCGTGTTTTCCTCTTTGGCTTGCCCAGAGCTTCATGTGGTCAGCAATAAACAGGGTCTTCTGGGGACAGGAATGGCTTCTCAGTCTTGCAACATGCTTTTGGTATGTCTCGTATCTCATAAGCACAGACATTAACCTTGTTTGATGGCAGTCCACAGCCATATAGAGAGAATGGTCATATTTTCAAATCATAGCAAGAAACTGTCTCACTTATGAGGAATATTTCTAGGTTGTCACTTATGTGTGTGTTGAAGGAATCATGATGGCACTGTAAGCAAGTGCCCATGTCATTTTCTGCAGTCCTTTGGTATCTCCTTGTGTAAGTAATTCTTGTGTGGAGAATGGATGCTGGAATAGCTATTTTGTGCGTCTCCTGTTCACGATGTAGCGGTTGTAGTTACCCAAAATGATTAGGAATGCAGTACGCCTGAGCAATTTCAAGACACCGGATTCTTAAGGCCATAAGAAGCATTGTCAATTAAGAAACTAAGGGTGTCCTAAATTTTCCTAAGGACAGCCTGGCAGGGGAATGGCCTGAAGAATAGTGGGAATAAAAGATGCCTCAAAGCTACCTTTTCAGACCTCTCGCCATCCCCGGGAAGTTGCACTGTTGGACCACCGTTCCGAACCTACGGTGTCGAATTGGAAACTCCCGGCCGTCAGTGTATCCAGCCTGTGTGCAGTGTACCTGGTGTCTGTGTGTGTGCCCTTGTGCGTGCAGTGAAATTACCTGCTCTCTATTTCCCTCCCCCACATTTGTAAAGTTGTGACAACAGTTACATTTGCTACAGCTGGACGGGTGAGCAAAGAAAACACTTGGCACATCAGATTTTTTCAGTTTACATTATTTTAATTTGCCTTGTCTGTCTGTGTTTAGGAGACCTAGTAATTAAGGTCTAGCCTTTTACCCATGCTGACCTGTACTTCAGAATGCTCTCCCAGATGCACAGACTCTGTAGTGTACTTCTGCATATGGCTCTCATGTTGTGCTTGTTACTTGACAGTTGCCCAAGAAACCTTTAGCATGCTGGCATGCAGTTTCTCAGGGCGCTTAAATCCTCATAAAGAGTATCTTACCATTCTCAGCAACGTTTACGAGAAAATTCATTGGCCAACACCAGTGGGAATTTCCAACTTTTCTTTCTGGTTCTTAAATAGTTCCCATTGCTGTAGCTTCTAACCATCTCTTAGTTTTTTCACGTTCATTCTTTTGACTTTTAGTACACCAGGAAAACGGTATTGTCCTCATTTTACAAAGAGCAGAGGTCTGTAGTTTTATAGGCTAAATTCTCTGGAGTCTTTATATCTTGCAATTGATGGAGGCTCGGAGCCAGCAAGTAGTAAAAATGAAGCAAAGATGGAGTTAGGTTTGGGTAGTTCTGGAACTGAATAGCTTGCCAGTGGTTACAGTGGGAGTCTATGGTAAAACAAGGAACTGAATATATGTGTCTGGCAAACATCCTTTTTACTGAAGCATCCTCCTTCTCATCAAAATGTTCCAACTTTTATTGAACTGGCATCAGAGGTTTTACACCACTAAAGCTTTTCTGTCCCAAAATCAAACATGGGGTAAAACTTTGTTGCTTACTGATGAATAAGACACTGAATAATGTTAGTGGTCTTGGGAATTCATAGCTCACTGTGCAAAATAACCAGAAATTGCAGCCACATAACAAAATATTTAATTGTATTCAGACATTTGGACAAGTCCAGAAATAGCATTCCCAGTTTGGCTCGTCTCTGGCGCTTCGCCACCTCGTCACACAGCATGCTCTTTGAGGGTTGCTACGCTCTGCTTATCAAAACAGGAAGGAAAAGATGTGATGCCAAAGAGGATGCAGGTCTCCAGAAAGAATGAAAAATGAGATGCTGGCAGGAAGAGGGGGGGGTAAGTGCTGAAGCGCATTTGTCCAGTCTGATACTGATCCTTGCTGTCTTCAGCCTGTGTTCCCTTGCCAGATTAGAAGCACTGATCTTACCTTTTCCTCTTTACCTGTTGTAAGTCTCAGGGCTTCAAACGTTCTGCAGTGGTCACTTGGCTGACCCTTTCAGTGCGCTCTCAGACGGCAGTTTCGTTAATTCTCTGTGCGAGCTTATTTACATTTCAACACAAAAAACAGGAATTCAGTTGCCATGCAGTGATGGATGAATGATTTTTCTGAAAATGTCCGGAAACAGACATCAAGTCAAAGCCACCTGTCTTCCTCTTGGGACGGGGGAACTCTTCATGAGTTTAATTAGTAAGAAGACCTATAGCTGTGCTGGGCTTCTGAGGGAGGCACTAGTCTGTGTCTGGTCCTGGGCATGTGCTTTCCCTCATGCACAGCTTTGATGCGTGTGTAGACAGAGCAGCTTCAGAAAGGTGACTGTAGCTCCTTGGGAGTGTGTTGCTTCCAGTGAACATATTTGCTCTCATTTTCACTGCTTATATGACATCCTGAAAGATGTAAAACATAAAAATGGAATATACGTGCTCTGGTGAGAGAGCGCTGGGGAGCTGTGATGAGTTATGTTTGTGGTCTGTATGTAGGAATTACGCTGTCGCCCCTGCCAGCTTCTAAAAGCTGAGATCGGTCTTGGACGAAGAATCAGTTGACAGTAAGCATAGCATGATAGGTTATGAGAGGAAATGTTGTGGTTTAAGATGTTTGCATTTCATTATTTAGTTCATGGATTTTAGGAATGTAAACAGTTACAGTACATGGGTATTTGTGGCAATCTAATGTTTAGGATAGGTTTGGCTAGGGAATACCATACAGGGCTGCTATGTGAATTCATGCTGTCTGAGTCTGTCCTGGTTTTGGCTGGGATAGAGTTAATTTTCTCCCCAGTAGCTGGTATAGTGCTGTGTTTTGGGTTTAGGATGAGAATAATGTTGGAAACACGCTGATGGTTTAGTTGTTGCTAAGAAATGCTTCCACTGCTCAAGGGCTTTTGAGCTTCTCCTGCTCTGCCGACTGAGGAGGCTGGAGGTGCACAAGGAGCTGGGAGGGGGCACCGCCAGGACAGCTGACCCCAACTGCCCCAGGGCTATTCCATACCATAGGGCGTCACGCTCAGTATGGAGACGGGGGGAGCTGGCCGGGGGGTAGGGATCGCTGCTGGGGGACTGGCTGGGCATCGGTCGGCGGGTGGTGAGCAACTGCATCATGGATCACTGGCTTTGTATAGTCTTTTATTATTATTATTATTAAACTGTTCTTCTCTCAGCCCATGAGTTTTCTCACTTTTACTTTTCTGATTCTCTCCCCCGTCCCACTGGGGGGAAGTGAGCGAGAGGCTGTGTGGGGCTCAGTCGCCAGCTGGGGTTAAACCACGACAGAGTCGTCATTATTATTTGGGTTTACAGTGGTTGTATTGTAGTTTCTCTTTGACTTACAGAACAGTGCTTTATCAGAAATAAACTCCAAAGGGAAAACATTAGACACAGAAATGGCTATTTATCATGTTATATAAGGTCTCCTTTTAATTTGGGGGTTTTTTACTGTTAAATAATTCACCACCTGAGAAGATGTCATACTTTCAAATACATTCCTTTTCACATAAACCTCTTCTTTCTGTAGCATAGCAGGATAATATCTATTTCATAGTCCTAAATAATCTGCGACAGATTTCTTCAGATTGCTTTTTAAGTCTTGGGGCTCGTGTATGCTGTTTTACACTAACAGGGGCCTCTGACAAATATATCCATCCACTTGAGGTGTATTTCCCTTTGGAAACTGCCTCTTATGGTCTTGATTTCAAGTCTGTTGAAACCAATGGGTGAGTTTTCCCATTATTTTCAGCAAAATAGGAATCGTACTCTTTGCAAATAGAAAAATCTGTTGGAAGAATTCAAATATTCTGAGCCTTCTGCTAGGAAGAAGGCAGCCTTCTGCTACTGCTTGTTTTCTCAGGGTTGGATCTAATAATAGTGTACACCCAGGATCCTTCCTGCATTTTGTAGAAGCATATTATTAACAGCTCACCTTATATAATGCTAATCATGCAAACATCACATACATTGTATAATGACCAGAAGTTTCATTGATCCTAAATACTTCAGAAATGATGTCATAAAAGCACGAGTGCACCTTATGTTACTTGATAGAAAATAATTTGTCAGGTGCTGTTGTAACAGTAGGTGTCAGTTAATTGCAAGAATACCCAAATGATGCAACTCCAAAAGACTTTTTTTTTAAACGTGAAAAAATTTAAGGACAATTAGTTGCCATTTGCAGAAAATACTGGCAGTTTATTTTTGAAAAAATGAGTTTTTTATTCCTAAAGATAAATTTTTTTTTTAGTTCAGGTGCGGTACGTACTGGTAGCTGATGAGTGACAGTCTGAGTGCAGAGTGAGTCCCGTTCTGGGGGACTCTGTAGGTCAGGTTCAGGTTTGATGCTCAGCACTTGACCTAGTTTCCTTGTCCAGGATGTGCTGACTTTTCATAGATTAAGGAAAGACTGTCTTGTGTCGTGGAGGATATGTAATATACCCGAGAAATTTGGCCTGTAGAAGAGAACGTGAGCATAAGACTGCTTGAAACGTGCCATTTTGTTTAAGTTTGCTTTAGAAAAAGAAAAAATAAAATTGCTAAACACAGAAAAATTCCTCTCAGGAAAGACAGTTTCTGACAAGTTCTCTTCAAGGCAGACAAACAAATTGAAAAGCATTAAGATTACGTCTTCAAGAGAAAACTGTTCTGCAGTGCTTGCCTTATGCTATTCTGATTTAAAGCGTTTATAAGTTAAAACCTGTTTTAAAATATTTGTTTTCGAGAACTTTAATCTTATATAAGCAAGTACCTTTCCCAGACAAAGATGTAAAAGGCAGTTGTGTTAAAGAGGCTGAGTGTGGCAGCCATACAAAAATAACTACAAATAACTCCCAAAGATAAATTGGATATTGGAAAGCATCACAAAACATGCTGCCATGTTTAGCATTTAGGTATAAGTAACCAAAAGAACTAACCAAGGTACCGCAGTGTAGGAAGGTTATACGGTATTTAAATTCCTTTGCATTGTAGATCCATTCCATCTTCCAGGGCCAGACTGATGTATGAAATGATAGCGTGAAGTGTGGAGTGTCAGCTTGAATTTTTGAGCATGTTATCATGCTGTTAGTACAAGTTGGATTAGAATTCTTTGCTGCAGAGCCTAGAGATTTTGTTTTCTGGGAGGGAGTTGTTTCATGAGTGTGGTGTTTGGTTTTTCGGAGGTTTTTTTAGTTTTGTTTTGTCTTCTTCCAACTCTGGTTGAAGCTAGTTAACACAGTTAAGTCAGTGAACAGCCAGACAGCAACGCAGGCAGGTGTTGAGGTGGTGGCTGAAAGCCCGTGGCTGCTGCTGTGGAGAGCTCCTCATATGGTATAGTTCTCAGGGAAAGATGCTGAAAAACTTCGTTGTGCAAACGGTTGGCCTGTGAGCCGCTTAATCTCTGTGGATGCGTCGGAGAACGGGGCACGCTTGCTCCTGTGATGGTTCTTTATGGCTACAGTTGGTCTTGTGGGTGCAAAGACTAAGGTGATGTTGCCCACGAAGAGGAGCTACTTAGGCAGAGCTGATTCATCCTGTCGTTGTGTCTAGCAGCCGCTTTATGGGGAATAGCAGTTTAGCTTTCATGCAGTTACCAGCGTAGGAAGCTTTGTAGGGAAAGAAGTCTGGGCTGGGGTGCTGGCAGCTTATGATTCAAAAGCAGCTGCTAATGTAACAGAAGGTTTCTCCACTTTGCTTACCGTTTCCCCTTTCTGTCTTTGAAGCAGAAGCACATGGTTTCCACTCTGCTCCTCTCAACACCTGGTGCCCCCATACCTCCAACCAGCTGCCAAAATCTCCCCCTTGCCATCTTTACAGCTTCTACGCGTTGTTACGGCACAAATCCGCTAGCCGCGGCTGCTGCGGTGGGGCATGCAGTCGGTGGCTTCCCGTGCCCAGCCGGCCGCACGTGGCTGCTCCTGAGGCACTTTGGCTCCCGGCCTCTCCTTGAGTGCAGGTCCCGGGAAAGTAAACGCTGGGCAGACCTTGAGAGTTGGGTGGAGCGTTGCCTCGCCCTCCCCTTATTCCTGATCAGCCTCTCTGTGGGGATGGTCGATTTCTTTGAAGAAGCCAGGGGATTGCCAAGCAGCCTGTCTCCTGCTCTGCTTGAACCTTCAGCAAACAGCTGACGTCTGAAGGAAGACTGTTGAAAGAGACACGTCTGTTGCCATGCAGAGTTGACATCGTCCCTTTCAGTGGTTTGACGATGATCCCTTGAAAACGAAGAGATGGTCAATTCCAGCTTGATTATTCTGAGATTGACTGTCTTTAAGATACTTGTCTGACTGGCCTTAGGTTTCACCATGCTCTATGCAATGGAAGGAGCTGGGCATGGCGGTGATTCCTCTGGTTTCATGCTCTCCCTGGGCCCTTTGTGATCCCTGCCCCCCCCGCCCCCATCAGGCCCTGCGACGGGGGATCAGACAGGGTGACCAGTGCGTGTAGCACTGGAGTAGAGTTATAGTGCTAATTCAATGAAAAGGCTGCTCTGCTGACCTTATTCAGTATTGCATGGGGCAGAGCTCTTATCTACAGTAGGTCTGTTTGATTAACAGATTAAATCCTTGAATAGTGTTTAGTAAGGTGTTGAGCTTCAGGTAGTGATTCCCATCACGAGTTCATATTTTAAATGGTCAAATATAGTAGCAGATCATTGTGAATCAGTTGCCATCTATAATGAGATGCCAGGCGCTGACTCACGACGTGTGCTGGTAGCTGACTAGTGGTGCCTTCCTTCCGAGATGGCTCCAGGCAAGCCAGGACAGGAAGCCCTAATATATTTACAGCTGGGTAAATTGCTCATATTCATGACTACTTGGTGCTTGAAAAACTTCACGCTCTCACAGTGAATAGGAAGCATCTTCAGGGAATGCTATGACTTAAGAACTAAAAACTGAGCCTTGCTTCATCAGTTAGAAAAGTTAATGTTTTAGCCGTTACTGCTGGATGAAGCACATAAGCCAGTTCTGTTCCTGACGTGGCTGCGTTCATGACTCCGCATTGGAGCCTTTGTGGCTGTCCGGTGGGAAAAGAGAAAAGGCTGTAATCTGGTCAGTTCAAATAATAATTCAACTCTCAATTGTGTTCAGGTGCGCCTCTGGAAAGGTTTTAACAGTGGCACAGAGTTGCTGCAGCAAGGAAGGGCTGCATGCTACCTTATTGGAGCAGTCGGGAGGTTAGGAGATCTGAAATACTGGAAACTTCACAGCAGACAGAGAATGAATTCCACTTTACTCATTCAGCTGCTGGAGAGACTGGGAGGATTTCATCTGAGAAACCTACTGTTTGGAGGCTAATACGGAAGGTAGAAACCTAGTGCCCAGTGCAGCTGGGAAGAGAAGGATATTGCCTTAATTTAAGTCCGTCTGCCTCTGAATCTAAAAGTTCCATTTCCTGACACTGAAATCCATTAAAACTTGCAAGTCTTGTGTTTGCATACTTGAAAAAGGGGCTAAGTTGAAACATGTCGCTCCTGAATGGAGGACAGAAAATATAGGGCAGGGAAGTGGTGAGATGTACGCCAAGATGAAGGTAAAGGTGTGAAGGATAAGGGAGTAAAAAAAGTGAACAGAAGACTGTGCTGAGCAATTACGAGCTGTTTTAAGGAACTGAAATGAAAAGCTTCAGCAGAACCAGAAGGGATGAGAAGGCTGCAAAAGCTGAAGAGACATAGTAAAACTTGCATCAGCAGTGTATATCTTTTTTAGCAGTAACAACTTGTATGGTTGTGTTTGACTGCCTCATGGCACTTAGCAGACCTAATAATGAATGAAGACTGGGGGAATTTAGCAGGTACTTAAAACTGAATATTTTTTGCTTCTGTTTTGACATTGGAACTTGTTTTCTTTAATAAAGCAAGCCCCTTGGCTGTATTTTCCACTGAGAAGCGCCATCAGTTATGAAATGTGATTTTAATCCAGGAAGAGAAAATCCTGATTTAAGTAATTGATAGGCTGTAATTAAACCTGGAATGGATTTTGTACACCAAAAGTGTGCTCTGTTTTTTCCATAAACTTGTCACACTCCTTATTTAAAAATGGCAAATTGTATATTTCTTTCTGAACTGTGTATTTCTTTCTGAACATATATTTATTAGGGGTTTTTGACTTGTGTTTCATGCATCTTGATACAAAGAACAAGAAATCCATTGTGTCAGTATTTTAGAATGCCATTAGTTATTTAGAACTATAAGAAGGCACATGCATGTTTGAAACTAACTGAATAGTTTAAGAGTGATTATTGTAGCTAGAGACTACAGATTGCTCATCAGATTTAGGTCTAGTAGAGCTGATCCTTCCACTTCTACTGCTTAGTCACAGCTTGGAAGAGAAATACAATTTTTCTGTCTTTTTACACTTGTAGTCAGCTTCTCTGTTTTGAATTAATTGACTGTTGAACTGAACTAGTGGATCTCTCTCTACTTTAAAGGTACAGAAAGATCGCTGTTAAAAAAAATGGCTAAGTACATCAGCTGTAGTTTGGGTTTGTAGCCAGACTTTCCACAGATCAATTGCGTTCTTTTTCTTTAAAACCTGAACAGCAATCCACGTGATTAAAAACTTTATTTAAATTTTGTTCTTTTAATGGTTGTCTTGAAATCTAGGCATGGCTTGTCGTAATTTCAGGTGTTATTTTAAAAAGAAAAATATTTGATTAAATATCCTGGGAGTTGTTTCATAGACTGTCACGTGCCCACGCCCACTCTGAATACAGTGCCTGACAGGGGTGTGCAGCTTTTTATTCCCTGTGGAGGCCAGTAGTGATTTTTTGCATTAGTAAGTGTCAGCCCAAAAGCCTGTTTCCTGCTACTGAGGGGGTGGCTGGAAGACCTGAGTGGTCTGAATTCCAGAGGTGTCCTGGTCGGATTGCAGACTTTGGGGTGGCTGATCCAGTTGTTGGCTAGTTCGGGGTGCCTAAACCGGGGTTCCAGGGTCAGCACAAACAGCCCAAAACCCTGGGCTATGTACTGGGGTGGCTGAGCAACAGGGCGTGATTTCACACTGGGGCTGATGGGATCTAGTGACTTGCCGAGAGGGGCAAATGTACTCCCAGCCTGCTGCTGTCCTCTCTTTCCTAGTTTCTGCTCTGGAGCTTGTCTGACCCCCTCAGAGATTAGGTGCAGGTCATTAAGCCAGCAGAAAACTAACCAAAAGACAAAGTGAAAAAGTCTTCCAACCTTTTAGCAAGCTGAACCAGCTAACAGGGCTGGATGAACAGCCAAGCCAGCCTGAGGGAAGAAGTGGAACCTCGCTGTTCGGGGGCAGCACACCGTAGCGTGAAACTCCTCCATCAGGGCAGTGAGAATTGCAGCTGTATTGCATTTCAGAGGATTACAAGAATAAATGTATGGAGGATGACGACGCTAAGGAGGTAGAGGCTTTAAAAGAGAAAAACAAAGCAGTGTGATCTGCAAGATGCAGTCAGCCGTGTATGGGCTAGAGCCTGGTACTGCTCTCTGAGGACCTGGGTCACAGCTTCCCTTTAAAGGGGTGCTGCTGCCCGTAACCACTGTCAGACCTGCGTGACGATGCGATGGCTTTCTAGCGAGGCTCATCCGACAGCAGTGGCACGTGTAAAAATTTCTCACTGTGTAAAGCCAGTGCAGGGGCTGGATTCATCCCTTATGCGAAAGGAGGAATAAATTTACCTGTGCCTAGCAGGGCACTCGGTGGCTCTTTTTTGGGGGTGCCGTTTCGCAGGGCACCGAGCGCTGCGGTGAGGCGCGAGGCCGCTCTGTCAGGACGACGCGGGTTCCTCCTGCTGCTCTTTCTCATGGTCAGGAAGGCATTGCTCACATCTTGCCACAGTGACTCAGGGTGTTTGAGAGTCAGCGGATGGAAGATCTTTGTGAACTGTAATGTCAGTGGTACAGTATGGCTGGGAGCTCTGACCTTGACAGAAAGAAGCCTGTGGTATGGATGTAGTGTATGGTAATTCATTCTCACTTAAGGTATACTTAATGGAGTTGGCCTATTGTAAGCAAAGACTGAAACTTTTTTTGAATTGATCGGAATAATGCTGCACAGCAAAGGAGGCTATGAATTTCTGAGGTAGAGGAAAACTTCAAATAAAACAGCATAGGAAAATGTTGCCTGCAGTTCTTTGAAAACGCTGCTGTACTGAGCTACCAAACGCTAGTGGGACTCAGGGTCGTGTCTTGGGGGTGACTATGCAGACTGTTCTAACTTGGACTGGAAAGCTCTTTTTACTTCGTCTGCCAGGGTTTTTGTTTGTTTGCTCTGAGGCGCAGGGGTGGTGGTAGAGGAGGAGATGGCATCGCTGCAAACCTCTTCATGGCAGGTTTCACTCCAGGCAGGAGAGGGAGAACACTGCCAAGGATTATATACTGTCATGGTGCGGTGTGTCAAGCAAAGTTGATGCAGTCGCTGCAAAGAATGTCCAAGACAGCATGCCTTGCAAACTTCACCGTTGGCTTCTGCTCAACAAAACATTTCCCAGACATCTGGCTAGCAAATGCTGTATTTCTCAGAATACAGCCCTAGTGCTAATCTCGTCCACTTTAAAATGAGTTCTTGCCCTCGTGTCCAAAATTAGGATTGTGTTCCACCTGAGCTGAAGTGTTACAAGGCAGCTCTCTTAATTGAGTTGTTCTGTTCAAGTGCAGTCCAAGACATCATGTGAAAAGCAGCCGCCCACGTCCTTCTTGCTTTGTTACTTTTCATCCACCACAGTATTGTAATGCTGGCTTAGCGTCCCGTCTGAAATAACTCTTGCAGATGGAACTCTTCTAATTGTATTTTTTTCTTTTTATTTGAGAAAGTAAATGCTACAAACGATCAAATCATTTAGTTCTTTTAAGCTGTTGTATAATATGTTGAGGCTGCAGATTTAATATATTTAAATTAAAAAGCTAGCCAACCTGGAAGGTTTTGTACTGGAACAAAATGGGAATTATTCTTCCTCTGAGAATGATTGTAAGTGGCCCCAACCCTTACTTTTTCCTTTGCAAGGGGAAGTCCAAATAGGATGCAATTTAAAAAAAAAAAAAAAAAAAAAAGTTTGTAATCTCTGGTGACTAAACTTGCCCGGGCTTCTTTTCCACGCCTCTTCCACTCACTTGACGTCATACTATTTTTGTCCCTTTCTAGCTCATTGACACAATTGCCTCAGAAATCGGAGAACTGAAACAGGAGATGGTACAGACAGATCTCACAGTGGAAGATGAATCTGCTGATTTGCGAAGGTGATTAAAATGTTTATTTTCATAGTTCCCGGAGGTGTACCGTGGCAGGAATGTTTTCATTGTGCTCTCTTCTCGGGTGGCTTATGTCCTAGCACTCTTCATCCTAGCAACATAGGGGGTGTAGATAATCTTGCTCTTGATTCGAGGAATTTGCCTTTGTGCAGGAGGAGCGCCCAGAGATTCAGTTGTTCTGTGTATTTGCCTTAATATCTTCTAAAAGCAACTGAACTTATTTCTACTTCCTTGTTACAAACCTTGGATACTGATGAATGTCTAAAGCAGGAAACTACTAATGTTATTCCCATTGTCTATGGCAATGAGCTTTGCTTTCATGCTGTGAGAACTAAAAATGTCCATTGCTTCAGGTGGCTCTGTGAAGATTCAACATGCAATAACATGGTTATTTATGTTCTCAGGTTAGGAAGTAAAATATTGACTGTTATGAGCGGATGCTTTTGTGGGTTGTGTTTAAGTTCATTTATATGCGACCATCTTGCACATAAAAAAAAAAATTAAGTAGATGGGGGCATTTCCTTAACCTTAAAATGATTTGAGATGCATATTACAGTGTAGATAAAAGTTCTGGCTTTTTAAAGTAGATCATGCCACGTAGGTGTGGACTGTGGAAATTTGTAATGTTAAACTTGTACCTTTAAGTAGGCATAGTGGGACCCCAGCATTTTGGCTTTACCAATCAAGCACAACAGCCATAACAATGTCTGTTAAATTGACATCTGGAGGACATTCAATATTTTAATCATTGTGTTAACAAGGGAACACATTTTTGTCCTTCTTGTTGAAATATTTGTTGCAAGAGGAAAGCAACCAATGCAGGCGTTCTGTTTTATCTGACTGCACAGTCTGGCCAGCTCTGGAGCTGGTGGGCTTTGTTCTTCAAGGCAGCGAGTTAATAAAGTGGATAATAGTTTGTTATCTACAGTTACATCCATGCTTTTTAGCTTTTTTTTTCTTTCTATAAATACTTCTGAAATGTGCTAAAACTTACTACAATATATATTTAAATTATTTAAATAAAACGTTGAGCAGCACCTTTGTTGCCCCAGTGGTAAAGAACGTAAGACAGCTGAACTAATTGAAGTCCTTGGCTATGCCCCTGGTTGCACATTATTCAAGTTTTAAAGCTCTTGAAAGCACAGTTCTTTTACAGGGGCGGAAAGGATACTTTCTCCATTTTGGTGGATTCAGCTAATTAATTTCAGTGATCATTAGCTAACTTTCAGTTAAGAAAAGGCTTCTTGTATCTTTGAATACGCTATATGCATGAAAGACTAAGATCTACTAGTTCTAAAATCCTGGTGGATACACTTAGCTGGAAACAGCCAATTAAATCTCCCCATTTTACAGATCCAAGGGATTTTTTTAACTGATTTTTTTTTTTACAAATTTTTTAAAACTGAATTTGTTAATTTGGAGTGCAAAATATTTTGATTAAAAATATGTAAGTAAAGCTGACATTAAAAAGTGAATAATGCCATTTCCATCACTACTTAACTGAATTCAATTTCATATTGAAATAATAGCCATCCAATAAAAAAATAAATTCTTTTCTGTCACTTTTAAGATGATAAATGTAAAATAGGAAATCTGAATAAATGAATTAAGGTCAATTTTTGTTTGACTACATAATTCTGAACTGCATGCTTCTATGTAAGGAAGAAGTTGTATCAAAGTTGGTAGAAGCTACATAATTAGTTGTGCACTGATATCTTTTGTTTATATAGAACTACAGAGCAAGATTACAGTAATTTCAACTGAGGTTTTCCAGAGTTCTTATTTAAACTAGACAAAACAGGATATGTTTACTATCATAACTTTATTTCTTTGTAGTTACTTTAAAACTTTGTAACTAATGTAGGTTGCATTTATTATTGTCTGTTCTGCTGTTCAGAAGTTGGTATCTTGATGTGGCATTTGGATTTGCATCTAGAGAAATTCGAGCTAAAAGGAATGTGTGTTTTCCTTGCTCGTTTTTCACCTTAGCATGTATCCGCGTGCACCCAGAACAGTTTTGGAAAGGCAGCGGTTGCAAGAGTTCTCAACTGTATTCAGAAGAATAGATACATGAAATCACATGTCTGCAACTTGAGCGTTGTGGTGTGTGGGTTTTGTTTTGTTGCTTTTGTTGTGGGGTTTTTGATTTTGGTTTTTTGGTGGTTTGGTTGTTGGGGTTTTTTTGGTGGTTGTGTGGTGACTTTCAGATTTATACTTCTCCCCCCAGTTATATTTTGGACTTGTCTCCCCTTTTTACATCTATGGCTCAAGTATTATTGAGAATGATTCGAGTAAGTGGGCCTACAACTTTGGCTTGTAAGTATGTAAAAGCCAGGCAAAAAAGAGGCTTGTAAAAATGTGTTTTAAGTGGGACGCTCGCATCATCCATTTCAATATTCCACGGTGTTTGACGCCTGGACTTTTTCCCAGCGCAGACACAATGCTCAGTAATGCAAATGAGCGGAGTTGTCAGAAGAGGGCATAAATGGGATAAATTTCTGACCTGCGCTGTACTGGTGACCTTTGAAAGGGTAACTAGAGAGCTTCTGCATGCAGTGGCAGCCCAGGTCCACGTGGGATGGGGGAGCACACGTGACATGGCTGGTGGCATCCAGATGGTCTTTTAGGAGGCACTGAGTCTCCCTTGAGCGCCCTAGGACCCCTGTGTGTCCGTTGTCTTTGTGAATGACGGTGAGGGGAAAAAGCTTGCTGCTGTCCGTCTGTGGGGGAGTCTGGAAAGCCCGAGCATTTGGTTCCTGTAAAATGATTCAGGGATGCTTTGCTGGTGGTGGCAGCTGCTGCAGCTTATTCCCTTCCTCCTCTGTTACCATAACAGAAACAAGGGCAGAACTTTGCTCCCTCCCTCGTGTTTTGCACCGGACAGCCCTCATGCCTGTGTCTTCTACATTTTTCCACAGTAGTTATTAACTTAAGTAGAGTCGTCTTCCGTGTCTTGCATGGTGAATTGCTCCTGGTATTGTTGACAGGTAGGCAAGCATCCCACAACCTTTTCCCCAGCAGCTTTGTCCTATCTCTTCAGCTGTAATGGGATGGAGAAGAAGTGTCAGTCTAGCTGCTGAGGAGTGGAGGTAATGCTCAGCAGAGGCTTTATGCCCTCTCCCAGCTGATGCTCGGTATGACTGTATAGGCTAGGCTGGTGTGATAAGGCCGGCTAGACTGCAGGATTTACAGAAATCCAGGCACTTTTGCAGTGGAGAGTAAAAGTGGGTTACCTGTGGGGAGCCTTTGGTGGGACTGGAGCAAGGTCCACACTCATCTGCAATTTTAGGAAGATTCACTTTACCTGCCTGTTGCTGTTCTCTTCGCCCTTGTGACTGGGAAAGAAACAAGAGGAATATTGCTCGCTGCTCAGTAACAGTGGAGTCGGAGAATAACGAATCTGGACACAGAGCTTTGCAACCTTTGCACCATGGCAAAGAGTTGGCAGCAAGGCTTGTTAAGGTGCATCGCTGGGGCGATGCTGAGCATCCTGCTGCCATGGGCAAAGAGCAAACCTCCTCTTCTCTCTCTCTCTCTCTCTCCCCGTCCCCCTGGGTAACATCATCTTGGTGTGCAAGTGCTCTAAAAACAGAGGCCAATCCAGGCAAAAAATGGAGTGAGGAAATGTGGACACATTCAAGTGCAAGTTAGAGTCCTTATCTTCATTATAGTATCAAACCTGGTCTCTCACTATGACCCTCCTCCTGGCTAGTGAGCGCATCGGGGATGATAGGCTAAACCCAGGGTTGCTCTTTCATTTGGGCCGATGACCAGCCTTCTCCACAGTGTGGGAGCAGACTGAATCCCTCAAATGCTAATGGTCATCTAAGTCCTTCCTACAACTCCTCTCATGCCCTCAGAAGGGTGGGTAAGGTCTTCCACAGAGGGGGGTGTGCGTGTGTGTGTGTAAATCCTACAGCAGCTGGCTTAGTTTAATTCAACACAGCAAACCCATGGAACAGCCTTAGTCATCCTGATAGGATGTGCTTGCAAGCTGGATGCAGCTTCGCTGTGTCCGTAACCCCAAAGAAAGAAAAGTCCATTCCTCAGGCCAGTGTTTGTCAATACAGGAGGTTGGCAGTAGTTTCGGAGAGCAGGTTGGCTTGTTGTCCCAAGTCCCACCAAAAAATGGGGAAAATGTTAGAAGTTTAGTTTTTACAAGGTTAGAGCAAGAGGCATAGGTAGGATTCGAGAGACCAAAAGAAAATCGCTGTAGCGAGCGGGAGGGCAGGAGCATTTGCTTTGTAGATACGTGATCGAGGTGTATGTTACGGCCCTACGGGTATGAGAGAGGGGACCATCCTGGTTACAGGCTTCAACCTGTTCCTTGACTGTTTTACTGGGAGCTAAGTCTAATCAGGATGCAGCAGAGCATTGTTTATCTTGGCAGTTACCTCTGTTTGCTTCCCACATGCTTATGGGTTTTCTCAAATCTAAGGAAACTTGCATGAATCATGTATTTTCTTTAATTCATTGTGAGTTGCATTGAAACTCCTCTTCCACTGGAGAGGAACCAGTGTAGTACCCCTGCATTAAAGTAGACCATCCGTGGAGGTTGAGTTGTGTTTTGATTTTGAGTTTAATGTGACCTAGTCAGATCGTCTTTTATTGAGAGTCACTGTAAAAGAAGAAAAAAAAAAAAAAACCAGACAAAAACCCCCCAAACCCCAAAAGTAAAACCAGGAGAGAAATTTAATTGTTGCATAATATACAGCATATTTTGCTAGCGTTTAGGTTACAGCAAGTTCTTATTCTGTACACTTGAATTAATCAGGTGATCGTGAGGAATTCAAATGGTTCTTCTTTCCGTGCTATTGTTTCCAAAGAAGTTACACACGCACCCCAGTCCCAAATAATTTTACAGTCTAACTCTAAGACGTGATAAATTTCAAGCGCTCCACGTGTCAGGATTTGACTGTATGTTTAGTGCCCAGATCATTAATTAAAATAATTTTAAGAATAAAAAACAAACTCAGACTATGATGCTCAGTAGAGCTAGACCATTGCAAATAGGCTGTCAGAGCAGACCAATGGACTTCTGACTGCGTTTACCTCCTGGACCTTGGGAGGTGGCTTCTCGTACGTTGTATGTGGTTTGCCAGACCTGGTTTTTCCAAGCTATGCTCTTGCCAGAGTTCACCAGGTCTGATCTTTCTCTCTGCCTCTTTCTTTATTATTTGGATAGGAAATAATTTTTTTAAGAGTTGTTTGCTCCTAGTTTACCTTCCTGCGGATTGCAATAACATACTAGTACTGATCTAGCTGAGGTGCATCAGGGTCACTTGAACTGGTAGTGTTTAGGAGTGGTAGAAAGTCTCGTCATGATCAGATACTCATAATCTTTGGCTTATTTCTTGAGGGGCCAGAAGCAGCTGCAACAAGGAGGTGCGTGTGTATCTAGGTCAGTAAGGTGTGGGCTCACACGTTGCATTCCTCCTTGGATCTCAGCATGTGGGAGGGATTGTGCTTATAAGTACCTGGCGGTTCCAAAAACCCGACAGCTTCAATTCAAATTAATCTTCTGATTTATAACAGTTTGGGTGTGTTTGACAACATTAAGCCAGCCATACTGAGGGGAACACTGTGACCCTATGTACACATGCAAACTCTTACTAGCTTTAGGTTGTTTCGTGGTAGCAAGCAGCGCCAATCCTTATAGCCAATACCAGTCACGCACCTTCTTTTGCATGTGATGTAACTTTCTTTTGTAGGGAAAAAAATTTTCCCTCTCAGACACGTTCCCTCTGCAGCATGTTTAGTTTCCACCTCTTGGCCAGGGAATGGAAATAAGTTGTATCAGTTAAGCCCGCAGCCAGTGTCGGTGTATAGCTTGCACTTTGCCACAGCTATCTTTGGTTTGTAACGTTGCTAACTGGCTCTGAAGGTGAGTGGAAAGTTTCTGAGTAGTATTTACTGGAGGTACAGCTCATGAAAACACTTCTGTGATTCATGATTTGACTTTTGTGGAGATTGATACATTACAACACCAGGTTCTGCTGGGACTGTGGTTAAAAGGGAACCCAGGATTCCCATTGTGGCAGTTTCAGGGCCCTGTCATACCTGATGTAAACACTACTTCCCTTCTGCACGCAGCACGTTTTTGTGTATCTTGTGCCCCTTGAAGGCATATTGGCAGTTACTAACAGCTTTTGACACTTGGGGAGGGAAGATCATCTGCATTTTAGATGCCTTGCAAATCTAAAAGTCATCACATCATAAATAAGCAGAGAAAGAGGACAAAAAGGAAGGGAGAGACACAGAGGTGATCTGGTAGTGATAACTGATCCAGGTACTGAAAAGTTTGAATAATTGTGCCTGTTCTTACCTGATCATGCAGTGAAAGTTCTCTACCCCATTTACTTTCCTTTCCAGGCCTGTTCAGAGATGCTGCAAGTTGTTGACCAAAGCTAGAAAAAAGCAGTTGGGGTTTTTTGTTGTTTGGTTGGTGGGTTTTGGTTTGGGGTGGGGTGGGGGGGATTTTTGTTTGTTTGTTTGTTTTTAAGTATTTGGTGCTCCTGTGCTTGTGAGGTCTCTACCCGCTTGCTCTGGGTACAGTGGCTGGCATAACGAAGGTGCGGTTAATGATGCTTACTGCCTGTCCAAAACGCAAAGTTCAGAAGAGCTGCGAGGCAGTTTGCAGTGGGGACACGCAGCTGCGTTGCCCTCTGCCGCTCAGGGCCTCTTCTGCCATCAGGAAAGGTCTGCAGGGACAACGCCACCTCTGTGCCTGACACCTCGGTGAGCCCGATCTTGAGCTTGCAGGCTGTCTTTTGGCTATGCTCAAATATTGTCATCGGGAAGCTGTTACCAGAGTAACTTTCTGTAGTGATTTCTAGCACTGGAAGAATCACAGGATGTACTTCTAGCTCAAAAATGAGGAATTTGAACCAGCAACACATGTGCAATCATTCTGGGTGTTCTGTATTATATGAGTGATGGCGAAGCTTTGCATAGCAGAAGCAGCTCTCAAAGTATTCCATTTATTTGGATTTTTAATGCATAACAAGTATCTGTAGCCTCCAAGAACTGTACTTCATTACTGAATTTAGCAGTAACTTTAGCTGCCCTGCCCCAAATAAATATTAACCTTACATTAGTTTGCCACATTCACACTTAGCTTAGCCTTTATTCCTCACATAGGAGTTGATCCAGAGCCAAAGGAATTAGGAGCATAAATATACAATTCCTTACTTGCTTCTCATCCTGATAAGTGTAGTACTAAAATGCGAGGTAAGGACCTTTCATGGCAAAATGGCAAAAATGTAAATATTTAGATAATTTAGAGCATGGACCATAAAAAATTACTGCTGCTTAGGATGACTTCTTAATGTAGCTGTGCCTTAGGGAGGGTTATTTGGGGGATTTAACCTTTTTCTTTTCTTTTCTTTTCTTTCTTCTTTTGCTTTTCTCCTGACTGAGGTCTCTGACCACTTGTTAGCAGAGGGGAGCAAAGATGGATACGCAGCTGCGAAGATGACAGGCCTGGTGGAGCAGAGACAGTATTCTGGGGATAAGATGAAGTGATGCTAGTTTGTGGGCTTCTGTTGTAAAAATAACCCTACAAGCAAACGGAGAAGGGGCTTGTGTTTGGTGCAGTGATCGCCAACAGGTAGTGGGTTGCTCCATTGTCAGAGTATTGAACAGATTTTTCTGGCAGGCAGGACAGAGGAAGATTTCTGTGGGTTGCAGCTTTTGCGATCTATCTGGGAATAAAAATATCTGAATTGCATAAATACCTTTGAAGAGAAGTTTTTCCAAATGTGAACATAACAAAGAAAGGAGGTGAGATGTTCAATCAGTCACATACACGTATGCACCTGTATCTGAAGTGATTGCCGAATTTCAACAAGCTAATGGAAGAGTGCTAAGGCTTATCTTAAAGCTAGCTGTTAAATTGAGGACGAATGAAAGAAAGAAATCTTATCCATAAGAGAATTTTTGTGTATACTAATTATAGAAATTCTCAGTAGGAGAAATACCAGTCCAGGGTGCCAGCAGTGCCATTAGCTTCGTGGTAACTCTGTTTGCTGAACTGACTGATTGCTAATAGGGGATTAGCATGTCTAATTTAATTTTTTAAAAATTTTTCACAGCCTAGTAAAGGACATGGATAATGTCTCTCCTGAGAAAAATGACGTAAAAAGCTGCCCCCGGGACTCTGGATATGACAGCCTATCCAACAAGCTAAGCATATTGGACAAGCTCCTCCATACTCACCCTGTGTGGCTGCAGCTTGGTCTGAATGATGCTGAAGCCATGGAAATTCTGCAGGCCCAGCCTCCTGGGGTAAGAAGTTGCATTTCAATTTGTCTGATGCAGGTGTTAGTTGAAAAGAAACCAAAAAACCCAAAACAAACCCCACAACCCCCCAAAAAACCCCAACAACAAAAAAAAAACCCCAAAACCAAACCAACCAACCAACACCCCACCCCCACTTCTTCTGTACTTTGGATAATCCAAGTGAGGGCTTCCTGAGCGCTTGGCAGCTGGACCAGTTGGAGCATGACCCATTACCAGGGCTGATACGTTGGGGCACTAGTTTGGGGTCCTCTGGATCTGAGAACTAGACTGCTGCAATTACAGCTCCGAAGCTGGACCTTGCTAACCAGGGTTGTGTGTAACAGATGTATTTTCCCCATAACGAGAAAGCAATAGATAAATGGGAAATTATGGCATTTTATCTTTCACTGGTACCTGCATTAAAGTTGCTATGATGGAAACCAGGCCCTGTCTGCTTGAATGAGGCTGATGGCATGTTTCTAATGCTGCCTCCATCCTGGTGCAGAAGGATTGCATGAATGGGCTGGTGGGACACAGGAGCACTCCACCATCAGTCTCATCCAGACGCTGCAGCTTGACTCAAGGCTTGGGATTTGCTACATGTTAAACTGGAGAGCTCAGAGAAGGGCATAATGGACTTGGCATTATGTGTGTGTGTTATACAAGGATGAGACGCTTTTCTAAATGTTCTGCTGCCATTGTACACCGAGCTGTTGGACCTGATACAGGAACAACTGAGTAAAATTCGGAGACACTTTATATAGAGCCGAGATCATGAAGTTGTTCTGGTTCCTTTTGTCTGTAATCTGTCTCTATTAAGGCATCTGTGATGAAGCTAAAACCATGTCCTTTTGCCTTCTCCACAACAGATATTTCTGGTTAGGAAATCTGCAAGACTGCAGAAGAAAGTCATCTCTCTGCGTCTGCCCGGTGACTGTCGGTCCTGCCTAAAAGAATTTGCAATAAAAGAAAGCACATACAGTAAGTTGTGAGTTAATACTTTTCAGCTATTTGTCACCCTGTGTGAGCCAGGAGCACTCTGTGTTGGTGAAACCCAGAGCAGAAGATACCCCAAGTCGTGCAAATAGTGTCACAGACTGCCCGCGATGCCCTGTGCGGACAGCTCCGCGAGCGGGTCAGGCATATCCAGGAGAAGGCAAGATATGCAGAAATACCTACGTCTGTGCTGGCCACAAGTGGAATATTTCTTTTATGTACCTTGCTGAATCCAGGATTCATTGATTATTATGTGTAGTTACCCTCTTCTGTAGAAACAGACTCTCTAATCCCGTCTGCTCTCAATGAAATGTTTTTGCCTTTCCTTGTCCTCAGGGGACTGTTCTTGGAAGCAACTCTGTCATGAGCTCTCTGTATCTACAAATTCGGGTGTGGGGTTTTTTAAAGTGTAATAACTAGATGGATTTTAACCCTTTGGAACGGTTTCTGATGCGACTTCAATGATTTTTCTTTTTTAATTCCAACTATATTTGTTTCCTGTTTTCTAATAGAAATGAGCAAATGTTAGTGTTCCAGTCAGTGTCAAAACTATACTGCCCTTACCTCTTTAGAGGGAGGGTGTGAAAAATATGTTTGAGATACAGGAATGAAAAAAGGAAGCTGCAGCTGGTGAGTGTATGTGGTACAGAAACTGCAAGTGGAGCAAATGGTTCATTTTAACAAGAAAGTGAAAACTGGAGAAAAATCAGCAACAATTTCAGTTAAACTTCCCTGAAGCAGAGGGTGTGTAGTTAACTTCTATTTCTATTAGTAAACTGAGATAATTTTAGTTGAGTTTTTCCTCTTTACCTCCCCCTTCCCCGCCCCAGGCAACAAAAAGTTAATTCTGTGTGTCGGGTTTTGGTTCCAGTTACAAACAAGACATGGCAAAGAGAAGAGAAAGCTATCAATGATGGGGGCTTTTTTCAGTTTTGTTTTGGTTTTTTTTTCAGCTGCAAAGTCATCTCTCTCACATAAGTGAATTAATATTTGTGGAAAGCTGCTTGACTGGCAGTAGTACAGAGGTATTTAACGTGTGTGATCTACGGCTGTGTTTGTAGGCTTGTTATGCTAATGAATTCCCTCCCTCCCATCTAGAAAATAAAATAATAATATGTCGTCTTTCATGAATAAAATTTTACCACAAGGGGGAAGTATCTACTGATGTTTTTGCTCACCAGTCATAGCTGAGGTTTTAATTGTAGTCAAGGATCTGAACACCCATCTTCTCTTAGCCCGCCCCCAGATCACCTGCGTGCTTAATGTCTGCATTGTTAGCGTCTCTCTCAAAGAAATCCCTTTTTCCGGGCACATAAATGACCAGGTTGACCTGTCCTTCAGGGTAAAGGTTGGATAAAAGATCAGTACCTGACTTAAGTTTTCCTCTGGTTCACGTGCAGACTTTATAGTCAGTAGCACTGGAACCTTGCGTGGGGGAGCTGGCCTTACAGCATGGAGTACTGACAAAATTACACCTTCGCTGCTCACTGAGAGGCATTGCTGAGGTATCCAAAGCTGCTGCATGGCTTTTGGCTTTCCCCACCAAGCCTGGCAGTCTGCCGCCTTTCAGCCCAGATGTCTGAAGCATCTGCAGCAGTGGAAGTACTTTCCTTGGGAGATGAATTTCAAAAGCATTCCTCTGCCGGTGAAACAGCGACAGTGTGCGTGCCACACCAGCCAGAGATTCACCCCCGTGATCTGGCCTTTCTACCTTGGGGATGGGCTGAAGCAATCACAGACTTCACATTCACCCCTTTGTAGAAGTTGTCGGAGGCTGCAAGAGTTCGTGTACTTCAGGAACCTGTCTTACGCTACCGTTATATTTCATAAATGCTCTTCCTTCTTTTGTTCTGGCCTCAGTCATGTCCAGAGGCGAAAGATCTAGATCGTTTCACTCTAGGAGCTTCTTCTGCTTGATCTTTGTAGTCATTGGGTGAGACTTGCCACTGGAGTCAGAGAGAGTTTAATGTAAGCGAGGTGGCAATCACTTCTCTGTCATTATTACTGTGAACAAGTATTTATATCAATAAGAAACAATGGTATGGAGTGGGAAAAAATGAAAGGCATTGCTCATGTCTTCCTCCTCCATTGTGCAAGGCAATGGCACGAAGCAGAATTGTCTGAGGTTTTTTAATAGTGTTTTCGGGTTAAATGGTTTTCTTGAAGTGAATGAAAATGTATCCTCTCCCGTTAGGTGCTAACGCATCTGGGGAGAAGACAAGCGAGTAGGATGGAATGCGAGAGGAGGAAATTAGGTATATTAGCACACTGGGCAAAGCAAGCCTCAGTTATTGATTTATTGTCTGTTAGTAAAACATTGTGCGATTCTAATCACACTTGATCTGTTTTCCAGGAATGGGAAACAGATCATATGTTTGGAATACAAAAACAAACCTACCACCAAGACTATCAGTATATTCTTGAAAATGCCTTTAGCAGAGACAGGTACCTTCTCCACACAGTTGCTTTCTCTTAACCAAACAGTAGCTAGTTTGATGGTGCAAACTTATTAATTTTATGCAAAAATCTGAGATGCGTTTTATTAAGCTCTTCTAAGAAATGGTGGATAGATGTGTGATTCTTTCCCTCTTGTAACTTTCTTTGCAGCGTTTTCCTTGGAGGGGTCTGGAATAAGTTTTGCTGATTTATTCAGGCTCATTGCTTTCTACTGTATTAGCAGGTAAGATGGTGTTATGTTCTGACTTGCATTTGCTAGACTGTCTTGAAAAAAAGACAGTCTCAAGGACTTGGGTCAGCATGATATTTATGTTGCCAATCTACAGACATTCCTGGGTAGTCTCAGAAGGTAATGGGAGAAATACGAGGTGAGAATTGGAAGCAAGTCTCTCTGTCTTATTTGGTACTGATTATTGGAAGGCTGGTGTTATGTTACCCACCCAGCCGTGAGGCGTTGCCAAGTTCAACTCTACTTTAGCTGGTATCTTGTAGTGCTTTCTTAACAGCTCTGTAACATTTAATAAGCACCATAAGCTATCTTGCAATGTCCATTTCTTGGAATTGCTAGTAGAAAGCATTTTTGGAGCATAATGGAAAACTGTCAGATCACATTGCAGAATATGATAACTGAGAGATGTGTAAATTGTGAACAACAAAAATGGTCTCATTGGCTTTCCAGTTTATGGTTGCCCAACTTGTTTTCCAGGTAGTATGCAGAGAAAAAAGGAGCTGGTGTTTTTTATCTTTTAAGTTGTTTTAAATTTTACTTGTTTACTGGTGAAAACTTCCAGACTGATGCTCAAGCTTTACATTTATCCATAGACAGGACACAGACAAACTGCACATCTGCGCATTTTCTGAAGGAAGAGGGGAGAGGCAATTTGATGGTCTTGGTCCTTTTGCTGCAGCGAGGTTGCCAATTAGTGCTGACAGTGGTGACTTCTGGTGTGGGAAACCCTCGCTAGGAATGCACTTAGGTTGATGTGCTTACTGTTTGTGTTTGTGGTGGAGAAGCATCTAGCCCCCCTTTGTTACAGGCCTCCATTTTGCTGAGCTGTACATGCATGTGATGAAAGAAGCGTTTATACCACATAAGTAATTGGTCAGCACTCAGAAATGAGCTGAAACTGCATTTAAAAGCAGTTTAATGATGAGCGATTCCTTATTTTGACACCCTTTCAGTTCTGCCTACTGGCCAGGCTCTGGTAAATTCCCTTTAAGTGCCTACAGGGAGAATGCAGCAAATGTAGATTTCTCTGCATTAGTTTACCCCTTTTCTTTCACTGAAGGCTCCAAGTTGCTTCGCATTTGCTAAAAGGAAGCCCACAAGCACAGAGTAGCTTGTTGCCTTGCTCATGAGCCTCGTAACTGAGAGTCTTTCTCTGCAGAGCGGCTTTCATTTTCGTAATGGCATTTCAGTCAGCTAAGTGTGAATTTAGTATCTGGGTGCAGTCAGGCCTCCCATTCAGGAAGCACATACAAAACTGCCTAACCAGGCTCTTCACCTGTTTATTATGTTCCTTTTCTTGTTGCCCTTTGGGGAAGGAAGTGAAAAGAGTGGCGATCCCCACTTAGACATGGTGTTAAAGCTTTCCTAGTGCATCTCGTTAAACACAACTTTAGCTGCAAACCCATCCACAGATACCAGTAATAAATACAACTTCAGCCGCAAACCTGTCCAGAGATTTCAGTAAATCAAGCTCACTCTTTGATTGTGGGTATGGTTTTGGAAGCGGATGCTTATTTCCCCATTCAGTGGAGAAACACCCTAAGTGCTTCTGTTTGCCTAATGTTCCTTAAGTGGCAGCATCTACCCAGCGTCTTTGTCCTCTTCAGGCAGCAGTCTAGGATTGCTGGGGGTGCAAGAGGAAAATGTATAGACTTCTTAGGCAAGCAGATAGGTAGCTATTGTGAGAGAGAGGCAGTACCATTTGGTACATCACAGCAAAACCAGGACGATTTCCTAAAACCAGAGGGAATTTCTTGCAATAGATAACCCGGTCGGTTTGTATGAGGAGTCAAGGGTTACCGATCTTTGTATTGAGTCCCTGATGATGTTCTAGACTCTAAATTGTCTGTGGTACGATGTTGAAAGTGTCTTTTCAAATACTTTTTAGCTAGTGTATCAGTCTTGTGCATATGCTTGATTTGAATTTGAGTGGCGTTCTGAGATCCTGTTTTTTCAACAAGTTAACATACAACATAGAGAATATTTATGTGATAAAAACCCACTATCGGTGTTTCCACAGATGGTTGGCTTGTTCACAGCCTTAAAAAAAAAAAATTATGCTGGCACCAGTTGTATGTAGGATTCCTGTGCTCCATTTGTTCTCCTTTACTCTTAATGACATAGGTACTTCTACTACAGATTTTGCAGTTTAGCATGCACTGCTCTTTGAGGATGTATTGGTACCAATTGGGCGAGCAGGTGGTATAGTATTGGTTGATGGTAGTACCCATACAATGTATATACAGGTAAGTAGTTTTGTCCCTTAAAATCTCTGTCTAAAAGCTTTTTACACTGGATTTGGCTTATGTTGTTGTTCATGCTTTCATGCACCTCCCTTTGTAAACATCCATTGAACTTCTCGTATGCAGTGAAGAGAAACCACATATGAGAATAAATTATGAAGACTTTCTTAAATTAAGTGTGTTTTCAGCCTAGGACAGAGTAGCACCAAAACATCCTATCTTAGAAATTTTTAGGGTAGCTTCCCAAGTACTCATTTAAATTTTTATTCTGAGAACTGGAATTCAACTTCAAAAGCAATCAACAGCATATTCAGAAAATAAGAAGCTTCGCTGAAGGGTTAAGGGCAGATAACACTTTTGCATCCCACTGGTATGCTCGTAAAAGACCAGGTGTGAAAGTTTCTGCTGTAATGGGAGAAAATATTGGATGGCTCTGTGGAAATGAGCCTAAAGAGAGTCCTGGGGACTTGACTGTCATTTGCATTTCACACCACTTTCCAACATAAAGGAGCTCTGGGGTTGGTAATGTTTGTGCTGTGTGTTTACGGCTCTTGCTACCTGCTCCAGCTAAAGAAGGAAATAAGAATCAGAGCTCAGCCACTGCCAGTGTTGAAAACAAATGCTTTTAAAACTATGGATGTTGTTGTGAAAACCATGATTGTTTTTCTCTTTGACAACAGGGATGTCCTTCCATTCACCCTGAAGTTGCCTCATGCTATTGCTGCAGCAAAGACAGAAGCTGAACTTGAAGAGATTGCTCAGCTTGGACTGAGTAAGTAGTTCTCTACGTAGACATCATTCCCTGTAGCATTGCTCTAAGCTTGAAGAAATAGTCTGTATTAGTAAGTAGTTCATATTGGTCAGTGATGATAGAGATTTCATTTGGAAAAGCAGCTTCTCTTATTGGGAAGGCCAAACCTTGTACTTGCCAAATGGTGACCTTGGTGCTCTTCCTTCCTTTGTGCCTTCTGTGATATTTTTGTTAGTGCTGTTTACTTCCTTCCTTCCTTCTCCTCTCCCCTGTTTGGGCAGCCCTTGGGCAAAGCAAGTCTTACAATCCCCCGACAGAGGTTTGATGTAGCTTCTCCTCTAAGGGCTAATGTTGGCTGCAGGCTCACATAGCAGCCACTAGCTTGATAATTTGCTGGAGTTGCCGGGAGAGTGTAGGAACTGAGGTTCACTGTTAATAAAACATGTTTCAGATTGACATGTGATCTTAGAATGGTGATTTTTGAGATCAGTGGCTCAATGCAGTAGCATATTAATAAAAGGAGGCATGTATACATAGGATCTGCAGAATGGATCCATGTGCATTGATTTGACGAAAATTTTAAAGTAACTAAAGAAAATGCAAGCACATGTCCTTGCATTGCTTGACTGCTACAACCAAATACAGGCTCATTGTAAAACGTACCTTGAGCTTGCAGGAGACACAAAGCCTGGTGGGATTTGAAACATGGACTCCACCCAGATGAATCGTTGAGCAACTCCTGCAAAGTGCTGAATGGCCTCATTTCCTTTTGCAGGAAGGGAGGGTTGACTGTCGGCAGTCTTTGTCCCAGTAGATTTTTGAATCATCTTTGATTTAGAAACAGATCCTCGCTAAATCAGAGTGTTAGCATGAGACTCTCTAAAACTATTTGGTGGGACTTTGCAGCAAAGCCATACACAGGGAAGTATTGCACTGCTTTGCATTTTGTTTTGCTGCAGTAGTGATGCAGTTAAGGGATTTGTTTTCGAGAGGAGACAAATGACTTCTGCACTGTTTATCTGCAAGTTTAGGTAATTAGATAGATGAAACTATGGATTTTCATGGGAATAGAGGCAAATATGGAACTGTGATTAGGTGAACGTTTGGATGGGGGGAGGGGGAGGTCTGACTGGGATACAGTGTAGTGCAGGCAGTCTTCCAGTGACACCTGGAAGCCCTAACGTAGCATTAGGTGAGTTTCTCTATAGGAGATGATAATGGTGGTGTTGAGCAAGCTCTCCAGACTAACCACACTGTCTTTGTCCTCATTACCTGAGAGCACCATGACCTACTTGCTGCAGAGTTAGTCTTGCTCTTGAACAATCTCTGTCTATGTTGTGTGTGGTGTTTCTTTAGCTAATGCATTTGAAAGCTGAGGAGGAAACTGATGGATCAGCATCTGTGTGGTTGGTGTATTCGGGATCAATTACCTACCGTGCACCAGGTTAATATCACAGTTTCTGTGAGCAAAAACCAATAGCAAAGCTGAGATTTTGATGGAGTTTTAGGTGTCCACGTGCAAAAGAGCACACCAGGAAGTCAGCCCTTCAACGCTGTGGACCCAAGAGATGCCTAAAAACTCCCAAGAGCCCTTCCTGTTAAGCGTGAGCTTTCCTTAAGCAACACATAGGCACAAAACACCCTGGTCTGAACACGGAGGGTTGTAGCTCTTGTCAGAGCTCTGTCATGCTGTAGGCACAGAGGGAGAACTGCACAAGGCAGGTCAACAGCATGTAGCCCAGCAAACCACATCAGGGAGAACTGGTGGTAAAGGTTTCAAGGCTGTTGCCAACCTGTAAGGTTTCACGTGCTGAGCATAAGATTTCCTCTCTCTCTCTCTCTCGTGTTTCACCTGCAGCGGCGCTGACATCATGTGTGTTTGCAACAGCCCCATGTGCCAGGCACACTGGCCAGTCTGCCGAGGGATCTGCAGGCAGGATGTGAAGTCATGGAGTAGGAAAAAACAGCAGATTGCATGACTGTGTAGAGAAATATGTCTGTGCCTACATGTGTTCTCTGGCAGCGGCCTGTCACCAGGGGCCATTTCCTGTCTTCTGCCCTGTAGGCAAGACCCAGCTGTTGGGCATGGACTCTGTTGTGGAGGGCTTGGCATTCATGCAGTTGGGCCCAGGTGTCGTTGCTCAACAGCCCAAATGAGGCATCTTGACCCTACAGGAAAAGGGGCCGTGTCAAGAGTGGCAAATTTTAGCAAAATCTCCATCCTCTGGTATTCCTCCCTTATTTCAGTCTGATTGCTGTCCTCAGGGGCCTCTCTGGTTTCAGCCGTAATACTTTCAGGAGCTGACGGGCCTTACCGTTGGCTCAGTCTCACAAACATGCTGACGCTTTGCTGGGACAAGTGCAGAGGCTGCAGCTGAAACTTGCTGCTTTAGCACAGGTCTTCCACACTGCTGGTGTGGGACTGCACGCTTGGTCTGTTTATGTGCTGCTGAGCGTCTAAAACCTCAGGCAAACTGTGTCACCATTGCGAAGGCAGGGCTGCAGGCCAGTGCTCTTAAAGAGACATGAGCATTTGGTCTGCGTAGCTAAAGATTGTGTGCACCCACCACAGCAAAACGTGAGCTGTCTTTTCATGTGTAGTTTCATTTGTTCGCTATCAAAAGAAACCAAACCAAAACTTTTGTTGTTGCCATAAGTGGCCATCAGCTGGTGTGAATCAGCCTGTTGTCTTTAATGGAGTGAGCTTATTAATACCAGCTGAGAATCTAGGCTTATTTCTCCTGAGTGAGATGCTAGTGAGTAGTTAATGTTCATAGAATAAGAATTACTGTGTTACAGTCTCCATTCCTTTCTTTGATTCTCAGTTTATTTTTAAGCTTAGTTCAGTGGGCTGATTTGAAGCTACGCATTGGTCGCGATGCTTATAAATCAGGAAGAGCAGCCCCAGGAGTGTAGCATGCATGTGTATGGTGGTGCTTTAAGAGGTTCACTGGAGGTTTTTTCCCCCCCTTGAATTAATAAAAGCTTCTCTAAGTTTCTTAATATTTGAAACTGATGAAGTTGAGCTGAATGTTCTGAAAGCCATCTGCATGCTGTTTTGCATTCTTACGTTAACACAATGATGATTTTCAGACTTTTGGAGCTCCCCGGCTAACAGCAACCCCCCGGATCCTTCACCTCCCAGTAGGCCTGTGCCTTTGGACGGTGCTTGTGAAGACTCGCGTCAGCTCTGCCTTATAAATGGAGTGCATTCTATACGAACCAGAACGCCTTCGGAGCTGGAGTGCAGCCAGACCAACGGAGCGCTGTGTTTCATTAATCCCCTCTTCTTAAAAGTGCACAGCCAGGATGTCAGTGGAAGTCTGAAAAGGCAGAGCCCGAGAACTCCAGACGTGAATGGCACAGCGAGGCCTCGCTCCCCCCCGCCCCGGCCGCCACCTCCTTCTATTAATAGCATCCTCACGAGTCCACAGCTTTCCAGGACTATAAAGCAGGCGAGCATGCCAGAAACAGTCAACCATAAGAAAGAGAGAGGCTTGGATTTGCTGCAGAATAAACCAACCCCTATTCCACCTCCTCGGCTGAAGAAGCAGGCTGTTTGCTCAGAGGCGGAAGGCAGCTCAAAGACCGCAGCGGTAACTCGACCTGGCTGCAGATCGGTGAGTGTGCCCGAAGCTGCTGGCGTTCCAGGTGAAACCCTGCCTGAGCCGGCTCCAGCAGCTGCCAAAAAGACGGTAGCTACCAGCTCTGAGTCACACATACCGTGGAATGGAGGCAGGCAGAGACTGAGCGACATGAGCATTTCCACCTCCTCGTCTGACTCGCTGGACTTCGATCGGAGCATGCCGCTGTTCGGCTATGAGGGGGACACTAACAGCAGCCTGGAGGATTTTGAGGGGGAAAGCGACCAAGAGAGCATGGCACCCCCTTTGAAGCCCAAGAAGAAAAGAAACAGTTCGTTTGTTCTTCCCAAGATTGTGAAATCTCAGCTACGGAAAGTCAGTGGAGTTTTCAGTTCCTTCATGACCCCTGAAAAGAGGATGATTAAGAAAATTGCAGAAATGTCCCAGGACAAACGCACTTATTTTGGATGCCTAGTGCAGGACTATGTGAGCTTTCTCCAGGAAAACAAGGAGTGCCATGTTTCGAGCACTGATATGCTGCAGACGATTCGGCAGTTCATGACCCAAGTCAAGAACTATTTGTCCCAAAGCTCCGAACTCGATCCCCCAATCGAATCGCTGATTCCTGAGGACCAAATAGGTAAGAAACCCTGTCCTGTGTTTTGGGGGAAGGTGAAAATGTGTAATCTGGGTTTATAGCGATAGTCTTTGTGCCAGTTTGGAAAGGTGGGGTGGACTTTGCTAGCAGAGTTCGAGCCACTGAGTATTTGAGTCTTAAATCAAAACAACCCCACCCCACCCCCAGCCCCAATGCCCCTAGCAACTCATGAGGCCCCCAATGCCTCTGAGCAATGCCCCTAGAACTATGCTACAAAGTTGTTCATAAAAAGTTATCCTTAAAATAGCTGCAGGTGTGGACTTTTTACATGTGGTTATTACTGGAGGGGGGTATTTTATTTTTTAGCTGCTGCACTGTTAACAATACAGAATCCTTTATTTGCTGGCACACATGTATTTTTCCCTGAATCGGGCTGAAGCAGTTCTCGATGCTTGGACCAAAACTGTGCCAATTTTAACTATAGGGATTGTAGCCGTAAAACTAGAATTTATTTGAAACCAGTGACAGTTAGGAGCAGCGAGACATTTCATAGCAACTTACTTTTGAAATAAATCTCATTCTTCCAACCATTCTCATTCACTGCTAGCAAAGCTGCACTGTCCCTACACTTGAAGCTAAATAAAAAGATACATAAGAATTTTAAAAAACAAACAAACAAATGTGTGCAAGAGAGAAAGGGGCTGCTAATAGCAGGATTTCTATACCTCTCTGTTACATGTATGTGTTTATAAATGGTTGCAGATAAGCTATATGTTTGAATAAATGTTTTAACAATAGAGACTTGTGTATCCACAAAAGTGAAATCATTGTTGCTGCATAAAATCTCACTGCCCCTGTATCTTGCCAGTCTGAGCAGTATTTGTAAAAGAGCCTATAAGCCGCATTTAGGAGGTAAACATCCCTCAGGGCAGAATACTTTCCTTGTGAGCTCACTTCAGTCCTAATTTGCTTGTTTTTCTCCTGTACCCCAGCGTCCCAACAGTTGGCCCCGGACAAAATTGGCAGAGAGTTCTTTCTCTGGGACTAGAGGGTGATTTTATGTTGACGTTTCTGTCTGTCCTTGACCGAGAGGAAGTATTATCTTGTAACCTCAACTTCATTTACACAAAGTCAAGCAAAAGTAATAAGCACTGCTAAAGCAAATATAACACTACAAAGAGTGTCCTCGAAATTGAGGCTCTTTCAAAGACGTGCATTGTTCTCACTAGAATAATAATGAATATTATGTGGGTGTTTTATGGAAGAAAAAACGGCGAATTGAGCAGTGGTGCAGGCACATTTTCGCCTGGATTTCTGCAGAGTACTGGATATTTGAGAAAGAAATACAGATCTGGTTTGCTTGTAATTTCGTGAAAGCTTGGTTTGACTTGTAGTTTTCATTGTAAGGGTGTGGTTAAATCGGACTGTGGGTTTCTGAAGACGGGCAAAATGCTGTCTGCTTGTAAATGTTTCAGTGGTTCGGAGTAGCATAAGCTATGAAACGTAATAACTAAACTACATTGGTTTTCCTCAGTGACAGAAAGTCTGGCTTTGATGGTGTGATTAAATGCAATTAATTTATAAAGCAAGATGATTTAAACAAAAGAAGAACTTGCGTTTGAATCATCTGCTGCCTATGGCTCGAGCCTGCAAACAACCACAGTGGATCAGGAGCATCAGATGTTGCTGATCTAAGCAGATAACTATGTGACAGCAAGATTTAGTCATCCCTATAGAGAACTTTTTATGATGTAGCCCTGCCTATTCTCCACGGTTTTGCTTGACTATTTCAGTACGGAATTGCAGCCTGAATTCTAACTTTGTGAGTAGTCATTTGTCCTCCCTTGTCAGTTTACACTTTTGTGGTGCAGGTTTTTTCTCTCAACGTGTCAGCCTAGAGCTGGATGCGTGCTGCAGGGAAAACGCTCCTTCTTTCTGTTCATCGTGTCCTGTCCCTCGGCGGCGGTGACTCAGTGTCAGAGCTCAGAGGCTCTGCTCGGGCCTGGTGACTGCCGAGTTAGAGCGGGCCACAGCGGCCATGCCCTGCCGGGGACTCGCAGGAAGAGGCGCCGGGTGCACTTGCGTGACAGCAGCTTCACCCTGTGGCTCGGACCCCGCTGCTGGTGCCGGCGGGGCAGGGAGGGAGCCTGTAGCAGAAAATACTGGGGCCTGTCAGCTCCCCGGGCCAGTCCTGCCTCTGTGGAGAGGAGCTGGAGCCAGTCCTCGCCTCCCTCTCCCACCCAGCAGAACTGCTGCTGCCGGTCACCCATTCGGGGGCAGCCAGACCTCACCTTATCCCGCTGTTGTCTCCTGAATTTCGGTACGTGCTGGAGCAGCATCCCCCCAGGCTTAGTGCAGCCCGTCGTGCTTGGGACTTTCTCCTGTGTCTGTGTCATGATCTTTGTGATCGTGTAGCTTTTCTTGTAGAACTGCATCACGGACTTCCCAGACGCTTCCAAGCACAAGGTTTCTGTGGGAGATCTTTTAAGCTTCCCAGACGGGGGGCATATCGAATTGTTTAACTTCTGCCAAATCATTGGGAGAATGTGCACGAGCGTTTCTAATTATTCCCAACAAGTGCCTCCTAATCTTAGCACTGTAGACTGTTAACCCTTCCTGAAGCAATGGGATTCCCACCGTTGGGACAGAATCAAGTCTAAGGCACGTGGCTTTTTACTGTTTAAGGATGAATGCAGAGTATTTTTTTTTAAAAGCCATCCACACCTGAATATGTATCCACAGAATAAAGACCTGGACTGCTCAGAGGAGACCCTGATAGTCCACAGCTGCTTGAATAGCAAATGTTTGAGAGTTTTTGGTTTTGTTTTTTCTTTTCCTGGCTGTGAACAGAAAGGAGGCAAGGTGACTGTCATCGCTTTGCCAGGTGATCACCAGGTGGGATCTGACACCCGAACAGCTTCAATCTCAATGCCCGAATCTGGGCCTAGCCCAAGAAATGACTGGTTTAAATAATTTGGCAATAAGGTATTAACTGATCGCATGGGAAAGTGCCTGAACAATACCGCCTGTCACTTGTTTTGGTATTTCTAAGGCGTAACGGATTTTTAAATGGTGAATGTTAAAAGAGGCTTGGAGAGAACGTGTTGGCCCCTTACTGTGGCAGGACATGCCTTGTTGCGGGGACTTGGGTCTGTGTGGAGGAGTTGCGGGCAGACGGAGCTGGAGGCCCTACGGAGGAGCGTGGTCTGTTCCCCACAGGAGCCGGTGTGCCAGCCGCTCTGAGGGAGGCTCCTCTGAGCAGCGCTCTTGCCTTTGTGTTCCTCTTGCTGAGAGGCAATGTTTTACTTTTGTTCGTATGAGATTTTATCATGTTAGCTTTAGGCCTGTTTCCCACTTACGAAGATAACTTTAAACCTGCTCTCCAAAGGACTGGTGATGCCCTTCTCCCACCCCTGCCATGATATCATATGCGGATTTTGTATGTGAACTCTCTGCTTTACCATCCAAATTTTTAATGAAAATACTAAATGGACTAAAGCCCAGGGCTGACCCCCATGGTACCTCTTTTCAAATATCTGTTTTGTTTGACAGTCAACCGTTGATAATTGGGCTCGCAGTGCAGTATTTTATGCACCCGTTCATGCACCCACCTGATGGTAATTACAGCAAGACAGTATTTCCCTTGCTTGCTTATAGGAAAGTTGCATGGAGTAGGTTGATGGGTCTTAAAAAGGTTAAGATGCAGCCCACCCCCTGCTGCCCTCTTCTTCACTGATCCAATTATCCTCCTAAAGGAATTAGAATGGTATGCCACCGTTTCTTCTTGAAAAACTTACGCTGGCGGTTTTTTAGAACTGAGTTACTTTTTAGGTGCTCGTACATTTGTTTTGGTGTCCCATCTCCCTACCCTGTCGTTCATCCTAGTATCATTTCATGTTGAGTTGAGGCCAGCCAACGTGTCCCCCAGCCGCTCCTCTTTTCACTACGGGAGTGGGGGGATAGAGCCAGTAAGAAGCAGTGGTACAAGCGCTGAGCAAGAGGCAGAGGATTTGGTTCTCCCTTTCCTGACCAGCCCTTTGATTTTCTTTGTGACTTATTCCCTGCTCCTTTATTACTACTTCTTTAAGAGAAGACATGTGTTTACCATACAGCCATAGCATGAGTTTTAATTAACCCACAGCTGATTAAAGCAAAGCAAGCCTAGCACAGATAGTTCTGTGATCCATTGGTGTGCTTTATGTAGGTAAAATGAGGGGAGGTTTACCCTAGAGACCTTTCTTCCCTAGTTGCTCAACTTCTGCCACCGCCACCTATCCATCGCCCACCTTAGTCCTACCTCTGTTTTCAGGGTTGTGCAGATTATCAAGGAATGGGGTTGTGTGAGGCCTTACTTTCAAGCCTTGCTTCTTCAGAGGAGATGCCCTTGTCTGCGCCATGGGCTAGGCATGTGTCTGTAGACATCCACCAAGAACTGGACGCTTGGCCATCCTGATGTGAGCTGTCTCAAAATACAGCCGTATCAGTCATGCCACTCTATGAACATGCAAGATATTAGGAAAATCCAAAACAAAGCAAATGCAGTGTAGTCGGGCATCCTGCACGTACACGCCGTGGTGTTCCAAAGCAACCTTCTGCTTTCAGCCTCCCAGGCAACGTTGCTAGCGCAGGACTGCACCTTTTTGTGATGGTTCCCAGGCTCGCTCAGTCTCTTACTGAGCCCTTCTTTCACTGATGAATGGTTTGGCCATGGTAGAAGATAAGCAGGGCTTGTGTGTAAACCCAGGGTCTGGAAACAGACAGGTAATCTCAGTGGAGCAACAGCAGCTGGTGACAGGTAAACTGACAGCCTGGAAAAGGGGAGAGCACGCCTGCAATTTCAGGCAGCGAGGGTTGTAAAGAGGCTGTGTAAGGACACTTTCGATGACTAATGTGTTGTCCTCTCTAGATGCAGACTTGTGTGGTTTGCAGCAAAACAAAATAGCATGTCAGCACAGGATACAGATGTGTTTCCACAACTCACAACGAAACTAGCTGGCTGGCCTTTACAATTCATTTATCAAAGCGTTTCCAGTTCCCATTTTGAGGCTAGAGGCTAATTATAAGTATCATTTCAGGAACGCTACATGGCACTCACCTCAAATGATACTCAATGAAAAAAAAAATCCGAAGTGTCTCTGTTTTGGTTTTGGAGTATTAAGCATCCTGGGAGGTTATTTGTAAACACTTTGCCTATGCTGAAGTAAACACGAATTTTTGTTGCCAATTTGGATCTGAGAAATATACAGAGATGTTAATGCAAAGGATCCGTCCTCCATTCACAACTTAGACGCTGATTTGCCTGGGAGACCCTCCTAGACTTTATGTGGCCGTTAGAAGTTAAACAGTGAAAGCTGCTGCTGGCTGGGAATTGTTTTGTGGGATCATATCCAGGAACACCTTTCTCTGAAAGGGGCCAGTAACGGCAGTTCAGAAGGGAAGGGTCGATAGTTGGATGGTCTGATCCCAAACATGCTTATAGGTGTCTTCTGACACTCAATACTGGTCTAAGACCCAGATCACAAGAAATGCTGTCCTTCCAGGCTTTAATAATAATATAAATATGTGTATAGGTTTTATATTAATTAGAATACGTATGGGTGTTGTTATTGACTGTTAAAAAAAAAGTCCAGTCCTTATCAATCTTGCTATGTTGTTGGCCTCATCAGCTTGCTAGAATTTGCCACCTTTTAATTTGAGGGCAGAACTCTCTGGTTCATATGTCTGTGCCAAGAATTCATAAGGGAGGAGAAAAGGTTGTGCGTTGGTGGTTGGTGTGGTGTTGGTTGGTTTCGTGGTTTTTTGGGTGATTTGTTGTTGTTGTTGTTTTTAAAACCGTTGTATCTTAGTCACTTCCTCATTTGCTGGCTAGTTGGGTGCAAATGTGCTGCATTAAAATGACGGTTTCTCTCAGTCTACCCTTACCAAGCCGAGGCAGTTAGTATCTCCATGGAATCATAGCTACGTGTCCTTTATCTCATTTGTCTCCTATTAGCTGTAATATAGTCACTGAACAGCACTGAAGGATGCTTTACGAAACATCCCGTCCTATTTTTATTTACCTGATCGCGTTAACAGCACAGAAACCACTAAGAACAGCCTTCAGCAATAAGGACTTGGACCCTGTGCGGAGCTTTGAGCGCAGCCACGTGAGCTGTCTGCTCTCTTCCTCTGTGCTGCTTCAAATCAATTTAAGTTCCCGGAGAAACTGTGGAATGTGATCAAGTAAATTTCAAAGCAATTTCCAGGCACTGCTTTTGGAGCCTGTGACAAATTGCAAATATGAAAGAACGCCTCCTTGCCATCTTGCACAGCCATCAAAATCTGCACGATTGATCTATACGGGAAGCTGTGGGAGCTTCTTACTTACTAAGGGTTGAGGGCAGAAGACTTAAGGCTTCCACTTCTTGCCTACAGATAACAAGCCTGGCCCCAGCCAAGGACTGGGGCTTCGTACAGGAATTTTCCCTCCCGGTAGCGTCTGGTTCCTGTAGCCTCTGGGGAGGGACTGCTTCTGCAGCTCCCTCCATACTGGTACTGTAGGCAGCAGCTGAACCAGCTCCAGCCTGGAGCCTACAGGGATCAGTCGCAGAAGCGTACCGAGTTTTCTGATCTCCCATCCCAGGCTAGGTGCTCCCTCATTATCAGACCAAGGGCTCTGAGGATCCATGCTGAATTCTTTACAATTTATTGAGCCTCCTGTGACCAAACGTCGTGGTGACCCCGCTTTACTGAGATGAAGGATGGCTGATGCTAACTATTCATGTGCAGAACTTCCAGTGGAAGCCTGTGGGAGTTAAAATTTCATGAGGACAGAGAGTTCTCTTGCTTAACGTAGTGTTTGGCAGCACCGACTGCTTTAATTTTGATTTAAACAAGACCAGGTGGTTGGAATGCAAACTGCAGAGGTGTTCCACTTACAAGCAATGCAGTTGATGTTTTTGCTGTTTAAAAAACTGAACAGGCAGTAGAAATAAATAAAGCAAGCTGAATTGTTAAAAAAAAAAAATCATTATCAGTGAAGCTAGCAAGGAACTATGTGTACCCTCTAGAAATTTAACTAGCTAACATACCCATGCGTGAGATTTCTGCATTTTTCTTGGTGGAAAAATATTTCTGTCCCATGCGCCCTGAGGATGCGTTTGGTGGCAGGGAGAGGCGGTTTCTGTCACTGTGCAGAAGGGTGATGCTTCTGCTTTCCTGACTGGGTTTGGTAGTGCTGTCGGTGGTGATTGTGTGGCTCTAGCAAGTCCAATAGATAAGGACCAGTCATTCGAAATGTTACCACTTGTTATGTATAACTGGTGGCTCTGGTCCGGTGGGAAGCTGGATCCACCCTTCGCGCTGTGTGACAGGCCATCAGGAACATGTCAGACTGGTTATGCCTTTACTGGTGGCCATAGGAAAATCTAGAAGATCAGAGGGCAAATGCTGCTCCTCAAGTTCACTCTTTCTGCCTTCCAGCAGCTGTCACAGTCTCTGTTGTGAGAGAGCACCCAGATGCGTTTAAAGCATCTGGGAATGAAGCAGACACAGCTTTGCCACCTCCGTCAGGGTCTCGGGAGGGGAATATAGCAAGAGAAGCTACAGAAGCCCTAGCAGAATTGGGATAGGGGAGATGGGAGCTCCCAACAGAGTTGGACATTTGGGAATTGCATGCCAGACAAACACAGAATAAATGCTACATATGAAGTAAAGGCACCGTAAGAGGGGTGTGTGAAGGGCATATTTGTGTGGAAAAGAGAGGTATGAAGACCCAAAAGGATAAATGGCTGAATGCAAGGCTAAAATAAAGGAAAGCATAAAGCAAAAGCAAGAAAACAGAAGTAGGTAATGCTTGTTTGGGGGGGTGAGAGGGTGGGTGTAGACCCAAAAGGATAAATGGCTGAACACAGGGATAAAATAGATGAAAGCATAAAGCAAAAGCAAGAAAACAGAAGTAGGTAATGCTTGTTTGGGGGGGTGAGGGGGTGGGTGTGTGTAAATCCCAAGCCTTAGAAACAGTCTGCAATTAAAAAAAAAGGGGGGGGGGGGGGGGGGAGAGAAAGGGACTATGGTCTAAGAAAAATATGAGAACAGGCAAAGAACCTGGAAAGGGCATGAGGTTTAATGAAACTTTAATGAGTCACCACTAGCAGGAACGTCCACTGCTAGCTTGTATAAATGTGTGATCCAGCAGCGACACAGTCTCTCCTCTTTCTGCTGGTGGACCCTGTGCTCCCCTAGTACATCTGCCTACTCTAGGCTCTGGTCCTGCCCCACCGTCAGGGTGTTGGTGCAGTGGCCAGGCTGAAGGGTCCCCAGTTTCTTTTGTGCTTGTGGGAGTTCACTATGGTACAAATAATTGATGTAAGGTAATTATTAATGTAAGCTATGTTGCCATAGGGACGCTGAGCAGGAGAGGAAATTAGCTTATAAAGTAAAGGTTTGCAGAGCAGATATTTAGCAAAGAGCTTTCTCTGTTGATGTGGTCCATACTTGGAAAATGGAGAGTGACTGTTAAAGTAAAACTTGAGTAGAACAAGAATTTAAAAAAAACCAACCCCTAAGTTAGTGGTTACTGTGCCACGTGCACACTATTGCCAAACAAAGAACTTCAAACTTGATGACAAAGCTGCATATAAGCTTGCATGATGAAATCCGAAGCTGGACAAACACGGCTTGGTTTTCATTTATAGTTTAAAGTCCATAATCTGTCCAAGCTCATAAAGATCTGACAAAGTTGAGCCAAGTTTTAGGAGACCGTGGTTGAGTTATAGTTTCTGATGGAAACTATGCAAAAAGGATGGGCTTTCATGCCAAAGCAGACAAAAGTTATGGTTTTGACTGTGTTTTACTTTAAGTTTGGGAGTTAAGTCTAAGCTGAAAGTAAAATAAAACTCAGAGACTTCTGGCCAATAAAAGAAGAAGTTAACTGGAGCCACAGCTTGCTTTTCTTTGCCCCTTTTTTTTTGTGTGTGTGACAGTCTGTAGTCTGTCTTTGTGGGGTTTTTTGTGTTTACCACATTGCCGTAAATGAAAATGGAATACAGATTCTGCTCTGCCTTTTGTTTTCTTGTTAACAAACATCTGGAAACTCAGCTTGCATAATAAATAGGCCTTAGCAAGTAGGTTTTGCTCTACAGTGTCTCTTTTGGGATTGGTTATATTAATATTGGCTCTGCTCTAGAGGAGGAAGTCAGCTGGACTTGTGTTTTCCCATTGCAGATGTTGTTCTGGAGAAGGCCATGCATAAGTGCATTCTCAAGCCGTTGAAGGGCCATATTGAAGCGATGTTGAAAGAGTTTCATACCACGGATGGTTCTTGGAAACAGCTAAAGGAAAACCTGCAGTTGGTGCGGCAGAGGAATCCTCAGGAACTGGGCGTGTTTGTTCCAACACCAGACTTTGTGGACGTTGAAAAGATTAAAGTCAAATTCATGACCATGCAGAAAATGTATTCACCTGAAAAGAAAGTCATGCTGCTGCTGAGAGTTTGCAAATTGATTTACACTGTTATGGAGAATAACTCAGGTATGGTGCTTCTCATGGTTCCAGTTCACTGAGATTCCAAACCTGGGGTTGTCTTTCGGTGGAGGAAATCAGACCACCTGATTCTGCAGATATGTCTCCTTCTCGTGGAGCTCTCGTAGCATCTCCTTGCCCTTTTGAGAGGGATTCTTCCTCCCCGCTTCTTTCCTGATACCTCTGATGCATCTGGCAGCACATCTTACAAATTCAGTGTGAAGCGGAGTTGTGAAGCAGCTTAAAAAAAAAACCAGCTTTGCTTAACTGTAGGCTTTTGAAGTTGGCTGTCAGAAAGGCTGTCCTGTGAGCCTTGAATTTGACGCTGGTTCTAAATGAGTATTTTTCTGGAAATGGTAATAGAGTTAACACCCTGTATTTAGCTATAGTACTTCAATAGCGTGTATGCAATATGACAGCTACAAGGGCTCTGTGTTAATGGGTGGAGGAAAGCAGCCTCTGATCCAGTATTTTTGGCTTGCCCTGCCTATGTTCTCATTCAGACACTTTCTTTGGTGGTTTTGGAACAGAAATAACATCTGTTTCTACACTGTAGCAAGAGTCCGAAAGTGACCTTGAAACCCAGATAATGAAATGGAACTACAGACCAGTAAGGCCTGCTCAGTAGTCAGTGGCACAATTAAAGTGCTATGCTGGATGGCATGAATTATAGGTGTAACTCTGTTGCCTGACATCTTATCATACGCTGCTGTGGGAGGTCACAAGCTGAGGTGAAGCAATGCTGGTGGTAGTGGGAGATATTTTTCCCTGAGCAAGTATAAGCTGCTGCAGGTGGTTGGCAGTTTTCTTTCTAAGTGAGCACTAAATGTGTAGCTGGGTCCAGTGCTGATCAAGACGCCTACTTTCTTTTAAGATTTGAGATGAATGGTGGAAGCTTGTGGCTGTTAAAGACCCTCAGGCACTTTTGCAAGATTTAGGTCCAAGCTCCTGCCCAGCTTATTATTTCTGTGCGAAATCCCGCATTTTAAAATGGACATGGGAATTTTGGCCTGAAGTGCTGTAAACCCTTTTTTTCATGCTGTGTTATCACATTGAGTAAGGTATTTCCAACATGCAGAAGAAAAATATTGAGAGGCTGCTGCCGGTTAACTGTTACACTGAGAGGCTTGGGCTAAGATACGGCAAATGCTCCTTGGGTTGTCTTGTTTTATCATGTGAAATTTGTAAACAAAAAACCAACCAAACAAAATGCCACCAGCTGTTTGAGTATCTGCTTTGTCATGTACACTCAGCCAGATAATAGTGTAATACCTGGAGGGTATGCCTTAGCTGGTGTAACTTCAGATATCAGCCCTTCAGTCATCTGGAGTTTCACCAAAGTTTAAGTTGGCTCCTGCTCTTGGTGGTTTTAAGTGACCATCACACCAGGTCTGCAATGAACACAGTTTGGCCAGACCCAGACATTTGGCCACGTAGTATTTTCTGAACAGAAAGTTTAAATGCAATAAGTGATAGGAGCACAGACAGACCTAGGTACAGCACAGTCTCTGTGTGTTAGCTGCGTGCTGCCCTTGCCAATGATGCTTCACCGGCTAGTTGGGAATGATACGAGGCTTTGCCCGCTGGTGTGTGTAACTATGCTCTGTCAAGGAAATGAGCTGAGTTTTCATGTCAGATCTAATAGGTTTTTATATTCAGGCTTCTCTGCTGGGATTCAGATTCAGAAACTGGTATTTGTGGCTGGATCCTTCCAGAAAGTGGATGTCGTCCCTGCATATACAAAGAAAATGCCTATTCATCATCTCTTAGCCAGTGATAGAAGTGCAGGTGGAGGTCAGGCCAGACTGGCATGGCAGCCTTTTGTGAGTTGACCAGTTTTGCTGATGCCAAGGTGAGCCCAGTCTTTAAATTCCCTTGCATGCCTCAAGGTGTGCATCATCAGATTTGTGCTTGTTAGAAGTACAGGATGAAGCTGGTGTTGGTCTCCTGTCCAGCGAGTGTCAGATGACGTTCTCTTTGCCACACATAGATAACAGGAGGCTCTAGAGTAATACAAACGTACTGGTCAGTGAAGGCAGCAAATTAATGCTTTCCTTTTAAACACTGACACTGGTAAAAGGGTTTGGTTTGTCTATCACTGCCTGTGTTTCCTTCCTCCCAGGGAGGCTGTATGGAGCTGATGACTTCTTGCCTGTGTTGACATATGTACTAGCCCAATGTGATATGCTGGAGCTGGATACTGAAATTGAATACATGATGGAATTGCTGGATCCTTCCTTGCTGCATGGAGAAGGTAACCTATTTATTTACTTCTATTAGAATTGAGTGAAGGACTGGGGAAGGGGGATTCTTCCTCATAGCGCAGTTGCTGTTAATCTTGTTTGAGTAGAAATCCTTTCAAGGGGAGTCCTAAAGTCAGAGATGTCGGTAGTGTAACAAGAGAATCTCCTAATTATTTCCACCTTAAAGTAAGAGAAGGCTGGTTAGCCTGCAGAGTGCAGGCCTGAGTGACCTGGGAATCTACTGATGTATACCACCTTATGAGGGAATAGGTTGTTTTCAACCAAGAAGGGGGAGGCATCATGACTTAGCAAGCAAACACATACACTGTGCAGGTGCCAAATGTGCTTATCCTTCTGTGCCTGAAAATATCCTGAGAGTATTTATAGGGCTGCAGCATTCGGTTAAACTGTGAGACGCATAATAGGACTTGGGTTAGGTGCTTTGTAAAAACTTCTGGGGGTATTCTCTGCTGGGGAAGTGCTTTTGAGAATATTGCCCCCCTTAATGATCTTCACTTCTTCCCAATATTTGCTTCTCACAAAGTATTTTTGAGCCCTAGGAATGTGTTTCCTAAGGCACTCCTGAATGATGTCTGAAGTCTGCTAGGGGCAAGGAAATCTTCCTCCTTTCTGTTTTCATGGTGGTGTTTTTAACAAAAAGGTATTCTACAAGCCCCGGGTAGGCTCCAGAATCTACTAGTTTGTGAGGAGGTTTAACGGTTCTTGTGACCAAGCTCAGCTGTGAGTTTAAGTATACATGTATGTTTCCCATTCCTGCTATCTCTTGGCCTGCTGAAATTGCTGTATCCTCTTACATGCTGGTATGCGTGAGAGAACCGTGCCAGGATTCCTCCAATTTGGCACTAGTCTGTTCCCTGCTTTGTGTACAGAGCATCCTCTAATGCCTTGTTCAGGAATCTTAGCACGGAAAATACTTGAGATGTGAAGCTGGAGATCATTAACGTGCTAGAAAGGCAGAAACATTTACTGGACTATTAAGTCATGTTGGTTTTAATGCAGCCAAAGAAGTTCATGTTGGTTTTAATGCAGCAAAAGAAGTTCATCCATTGGCTGGCCCTGTCTTTGACACCAGCTGAACTGTACTGTGCAGGAAAAAATGTTTAGTGCTTTGGGGTTGTGCAGTTCAAATGTAATGTATTGTCCAATTTGTCTCATGGGTCTTGCATGTGTTTTATGTATTGAACTTGCTGCAAAGCTAAAGGCCAAGAGGATGCTATCAGTAATACAGAAAATACTACTGTGAGCATAGAATGTGTCTTTGAATGACTCCATGAATAGACTGTGCTGCCTCTTAATTGGATGCTCCCACTCAAATAGTTTACTTAAAAAAAAAAAAAGGGGGGAGGGGGGGTGGCCCAAGAGAAATAAATGACAGCATGTCTTTTGTTTCTCCTGGTTGTTGAGGACTGTTACCTCCTGTTGAGGCTCCTTTTCCTTTGCGACCTACGGCTTCTTTTGTACATCAGCAACTCTGTCTTGGCTTTAATTTGTTCTCCACTCACGTACTAAAGGTGAAGTATGGAGGACTGTACCCATCATCTCCTGAACTAGTTGGACATTATGGGGAACGCTAAAAAGGTGACAAACACAGTCTGCCCTTTAAAAACAAAAGCAAACTCTTTGCAATAGCTTCCAGGGTGCAAATCACACGCTCAGTTGTTGCTTTATTGCCACTAAAGGTGGTTGCTTTTAAGTTCCTGAACAGTGGGAGATGGTCTTTTACGTTGTTTAAACGGCTATGTTTATTTCATCCACACTTGAATTAAAGCTCAGGAAGAAACCAAATCACTGTTTGGAAATTGTTTAGAAGAAAACTCATGTTCCAACTTTGTAAAACACTCAGGAGTAAAGGAGTGACACCAGTCATTTAAGTAACCAGCTATCCCCATCACTAGTGGACCCAGAGTTAGATGCTATTGCACCACTTGATAATATGGAGCACATGCAACCACTGCATGTCTCTTAGCAGCTGAGAACACACCATCCGGTATTTTGCAGGCCAGTGAGCTGTGTTTCTTTACGTATAAATATTTTGGCAATAGCGTACAGGGACTTTCTCGTATATACGTGCGTGTGTGTATATATATTAAAAAAAATTATTTGCACTTCTGACTGTGACCAGGCAGAACTAGCTTGGTGTTTGTGACCGCTCTGAGAAGTTCTTCCCTTGCTGTCCTTCACAGGAGGCTATTACTTGACAAGTGCTTATGGAGCACTTTCACTGATCAAGAACTTCCAGGAAGAACAAGCTGCCCGACTGCTAAGTTCAGAAGCCAGAGATACTCTCCGACAGTGGCACAAGAGGAGGACAACTAACAGGACGATACCTTCAGTTGATGATTTTCAGGTAGAGTTTAGGGCTGAATAAAAAAACAGGGGATGATTGTTTTGTTGGAAGTCCCCATCTGAGAGGGTATGATTCATGACGGCTCCCTTGGGGCCACAAGGTAAGTGGAGTGAAGCAGTGCTGAGAATATGGCTAGCAAATTTGCCTCTGTTTTGAAGTCTTTGCACGTTATAATAGAGTTTGATTATGATGGTCTAAAGAAAACACTAAATAATGGAGCTTTCCCACCCTCCCTTCTATTTAAGTCATGCAGAGTGAGGACAAACTGAATCATATCTTAGATTCAGCTTCTTTGTATGCTTTACTGTTAAAAAGAACAAATCCAGGTTTCCAGTGGTATAAATCAGCACAACTCCCCAGTAGCTAATGGTGGCATACAGCAGGTAATAGAGAGGAGAGGTGGAAGAAAAGCTCGCCTACAGTTTTAAAGTTTAAGCAAGGAGTAGAGTTCTATACTATGGATGTCTTCATGTTTGTTTGTGTTTTTTCTTTCCCTTCCATTTCTTACTGCCCTTTCAGAGTAGGACAGTAACTTCAACTGAAGAATAACAAACCAGTCGGGATTACTTCATCTTTTAAAACCAGGCCTGCATGTCTTTCATATAGTATGCTGTTGATTGTCTGTTCAGATGCATCAGTTTGTGGACTGAAGCAAGGAGGATGTTGGAATCGAGAAGAAAGGATTTACTCCTTTGTGTCCACTTGTTTACAGTTCATACCACAGCGCAGAGTTGCCAGAGAGGCTAATGACAACCATCAGTTAGTTAAGATGTAGTTAAGAGCTTGAGAAATGAAGGTGCGGGGTCATCAGGAGATAATGAAACCTTTCAGTTGAGGCTCCTTCTGCTTTATCAGTGTCCATGCAAACGATGACAGCACAACCCTGAAGAGGAAGGAGTTGGGAAAAGCAGCAGTCTTCCACAATTTGCCTCTCTTAGGAAGAGGAGAACTGATGAAGAGAGATTCCAAACTATGGCCAGTGCACAAAGCTAGTCCATCTTACTGGGATCCATTTTATATTCTGCTTACCTGTAGTTAGGTATCAGATTCAAGCAGCTTGAGTCTCTGTTCTTTCTAGCAAAACACTACACTGTTCATAGGAAAATTCATCACCTTGTATTTCTGCTGGATGACTAAATGACAGAGGATTCGTTCAGCAGGATCTTGTATTCCATTTCGCCTTCTCTTCCTCAGCAAATGAAGTTCAGCCAAGCTAATTGTACGGCTGAATGCCGTGCTGGATGTGGGAAGATGCAGGGGGGCAGGGGAAGAGCTGGCACCGTGCGTCCAGTGCCTCTCCTTCTGTTGTCTCTTTCAAAAGAGAGCCTCAAATCAGGAAGATCACAGCGCTTCCAGGCTACACTTGGCACAAACTCAAGCATTTTGCTGCCTGCTCAGAATGCCAGTTTTCCATCTCCTTTCTCCACGTCCTGCAGTCCTGAAATGAAGCACCTTCCTTACAGCCAACCTGTAACACAACTTGAGTTCAACTTACCTTTCCCACGCTGGGCCAGGATGTGATCGCTGCATTTCTGTGGTGCAGTCCCACAGCCTTATCAGCTTTTGGGCCCTGGAAGGGCCTTCATCCTCTCTCCCTCAAAAGGATGGAAAAGCAAAAATTCCCATATTTTGATGATGATGAAATACCACTTTCTGATACTGCATAAATAATTTTGATACTTAGTATATGAGTTAAAGGCATATGAGTTAAAGGCTTCTCCTTGAAGCAGTCCTGTCCATCTAAAAGCACATGCATTTAAAAACAGGTCTTCTGTGTGTTAACGACATTAGAAATTAAAACTGTAGTGTGTTTTGCCTTATCTAGGGCTGACTTTTTTTTTAATAATTTCTTCACGCTGCGTAAAAATGGATTAGTCCTATTCAGTCAGGTTCAGTCCCAATGCTGTTGCAAAGCTTTAGTGTTTCAGTCTGCAAGCTATCAAAAAATACTTTACTAAAGACAAGAGTGCTCTTTGGAACTTAAGTCATATGAACGTTCTTCTCAGTCTTAGCTTTTAGCAGCTTGTTTTTTATGAAATGTCAATTTTTACCATTGTGATTTAGCATGCTTAATTTATTCAGCATACAAACATAGGTACCAGCTCAGTCAATAAACAGGTCTTTCTCACTGTCATTTTTTTCCATCTCCTTTAACTGTACTGCTTTTTAGTCTTTAATTGCAGTTAATTTCTTTTTTAAAAAAGTATGCGGCAGCAGGCTGCTTTGTTCATGTGTCCAAAAGTTTCTTGGTTTTTGATGTTTTTTTTTTCCCCAGTTGCTGCTTTTTATTTTACTTTTTAAATACTTTTGAAAGGTAGAACTGCATTTCTTCTTTGTAGGGCATATTTAGAATTTATCCATGTTATCAGAGTTGTGGGCATTGTCAATTTCAACAGAGAAAAAGAGATCCAGCTTTTGCCTCAAGATCATATGGATTTACTCTAATGTTGCAGAGTAAATTTTCTTTCTGCATCCCTCCAAGCCTTATTTAAAAAAAGAAAATGCTGTCATACGAAACTTGGTTACATGGGGCTCAGACACCAAATGGCCACCGGCTAATGCGATGCGAATGTCCTGCGTGAGGATGGATTACCTTTTGCATCCTGCAGCATAAGAGTGCAAACAGTTTATCGTGCCGTAACTTGTGGATCAGTACCCTTGTGTGCTGCTGGCAGGGGCTTTTTTTTTCTTTTTCCTTCTGACTAACGTACTGCATGAAGCTTCTGCTCTCTAGTATTGACCCGGCAGTGGCAGCAGCATCTCTCGGGCGTGCTGCCCTCAGATGTTTATTTTGCTTCGCAGCATTTTGTTTCCTAGTAAGGCCAAACATCAGGTCCCATTAAAACCACTGGTGTTTTCCATGGGGCTTTAAGGCTGTATATGTTCACTCTTAATTGCAGGGTTAGGATGTAAGCCAAGGAAAGGAGGATGTCAGCTTATGCATTTCTGTTATGCCCACCACAGGCTTGCCACGGTTTTACCATGAACATCGCCATTCACGAGGTGGCCATAATGTACAGGAGTCACCAGTGTGTGTTTCACGACTAGAACGTGGAGAGGCTTGCTGTTTGTTGCTGACTCTTCAGTTTTCAGAGGATGAGTTTTGTGTTTTTCAGTTTCTGACATCTGTTTTCTCATTCTACAGAACTACCTTCGTGTTGCATTCCAGGAGGTTAACAGTGGATGTACAGGAAAGACCTTACTAGTAAGACCATATATCACTACCGAAGATGTATGTCAGCTTTGTGCTGAAAAGTTTAAAGTGGACAATCCAGAAGAATATAGCCTGTTTCTTTTTGTTGACGACACCTGGCAGCAACTGACAGAGGATACCTACCCTCAGAAAATTAAGGCAGAGTTGCACAGCCGTCCGCAGCCCCAGGTCTTTCACTTTGTCTACAAGCGCATTAACAGTGATCCATACGGTGCCATTTTTCAAAACAACGATGACTCGCCTTCTTAAAATCAGCAACTCGTCATTTAATTTCTGTTCCTTGTTAACTGTTGAAAACATCTTTGTTGGCTGCCTTTCTTAGGAGCTAAAACAGGTCTTAAACCATAAAGCCTAGCAAAACACGCGCAGACACTTCTAGCATTGCTTACAAAAACCCACGTAAACCATGCATATGGCCAGTTATGCAGAACGTTCCACCAGCGTGTTTGCGAAAACAGCCCGTGAGGCTGAATTTGTTGTACCACAGACTCTTTTGAAGCATATTATGCTGTGGCCCTCTGCAGGTCTTTTGCTGTAGTGTGCAAAAATCTATTTTCTTACACTCATCCTTTAGCCAAATGTCATTCTGATTTAAATATGTATGCTAGACAAGTATTTCAGTAAACTGGCTGGTATGAGCTCAGTTTCACCAGCATGAGTTTGACAAGACTGTCCGATGCAGGGCATCAGTTAACTCATAATTACCTGGATGATTGCATCCTTTCCTAATTTTTTTAATTACAGAAAATCGCCATGTTTTTTTATATATATATATCATAGAAATTTTATAGCAGTTGCAGGTAAACTGTCAGGGTTGGTTTTCTTAAGTATTTTTTTAACTATAAAGTATTCTATAATTATGCATGTGATTTTTAACATTTAATATACAAGAATAAATCTCTTGCTGGTTTTAGAGTATTGCATTAAAAGTCTCTGTGGTTTCTCGTCTTTTCCTGTTACAGGAGGGTTTTTATGAAACTTGTGTTACCTGTAAGAAGATTGCAACATTGGCACTGGCAATTTCAGTGCCTTTATCTGAACTTGATGTACTGTTATCTGGATTATTGTTTATATGCATTGTTTTAGACAGAACTAGGGGGTTGGAAGAGGAAATTGAAAGAAAAGGATGTAGAGAAGGGGCAGAGAAAGAATGCAGAGAACCTAATTTAGGATTAAAATGTGTTAGTCTGCTGGTTCAGGCTCCTTGCAGAAAATAAGCGAAGGCCGTTGGTAAGGAACTTTTATGTAAGCAGTATTGTAGATTTGCAGAGGGATTTGACAGCACCTATCCCAGATACTGTTTGTGTTAGCAGGGGATTAAATATATCGGTAAGGTGAAGGAGAACACTAACTATTTTGTATAGTCTGTCACCAACATGAAAATGTGTCTTGGACTGAAGAATGTGTTGTAGCATTTCATGGTTCTAAGTTACTCAGTAGGTGAGATGTGAAAGTCAGTGCTACATACGCAAAGATAAAATGGTATTAAATATGTGTTCTGTAGATTAGTCCAAGACAGCTGATGCCGTGGACGATGCTCTGGACCCTACTTAAGTCAATTAGGGCTACTCTCTTTAGAGGGACACGGGGTTCTCCCCAGGTCTAGTGTGAGCAGTGTAACGTAAGGCAGGTGATTACAAAAATGTCATGAGCAGCATGTGCATTGTACATACAGAGATCTGTAGCATTTCTGTCAGTTTGCCCTGTATCTGAAACCCCTGGCACATGTTTGTATTTCATTTTGTAAATGGTGAGTTTTGCACATCATAATACATTGTAATACTGAACTATAATTTGGGATGTTGTGTGCTGTGGTTTTTGGGGTGGCTTTTCCTTTTTTTTTTAAGAAATGGTTCACACTTGAATGTTTTGTGTATCAGTAGACTCTGATGCTGCTGCTTTTCGTACTGCTCGGCCCACTTTAAACTCTTTGCAAAGGAAGGATGCAATAACATTATTATCTAGTTAATGTGCTTGACCTGAACAGTCAGTAGAAGAAGCTGGCAAGCGTCTTGACTGCTGAACCATTTCTTGCAAAGTTAAGACTGACATCCAGTGCTAAAGAAAATGCCAGTATTTTCATATGATGGCGGCTCTGCTAGGGGAGGGAAGGAGTGGGGCAGAGAGGCAAAGTATTAAGAAACGCAGAATTTCGGGCGTGAAACGAAGGAAAGCAAAGAGTACAAAAAGGGAAACACGTGCCCAAACCACCTCATTATGATTCTGCCATCTATTCTTGTGCAATTGTTTCTTTTGAAAATTAGAACATTTTATTCACTGTGCTGTGCAAAACACTTCTCACTTCTCATAATGCCAGGAAACAGATGATACAAAAACTTTGGAAGGAATTTGGACTTGTAAAAATAAGCTATTCTGTCTTCTCTAATGCAAGGTGTTGGATGTTATGAAATACTGAAAAGCAAGAAAAAGCTTACGGTTGAGGTGGTCTCTTCTTATATATTACTCCCTCTGTTTGAAATAGAAAAGCAATGGGAAAGGCTAAAGGAAATAAAGCTGGAGGTAATAAATCCCTAAATCTTACTAATAAAAGAGGCTTAACAGGAAAGTTAACGCTACGTTAGGGGATTATTTGTGAATTCACAAAAAGTACATACTGCAACATCACAAACTGCCACCGGCAGCAGCTTAAATCACATCTCACTTTTTGTGGTCACTTTCCCATGTTGTTTTCTCTTATTTTTCATCGTAAAGGCTGTCAGCCTTCCTTGCGGTCTCAGCCTTCCAGGCAGGTCTTACACTCACTCGATCGTTCTCTCTCTGCTGGAGTCGCAGCATCACAAACCGGCTGAGGATCCATTACCGGGCGGGAGGCCATTTCTGTAATTCCAGTGTGCACAAAGCCGGCTGTGTGTAAACGGGCAGGTACATGAGCCAGATATAAAAAAAGTTCCTGCGCCGCTCTCGTAGCTCTTGCCAGGACGGCGGAGACACAGGCGGGGGGTACGGGCCAGTGCCCCCCACCAAGCTGCAGAAGCAGAGAGAAGGCGGAACTCCTCGGAAAAGACTCGGCGTTAGAGTTCTCGTGAGACCGCCCCTTTAGAGGGAAAGAGAAAGCCAGGGGAACGCCGGCCGCCGCCGCTGCTGCCGGCGGTGCCTCTCGGGGGCCGCGTGTGCGCCTCCCAGGGCTCGCCCCGGGGCTGCTGTCGGGCGCTGCACAACCTCCCTGCCCCGAGGGCCTCCCGGCACTGCAGCCCCGCCGGCCCGGCCCCGCCGCAGGCGGCCTCAGCCGTCCCAGCCGCCCGCTGCTGCTCTCCGCGCCCGCGCCCAGGCGCAGCCCCGCCGCGGCGGCAGGCGGCGGGGCCGGGGCGCTCCGCTCCCGCGTCTCGGCGGCGGAAGGGCCCTCGGGCGGCCCTCGGGAGCGCTTCCGGCGCGGCGGTGCAGCCGGCAGCAGCGGCACGGCGAGGCTTCGCGCCTTCACCTGCGGCGACCTCTGCTGCTTCAACAGCCCGTGAGCGCCGGCCGCCTTTCGCTCCGCTCCCCGCCCCCGAGCGCCGTCCTCGCTCTCCGCCGCGCTCGGCCCGTGGGCGGCTCCCCCTGCCCTCCGGCGCCCGCTCGGCCGGCGGGCAGGGCCCGGGCCCGGCCCGTGGTGAGCGTGGCTCTCCTCCCGCAGCAGCCTGGACCCGCCGGCGGGGAGCGTGTCCTTCCCGCTGCCGCCGGCCGCCGGGGCGGAGGCGCGGGGCCTAGCGCGGGCGGCGGCGGCCGTGGCGGTGACAGCTCGCTCCCTAACCGAGCGCCGCAGAGCGGGATACCCTCCTCCCTGCAGGACCTGGCCCACTGGCCCCCGTGTTTCATCGTGGCCGAGGCGCCCGGCGGGGAGCCGATGGGTTGCAGTGAGTGTGGCGGGACTCCGCGCAGCCGGGTGCTCCGGTGTTACGGGGAAGAGGAACGTTACGTATCATCTTCCCGTTTCATAAATGTCTAAGGGTATTACGTAGGACTCATAGCAGTAGTTTTTGGTTTGATGTTCCTAGCGTGGCAAGGACTCTTGACTGTGGTAATGTCCATCCGGGTTTTATATAGGTGAATCTGTGCGCACCAGCGGATCTGCCATCCCGGAGGGAAGTCCCCGCGTCCGGCTCTGCTCTCGCACGCTGCCGGTCATCAGCAAGTAAAAATTCTGGGCTTGGCTTTGGCATTGTCCTGTAAGGGAAAGCTCTGGGTCTGGATGTCACTTGCTTACTTGCTGTGGAATGGTCGTGTTTTTCAGCAATCGTTCCAAATAGAACGGGTTGGGTGGGGCAGGGCAGAGTAAGGGTCTTTGCAGGCACCTGGGAAGTAAAGTCTTGAACGTAGAAAAGCTTAAAGCATTTGCTGGACAGGAGGTTTCTCTGTACCCGCTACATCCGTTGCTTATTAGCAGTGACCGATGTTTGTAAGAGTGCCGTGTGGAAGTGTGAACATTCGTTACTGAACTAAAACTGCTTTGGTTCTGTGTAGAAAGCAGAGGAACTACAAAACAACATATTCCCCCCCCCCTTTTTTTTTTTTGGTTAAACGTACCGTGTTTGCAGGGCCTTAGCTTTCTATTGCCAGACTGGGCAAAGCTTCCCAAGCTCAGTTCCCCCACAGTCACCAAAAGTCTCCCATAGTTGCCAGGATGGTGAGTTAGTTTTGGGCTTCTAGCCCTCTGTTCCGCCATTGTTTTAGTCAGATCCTGAATGCCGCTCAGTTAAAGACTCACGAGAATTGCTTAACGTTTGCATTTGGAATCATGCTTCAAACAATGTATTTTCAACAAAATTTTTTTTTGACACTAGTCAATGAACTCCTGTAATACTGGAGCAAAATGACATTTTTCGTGGTTGTTGAATCTCAGAGTGATAACATCGGCATCCCTGTGTGAGCCCTTACCGCAACCGTTGCAATGTTTGTTTACACGCTGCTCGGTTCTTTTGTAAAGGTGCGTAGCTGTGGGAGGTGCGTTATTCCGAAGGTGCTACGGCGCCGATGCTCTGGCTGTTGGCAGGAATGGGCAAAGCGGAAGGCTCTGTGGCTAGGGGAGAACGGCGTGGACCTGCGACCGCTCTCTCTGTTGCTCCGGAATTTCGACGGCTGGGTTGGGCTGCTAAATCGATGGAACGACTGGAAGACATTTCAGAAAAGTGAGTACTCTACTTCCCTTTATCTTTTAAAGTCGTCGTCTTTCTACAGACACCTGTCCACGGCTTAGATATTTGATTTGCGTGAAACAGACCCGGAATTTTGCTTGAAGTAGTGTTCTGATTTGCTGAAATTCCCCGTAGGCAGAGAGCAAGAATTACAAATGTTGCTTGGTGGTTGAAGATCTCCGGGTTGCTGTGAAAGCGAACTTGCCAGAATGAGTAGGAAGCAGCCTGAATTCCAACAGAGATACCGTCTAAAAGGTCCTTTTCTTGACAGGAAAAGAGCTTCACGAAACGTCGGCGCTGTTTGCCGGGGGGCCTCCGACATACTCGTTCAGTCGTCGTGGGCTTTGTGCGATTCCCGCAGGCGCAATCTTGAAGAAATTTTGTACGGCAGCCGGTATCTTGGCTGACTTTCTATCTCGCGCTTGGTCGCTTGCGCCTGCTAAAAACTTAATGGAGTGTCAAATGAACCCACAGGAAAACGTCCTCAACTCGTGCTGGTAGGGCAAGCCCGCTGTAGTTGATAAAATGGGAAAATAGCACGCTGTTTTGAAAAATTTGCCTTGCGAGGACAAGGGCTGTCTCCTGGCAGGCAAGTGAATTCTGTGACTGATTCCACCGCTCCGCCCGGGCACTCGAAGGAGGCGGTCCCTAAGGCAATGCAATCTAAAATGGGGGTCGTTTGGGTTTTTTTAATCATTTCTTAGGGATGTGAGGCTCGTGTGGGTGTTTAGCTTGTCCTGTTCTTTCTGTTCCTAATTCCGATCCCACTGACGGGCGTCAAAGAACGGTCGTGTTGTAGTCTAACGGCGTCGTCTACCAGGAGCTGGTGGAAGGCCAGGGCTGAGGTAAAGCCGATAAGGAGGATGCAGGCTGGAAAGCGGAACGTCTAAACGAGAATTACTGTCCTTGGGAGAGAAGCACATCCTGAAGAAATAGGTAAGCTAATTAAAATGGTTTGGGAACCATCCGAAACAACTAGTAGGAGCGTGATAAGAAGCACCCTCCCGCAAACTATCCTCGTTATAATCCTAAAAGCCACACCCCTCGAGCTGGAGACCCCGGCCCGAGCAGAGAGCCCTCACCGCTCAGCGTGCGCAGCACGTTAAAGCAGCGCTGTAGCTTTAAGTTGAAGTAAGAGAAATGTAGACCGATAGAAAACTGCTTTGTGTGATTACTTATGCATATGCATAGCTAGACCGTATAAATACTGTACTTGTATGACCGAACTCTGTGCTAGCTTTGTGGAGCTACCGCCTAGCGCCCATCTCTGCGCAGACATGAAATAAACATACCTCTGCCCTGTGCGTATATTGGCGTCTCGCACACCGGGCAAGCGACCTCACGCTTGTGGGATAACGGTTTTGGCACCCCAGATGGGACCGAGCCGACAGCCTCGCCCGGTTCGTCTTGCCGCGTCCGACGGGGAGAAGAGGCCTGAGCGGACTCCGGCGCGCACCGACCTGTCGACCGGGGACTCCTTCAGCTCCTCTCCTGCAGTCGGGCGGTAAGCGACGCAACGGTGCAGTGCTAGTGAAAAGAGGTATTTTGGGGGGATAGGAGAAAAGGGGGGTAGGGGCAAGACAGACCTCTCGGGAAGCAGGCACCCTCTGTTCTGTTCTGGGCTCTGCATAAGACGCACCAGGAAAGATAGGTGGCAGTAGCGTAGTTCTGTTTGTTTCTACACGCCGTCCTGTTCAACAGAGGGAGACGTCCCTCGTTCCGGTTTGTGTAGAAATGCTGGGTTTTTCGGTACCGGTATGGGCGCTGCTGCTTCCCAGGAGGCACCCCTTTGCTCTCCTCTAGGATGCATCCTGAAGCATTGCAATAAATCTGGGGGAGATCCCACCACTAAGAATGGGCTAAAACGATATTGTAATCAACGGTGGCCACGATCTCGATTGGAAGATGGTGAAAAATGGCCTGAGGATGGATCCTTGAAATATAACGCTATATCGGAACGAATGTTGTTTTGTCGGAGAACGGAAAAATGGGATGAAATGCCTTACGTGGATATGGTTTTTTCGTTAAGACGCGATTGGGATATTAGGAAGAAAGGTGGTTTAGTGGATTCTAAACGTCAGGTTGGAATATATGCGTTAAAAGAGAAAAAGGGAAAACCTCGTTGTATTGAATGGGAAAATTCGGAAGAGGATATTCAGCTGTTGGTAGCTCCTCCAAAACAGCCAGAATCTGATAGCTCAAGCGATAATGGAGTTGTGAGTGCTGTCTCTAAAAGAACAAGGGGACAGAAACCGATAGTTCAAGCTCCCCTCAGCCAGGCTCTAGGGCCTGAAGGAAGAGCGGTATCCGTACACGTACCTTTTACCGCTTCTGATTTGTTACACTGGCAACGGGCAGTCGGATCCTATCGAAACAATCCAGAGGGAATGTATAGTACTGTTAATCACGACTCATAATCCTAACTGGGGAGATGTACAGGCTCTCCTAGAACATTTGTTTACCCCTGAGGAGAGGAGAACAATTTTAGAGAAGGCTAGAGAGGGACTGGTCCAACAATGTGTGTGTGTGTGTGGGGGGGTGCCTAATACCATTACGTACCTCCCAAAGGAGGATCCGGATTGGGATCCAAACACAAGTGTGAGGGATTACAGAGGGTAAAGGAATATCCAAAGTTAATTGGGTATGGGATTCAACATGGAGTGCAAAAGCCTAAGAATTTATCTAATCAGATCTCGATCCGGAAGATGATAGCAATTCAAAGTTATTGAACACGCCGTTTATTGGTCAAGCGGCAGCAGATATAAGAAAGAGATTACGAAAGGTAGAGGGCGAGGATGGCATGACAATCTCGCGGTTCTTGTCAGTCGCGTATAAGGTACGTAATAGTCGGGAGGAAACAGGAGAGAAGGAGAAGCGGGGACGAGTAACGCCGCAAGCTTCTTTGTTGGCTGCCTTGACAGAAGACCAAGAAAAAGGGAGAGAAAATACACGAGGTGAATTTTGTGGGCGAGGAAGGGGCCGTAGCAATAATAGTAGAAATGGTTATGACATTCCCCTGGGAATGAATCGGCGTGCCAATCGTAAGCGAGAGGGCCGTTGGAAAAAAGATTGTCCGCGCCGTCTGAGTCATCTCGGGAAAGAGAGACAGAAGAAGCCGTTGGAGTCATGACGGAGATTGGGTTGGACTGAAGGGGGCCGGAGGAATCTATGAACGTTTCCCCAGACGATCCTCTGGTTCCAGTCAAGCTGGGGAATGAAAGACTAGATTTTTTAAATTGATAGTGGAGCCACACATGCTGTAGTAAGTAGTTGTAGGGGACCCCTTAAGCAGAACTAAAATAAGCGTTGTTGGTGCAACAGGGAAAAAGACTTTAAGGCTGTTTTTACAAGCTATGGAATGTTCCACTGGAAATACTAAATGAACTCATGAATTCCTTTCTATGCCAGCATGCCCCCTAGCATTGCTTGGGTGGGATTTACTTGTAAGCTGAATGCACAACTAAGTTCTTCTGAAGACTCTGTTCAGTTGACTCTGTTCAGCCCGCAGGGGGACGTCGCCTGTTTGTGGCGGACGCCAGCCCGAATGGGACGTCGCCTGTTTGTGGCGGACGCCAGGCCGCGGGGGACGTTCCCTGTTTGTGGCGGATGCCAGCCCGAACGGGACCTCGCCTGTTTGGGGCACACCGATGGCGGGCGCTGTCGCCAAAGGCAAAGCAGGGTCATAGCAGAGCTTTCCATTTCTGGGGATGGGCTCAGCCGTCTCCTGCACAAACTTCTGTCATGTAGCAATGGGGATGGTAGCTTTCTTTTGATTTCTTGAAGAACAAGAGGATGATGGAGCACGTTACAAGAGCATGATCATTTTCTCTTCCTTTGGCAGCACAGGCACCCAAGGCCAGGCCGCGTTAAAGGAACAGCACGAGGATATCCGCGTCGACCGTCAGCAGAGGAAGGAAGCTTCTTTGGGAGGCTGAGGCGATGAAGCAGAGTCCTTAATTGTTCTGTTTGATTTTCAGCATGGGTGCGGCGAGGGCCTGGGACATGCCAAACATGGTCCCGGATAGGGGAGCTGTCTATTACGTGGGAGGCTGTGAGAGCTATCATGGACACCACCGGACCGGCATCCTGTAAGGGTGCTTTCACGTGTTTTCTTGTTTAGAGGCCAACCTTGGCTTTGGGCCGTAAAATAAAGTCTGCCAGGCCGGTGCCAGCTTGGCGGCAGCATCTGCCCACGGCAGCGCCAGCTCGGTGGTGGTGTCTGCCCGTGCCGGTGCCAGGTTGCTGGCTGTGTCTGGCTTGTGAGGGTTGGGGTAATTGGCCCCCTGTTCCCGATGGGCTCCAGCTGTGGCCCGGGGCAGCACAGGTGGGACCCATGAGGTGAGGATGGGGCTGGGCCCAGGGTTTAAAAAGGGCTGGGGCTGGGCCAAGGGTTTAAAAAGGGCTGAGGATGGGGCTGGCCCTGCTGTGCCGAGGGGCTCTACGTGGGGAGGGGGCTGCCTAGGCATGCCTGCCTGCGGGAGCTGGCTGAGGAGTGAAAGGAAGGGGCTTCCCCAGGCAGCTGCCTCCAGCAAGGAGCAGCCGGTCCCCGCAGCCGGGAAGGATCCCTCCCAGCCGTCCTCGGCAGAGCGCACCACCAGCACGTGGTGCCGGGAGCTCGGTGCCCCCATGGGCCGCACACGTGAGCCACCGTGTCTCTGGGAAGCCTCTTGGGAGAGGAGCATCGGGGCACCTGGGCGGGCGAGGCAGCCGGCACTGTGGAGGAGGAAGGGGCAGGGGCCGAGAGAGGAGCCCCGGGGCGCTGAAGGTCTCCCGGCGGTGGCAGGAGCTGCGGTGAGTCGCGCATCCCTCGCGTGCCTCCGGGCCCCTCTCTGCCGTGCTTCTCCAGACCTCTGCCTGCCTCCTTGCCTGTACCTGCCTCTGTCTCCCTTTCAGGCTGTTTGGCTCCCCAAAGCTTTTCGCCCTTCTGCTAGCGCTGCCCTCCACACCGTCGCCTTCTACGTTTCCTTTCTATGCCTCTCCCTTTCCAGCTCCCCACCTGCTCTTATTTCACTCTTCCCGCACTGCCTTCTTCCGCATTGCTGGGGAAAATGGCATTTCTAGGCCTCCCTCTGCGCAGTGACCTGTCTCTCTTTTCAGTGGCTCCCTCTGCTCTGCACCCCGTCTACTTTTTTCTAGTAAACTGTCCCTATTTTTCATTTTTTTACTCTCATAATTCTTCTCTTTTTGAAATTTTGTTTCTAGGTGTACTCTTCTCTTGTTTTCTGTCTCTCTTTTTTTTATTTTTTCCTGTTTCCTGTATCCTGTTGCTTTTCAAATTTTCATTCTGTGTCTACTTTTGTCAAGATGTCTCTCCCTGTTTAATTGTTTCCTGTCTGTCCTGTACCCCGTTGCTTTTAAATGGTCTTTCCTCGTCTATCTTTATCCGGTTTGCTGTCCTCATTTTTTAATTAGTTCTAGTCTGTGCTGTGCCCAGTTGCCTTTAAAATTTTCTTTCTATGTCTCCATCTACTTGGGTTTTTTGCTATCTTTTTTTTCCTCTCTTAATGTCTTTTGAATTGAAAAAGCTTTTGAATTTTTGTTTCTATGTTCACTTTTATGTATTTTTTCTCTCTTGTTTTTTTTTCCCTATCTGTGCTGTATATTGTGACTTGTAAAATTTTTTTCTGTCTACTGTTACCCAGATGTCTAACCCTATTTTTATATTATTTCCAGGCTTTCCTGTGTCACGTTGCTTTTGAATTTTTTTCTCTATCTCCTTGTATCCAGTTCACTGTCTTTATTTTCTCTTTCATGCTAGCCTGTGCCATAGCCTGTGTCCTGGTTTTGGCTGGGATAGAGTTAATTTTCTTCCAGGTAGCTGCTATAGTGCTGTGTTTTGGATTTTAGGATGAGAATAAGATTGATAACACGCTGATGTTTTGGCTGTTGCTAAGCGGTGTTTACACCAGTCAAGGACTTTTTCAGCTTCCCGTGCTCTGGCAGGTGCACAAGAAATGGGAGGGGGCACAGCCAGGACAGTGGATCCAAACTGACCAAAGGGCTATTCCATACCATAGGATGTCGTGCCCGGTATAGAAACTGGGGGGAGTTGGCCGGGGGGTAGCGGTCGCTGCTCGGGGACTGGCTGGGCGTCGGTCGGCGGGTGGTGAGCAGTTGTATCTTTTTTAATTTTCCCTCCCTGGGGTTTTGTTCTTCTCGCTCTCTCTTGTGGTTTTCCTCCTCATTACAATTCATTATTATTATTACTATTATTTTGTTCCGATTATTAAACTGTTCTTATCTCAACCTACCAGTTTTCTTGTGCTCTTCCAATTCTCTCCCCCATCCCACCGGGGGGGGAGTGAGCGAGCGGCTGCGTGGTGCTTGGCTGCCGGCTGGGGCTAAACCACGACACCCTGTCGCTTTTTAAATGTTGTTTCTGTGTCTTTGTTTGTTTAGTTTGCTGTCCCTCTATTTTATTGTTTTCTTCCTTGAAGGCCTTTGTTTTTCAGTTTTTCTCTATGCCTGCTTTTATCTAGTTTGCTCTCCCTATTTTTAAATTTTGTCTCCTCTGCCTCGTACCCTTTTGCTTTTTCAGTGTTCTTTCTGTGTCGACTTTTATCGAGCTGTCTGTCCCTGTGTTTTTAGTTCTCTCTGTCTTGTCACATACCCTGTTGCTTCTTAAATTTTCTTTCTGTCTTTTATTTTTTTCTCTTCTCTCCATTCATCCTGAGGCGTTAGAGGGTCTCCTCGGCATGCTGTTATTTCTGAAGCGTAACTCGTACCCCTCTGGCTTTGTAAGAACATCTCCTCCCTCTTCCTCAGAGCAGTCTCTTTGTCCTCTCCTCCATCTCGCTTGCCTCCAGTGGGTCGGCGTCTCCCTCGTGACCTCCGTACTCTGTTCAGATCCCCTCCCCAGTGCCTTTGTGCCCTCGAGCCGCCTTCTGTCTCTCTGGCCATCTCGGCACCTCTCTGTTTCTGTCGCGACGCTTCCTGCCAGCGCCCTTGTGGTCCATGGCCATCCTTTAGTTCTGCAGCGGGCTTTGTATCTTTCTTCTTCAGAGACAACGCTTCCTCAGGCTTCCGTTTTCCCTCAGAGCACTCTTGCCTTCCCTGCGCCATGTCGGATGCCTCTGTTCGGTCCCCGGTCCCCTGAGGACATCTCTACTCTGTTCAGATCCCCTCCCGAGGACCTCATTGTGTCAGCAATCCTTTGTTTGTCTCTTTGTCCACATTTCCCCCGACCCCCGGAGCCCCCTCGTTCCTGTCATGACGCCGCCCGAGACTGTCCTCGTGCCCCACGGCACCCTTCCAGCTCTGCAGCCCTCTTTGTGTCTCTCTCTTATTCGGACAGAACCCCTCCTCAGGCTGTCATTGTGCCCCACAGCTCCCTTACCTTATTCACTGCCGTCTAGGATGTCTCCCTTCGGTCGCTCATCCCCTGAAGACATCGCTGGGACACCCTCTTGGGTTTTGCATTGCCTGCCAGAGCCGCCTTCTGTCTCTCTCTCTCTCGCTCTCAGCAGCCGCCTTCTGCCGTCACCGTGCCTCCTGAGGCCGTCCTCGTGCCCCGCAGCCCTCTGAGGCTCTGTAGCACAATTTGCACCCTTCTTGCTCCCGAGAACCATTCCCGCTGACATCTTTCATCTCCAGAGAACTCACGTTGTCCTCTCTGCTAGCTAGGACACCTCTGTTCAGTCCCTGGTCCCCTGAGGGCATCCGTAGTCTGTTCAAATCCCCTCTGGACTTCTTCACCGTGTCCTCGAGCCTTCTTGTGTCTGTCCCTCTCAGAAGCCCTCTGCTACTGTCACGCTGCCTCCCGAGCAGCACGCTTTTAGCTCCGTAAGCCCCCTTTGGACTCGCTTTGTTGCCATCGCACCTCTCCTAAGATCTCTGTTCCCAAAAAAGAGCGTTCTTGTTCTTTTCTATGCCATCTAGGATGCCTGCCGAGCTCCAGGGACGAGGCCGAGCTCCTGAAACCGAGCTCCAGGGACGAGGCCGCCGCTCGGCCTAGGTCCCACGACTCAGCCTAGGTCCCGCCGCTCGGCCCTGCACCTCGGCCGCTCGGCCTCGGCCCTCACACACGCACGCGCACAAAAACAGAGAACCTTTCCCTCACAAAAATACCTTGAGATGGAGTTAAGGAGAAGACAGGAGACTCTGCTGATCAGGCACAGGGCATGGCCAGACAATCCTACTGACCAGCAACCTATTTGCCTGCCACCAGCCCTTTTTATCCCCTTGTCCCTCTCTTTTTCCGATGCTTGTTCCTCCCCAAACTCCTCTGCTACCTCCCCTTCCCCACCTTTGGTTCCTCCAGTAAACAGACCATAGTACATCCTGTGCGGTCCCCACGTGCGTCCCACAGCCTTAGTCGGCAACCTTTCTCAGTCTGTATGGTGATCCGGAAAGCCGCTCCCGTCTACTCGTCGTGACGAGTGTCACCCCGTACCGTGGGGCTGGCGGCTCTGCCGGGACAGCTCTGGGAGGAGCCAGGGCAGGGAATCCGTTTCTCTGGCTGGGTCGCTGGGGTGCCTTACCTGGCATAGCGCCTCTGTGTGACTTGGAGTTTATGGGGACAAGCTTTTTATCACATAACCTAGCAGGGAACCGCACTTAAAAGCTTTGGAAAAATGCTCTAAAACTAGAATTGTCCAATGACCTTAGTAGTTGGATTGGTTTGTAGGATAATCCTATCAGAGGCATCAACTTGAAGACAGCTGCTTGACCCATTTTGTTGATTTCAGGCGTGTTGTTTGAAGGAAGAACGTACAGAAAGGGCCGAGGAGGTGCGACAAGGAGACAGGAAAGAGCAAGTAAGTTTTGAGAGAGGGGAAGATCCTCAGTGCTGCGAGTGACTGAAGGTGCTAAGGGCAAAGAGATTTTTGGGTTAGGTATGCGCATACGAAGGTCTGGGTGGGAATAGCGCACAAACAGTAGTAAAATACGGTTAGGGAACCCAAGATTGCTCTTCCTTCTGGGCCCGTGCACGCGCCCTTGCTCTTGCAGACGCAGACACGCTGGAGCTGCGGGGAGGCAGGCGCGCAAGCCCGCCTGGAAGCAGGCTTTGGGCACAGGGTCCCTCGGCTGAGGCGGTGCCAGTTAGTGGGGGGAGAGCCCTGTGTGTTGGGCAGGTGAGGGGCGAGTGAGGCCGGAGCATGGCAAGGGCTGGTCCGGGCTGTTTGGTCTGGGGCAAGCGTGGACAGAGGGGACAGAGAGGAGGATCTGAAGGAATACGGGTTGTGAGCTCTTCATTCCCAACGAGGTCGCTGAGGGGGCAACCCCCTACGGTACCCAAGGTACGGGCGAAGGTCTGGGGCCAGCACAAATGGTGCTGAGAGAGGGAGTTTCCATAGGGTCTGGTGGTGGCTGCAGGCCGCTTCCCATCACAGAATCACAGAATCGTATAGGTTGGAAAAGACCTTTAAGATCATCGAGTCCAACCGTAAGCCTGACACTACCAAGACCACCACTACACCATGTCCCTAAGCAAACAGCGACACTGAGCCCCGTGGCATGCTGCGCAGCCCTTTTGGTGTGCACCAGTTTGTATTCGGCCGTGCCCTGGAGCCCTCTGAACTCCTGAATTCATATTTTAGGCTCCCCCCGAGTCCCGTGTGTCCCAAGGCCCTGTGTTTGTCATACAGCGTGCCGCAATGCTTCCTGTTTAGCTTTCCTCCCATCCCAGAGTTTTGCCAGTGCTTTTTTGGTGTGCTCTAGGGTCAACTGTTTTCCTCTCTGTGGGGCCCAGGCCCCCTCCCCCCCCCCACCTTCCTGTGCCCCCAGAGTCCTATGTTTTCCTTGTCACCTGCTGATGGCTTCCTCCCACCCCAGCATTGCGCTCCAGGGCTCTCCCTTTGTTCTCGTCCCCTTTTCTCTTCCTGTGCAGCCCAGGACTCTCCCTTTGGCTTTTGGCAAGCTGCCCTCAGGAGCTGGGGCACCCGTCTGCTGTCCCAGCGACCACAGCTGTCCCCAGTGGGGCCGAGGGCAATAGCCTGTGTTCTCGGTGGGATGCAGCTCTGGGCCCAGGGCCTGGGGCTGACCAGCCTCTGGAGGGGCCAGCAGGGCTGATGGCTATGGTGCCCGTGTCCCCACGGGCTGCAGCTGTGGGCCGGGGGCTGCTGAGCTGGGCTACTGCCATGAGTGTGGTGTTCACATCACCCCATCAGGGTAGGTCCAGGACAACAACGCCAGAGCTGAGCAATACATGCTGGGACCGGGACTGAGGCTGCAAGCACAGAACAGGTGAATGGGGCCGGGGGGGAGGGGGGGGGGGGTCCCTGCAACCGGGAACATCCCGGGGAAGGTGACACAAAGGGGGAGGTGGGGCTGGGGCAACAGCGACCGGGTCCAGGAAGACCCGCACTAGGGCCAAGGAGCGGAGGGTGCGGCGCTGGGGTCGCGGGTGGCCCAGAAGCCGAGGGGATGGGGGAAAGCTGATGCACCGGGACAGGGGGGAGGCCGCACAGGGACACGCGGAGCTGCCTGAGCGCTGGGGCTCACAGGGGGGTAGGGGTAGTGCTGGGGAAGCAGCTGGGTCGGGTCGGGGCCCTGCAAAAGGGTGGTCCTGACACAAAGGCCCCCCCCCCCCCCCGGGGCGTGTCTGTGTGTGGGGGGTTCCCAGGTCGTGCGGAGGGGTGCGGGACAGCTGGGGAAGCATCGGACCCGAAGCGGAGCCGGTGGTGGTGCTGGGAATCCCGGCCCTGCGAGCCGGCCTCCGCAGGCGCGGCGGGGTCCCGCGGGTGCTGGTGAGGGGAGGAGGGCGCACGGGACGGTGTCCCCATAGGGTTAAATGGCACAGGAGGCAGCAGCCCGCAGCATTCTGGGAGCTGTAGTCCTGGGGTAGGCAGCTTGTGGTCGGGCACGTTGTTCGCAGGGCATGCCGGGAGATGTAGTCTTTCGGCAGGGAGGTTCCAGCCAGCCCCGCTGGTGTGTGCAGCACGCCGGGGTGCGTCCTCGCCCCATGCTGGCCTCCGGGTACCTGCCGGGGCCGGCAGCCGTCTGCCGGCGGGGAACGGCCTCGGGCACGTGGCGCGCGGGGGGGCGGGGGGGGGGCGGTCGGGCGCGCGGCGGCGCCCGCGCTCACTGCTGCCCTCTGGCGGAGGAAACGCGGTACTGCAGGTCCGGCACCGCGCATGTGCGGTGGGGTGCCGCCGTGCTCACCGCGGCTGCCGTCCGCCGGTAACGGCACGGCGGTGCCGCGGTGCCTGCGAAGCGCCGCCGCCGCGCTCGCTGCTGCCTCCCGGTAAGGAAACGCCGCCGCTGCCGCCGCCCCGCGTGCACGCTGCCGGCGGGCGCTCGGCGCGGAACTGCAGCGCCGGTGCCGCCCCTGGGTCCGCGCCGCCCGCCGGGTGCTCGCTGCTGCCGGTGCCGCGGCGCGGTACTGCAGCGCCGACACCGCACAGGAGCGCAGCGGCGCTGCTGCCTCCGCCGCCCGGCGTTTGGGCGCCAGCCCTGGCCCCTCCGGCGCGCCGTCGGCGGCCGGCGCATGCGCGGTGCCCGGGAGCGGCATGGCGGCGCGCTGGGCGCGGGTCTCGGCGGCGGCGGGTGTCCTGGGGCAGCGGTAAGGCGAGCGAGCCCCTTTGGCGGGCGCGGGGGTGTCTTCTGCCCGCTGGCTGCGGGACGGGAAGCCTGAAGCTGCCCGCTGCGGCAGGCTGCCGGTGTGCCGGAGGCGAGCTGGGTCAGGGCAGCCCCAGGGAGTTGCCCGAGAGCTGAGAGAAGGGGAGAGGGGAAGAAGGCGGACACCCCCCCAGGCGCAGACGCCGGGCGGCTCCCCGCTTCCAGAGCTCCCCCTGAGCCTCCCCCGGCCCCGCTTGCCCCCACGCGCAGCTGCCCCAGCTCCAGCCCCTCCCCTGAAGCCTGTCCCGTAGCCCCAGGTCGCTCCCAAGCCCCGTCGTGCCGGTGGCAAGCTGGCCTTCCGCGCGTCTCGAGAAGCCCCTGCGGAAGGAGAGGCTTCAGCTGGGGCGATCTGCGGTAATAACGCTGTCTGCTTCTTCTTTCCCTCTCCCAGGGGCTGCCCTGAGGACACGGTCGTCCCTTCCTCCCCCGGGGCTGCCGGTGACGGCACCCGCCTCAGGCTTGCATGGATTGTCTGTGCCTGGCCTGGCTCTCCTCGCGGCGTGGGGGCGAAAAGGGACGGGCGGAGCGCTTGCTGGCTGTGGACAGGAGCTGCCGCGGCTGAAGCTGGAGAGAGAAGCCAGAGAAGGGTAAAGAAGAAGAAATGGAAGGCCGTCTGGCGGCTGCCTCCCGCTGCAGGCAAGAGAGAGCCTGCCTCTCCGGCTGAGGAAGGATCCCTCCTCGTAGTCCGCGGCAGGCCAGGCCGCCAGCGTGCACCGCAGGGTCTGTATGCGTCAGCCAGCGCGTGGTCTTGCTCCCTGTCCCTGTCTGACAATCTGTGTCCTGCTCCTCGTCCTTCTTTTTCCCCTCTCTCTATCGTCCGCCATCCTTCTTCCTGTCTGTCTTTTTTTGTCTTTCTATCCTTCTGCCCCAGCGCTTCTTTCTCCACCTCTCTCCTGCTCCCTGCCCTTTGCTTCCTCTCCCTGACCCTCTGCCCTGTCTCCGCTTTTTCCTTTCTCTCCTTCTCTGTCCTGCTCCCTGGCCCTTTTTTCCTCTGCCTCTGCCTCTGTCCTCTAGCCCATGGCTTGCTTTTTTTTTTTCCTTTTTCCTTCTTGGTCTCTTTGTACAAATCTGACCCTTTCTTGATTTCCCAGTCCCTTTGTCCTGTTCCCTGTGGTTTTTCTCTCTCTGTCTGTATGTCCTGCGCCCTGTCGCCGTCACGTTCCTCTGTTCTTCTTCCTCTCCTTTCCCCCCCACCTCTCTACCCCTCTGTCCTGCTCGCTGACCCTGCCTTTTCTTGCTCCATCTCTCTGCAGGGCTTCTCGTCCCTATTGTGTTTGATTTCCTCTACGTCTCTGACCTTTTCTTTCGGCCTTTCATTCTCTGGCGGCACCTCAGTCTTCTCCCTTGTCTTCCTTTTCTCTTTCCAGTCCTCTGTCCTGCTCCCCATCCCTGTATGAAATAGGGGCGGGTGCAGGCTCTGTTCTCTTGGGACTGGCGGGGGAAAAAGCAGCCCTGGGCCGAGCGCTCTCCTGGGGTTCGTCGGGGGGTTTTGGGGCCGAGCCCGTGTGCGAGCGGGGGGGAGTAGGGGCAGCCCCATCTGGCTCTCAGGTTCTGCTTGTGGAGCTGGGCAGCCTCTGCCGCTCCCGGCGCAGGTCGGGCAGCGGCGGCCCGGGGGGCTCCTGCGGCGCCGGGCGGGTGCCGGTGGCCAGAGTGGCGGGGAAGGGCCGCGGCTGCGGCGGGCGGGGGTTCCTGGAGGCGGCTGGGCCCGGCTCCCCGCGGGGGTGCTTGGGGCTGCGGGGGTTTGGGGCGCGGGCCCGGCACCCCAAACCAGTGCCGGAGAAAGCGAGCCGGAAGCAGCCGTGATAAAGCGATGCCCTGCCTGTGCTGGTGCGGCCCTGCAGAGGTGTGGGGCCGGGCCCTCTGCAGTGCCCAAGCGCTCCCAAAAAGTGCACGTGTGGCCCTGGGGGTGCAGGGCTGTGGGGTGGCTCCGCTCCCCCCGCCCCGCAGCATCACGCATGGGGACCGCAAAGGGGTCGGAAAGCAGAGAGGGTGAGCTGGTTTGGGGCCTGAAAATGGAGAGCAGGTCTTGTGTTCTCGGGGCTTGAAAAGAGGCTGAGGTGGCTGACTTTGGGGCTGAGAAACAGCTTGAGTCGTGCGTTTTCAGGACCTGCCAGAGGGGACCGAGCGGTACGTTTTTGGGCTGAGGAGCAGAGGTGAAGTGCTGCATTTCTGGGACGCGAGAACAGGCTGAGCAGGTGGGTTTGTGGGCTCAGAAATGGGAGCCGGTTTGGGGGCCCAAAGCAGAAGCCAGTTTGGCTGTTTGCGCAGGGCGGGGGGAGGGCGTTGGGGGCTGCGGGGGAAAGCAGAGGGTGGGCAGGATGCACGGACCCTCCCTGGAGGGTGGGGCTCTGGTCTCGTCGGAGCCCAGAGTTCGGGAGGCCGGCGTGCCCCGGGCCAGCCTCTCGGTCTGAGGTGGCCTCTGGGGGGGGAAGGGTGCTTTTCAGACCCCGCACGCCCTCTTGGAGCCCAGCTCTTCTTTGTACGCTGCTGAGAATAGTTCTTAACTACTTAATCGTACAAACTGATGAATCGGTATTTCCACAGCGTCCAGCTGTGATGTTTAATAGTCATATTCAAGTTCTGACAGCGACCGCTTTCCGAGCTTGTCGAAAGCCCAGACTGTGGCAAATAGCTGGAGCTCGTAAGGAGAAGGAGCTGAAATCCAGCGGAGCTTCGGTGCGGAGCCGGAGCTTCGGTTAGCCAGAGCTGTAGCGAGGAGGAGCTGGAAGGAGATGGGGTGTCCGCTGTCTGGAGCGTGCGTTAGCCAGAGGCAACGTTAGCTGAGCGGGGCGGCCGTGAGCCGGAGCGTCTATTCGCTGGAGCATCCGTCAGCCGGACTGCGCTCCCAGCGGGGCTGCAGAGCGGCCGGGCGCAGGCCGGGCTGTCCCCAGCCAGCGTCTCTGAGCAGCAGGGAGGCGAGCGGTCCTTCTGCCAGCGGGGAGCCTGGCCTCTTCCCTCGGGGATTAAATCCACGCCCTGCGCCCCTCCCTGCATGGAGGGCGTCTCCCGGTCCCGTTCCTGGGGGTGGGAGCGAGGTGGGGTGCCCCGGCTCTCCTGGGGCAGCCCCGCTGCGAGGGGGCGCGGGCGAGGCGGCAGCGGGAGGCAGCGGTGTCTCCCCGGTACCTGGCAAAGGGGAGAGGGGCCGGTCGGTTGGAGCTGCCGGGGTGCACGGCCTGGCCCCGCAGGGCCCCTCTGGCAGAACCCTCCCCTGTGTTTTCCCCGTCGGCTGGGTGTGACAAACAGGATCATCTTTTGCCTCCTCTTTTCCCAGTGTCACCTTCGGCGTCACGTGCAGAAAATCCCGCGTGGTCGGTCCCGCTTGCCGCTCAGGGAATCGCGCGTATGGGGCCGGGGGAGCGGGGAGAAACCTTTGCGAGTTCAGGGACGCTACAGATGCTCCGCCTGAAACCCAGAGAAAAGGCAAATCTGCTGCCAGTGCAGAAAAGGTGATGAAGACCTGCGGGTAACAGAGCGTGCCTCCTTCCTGGATTGGTCCCTTGGCAGTTCCGAAGGTTTTCCTTTCGGGTAAAAGAATGATCTTTCATCTCGGATAAATGAAGAGCTGCCTGTTACCTTCTTCAGGGTCAAGTGTTTCTCTTCTGTTTGTTCAGACTAACTTTATGGGCAAGTTGGCAAGAGCCTTTTCTTTTTATATGCACAACTACATTGTTAGTAAACTATGGTGTCAGTAGAGTTAATTTTGGAGCACCTAGATGCCAGTAGAAATAGAATGAGTGAAATGTGATGGAAACTGACATTTCAACTTGATTTTTATTCCTTTTTTTTTTTTTTTCATTAGAGCGTTGATGGCATGCTGTGCTGTGGGTCAATCCGCATTCTCTTCCGTGGAGCCTTCAGTCTAGGACTTTTTAAAAAAAAAAAAAAAAAGTTTGTCCTTCCAAAAAAGGACTAGTCATTCCTAGGCTTGAGGTGTAGACTTGGAGGGTCTTTGAAGTCCGTGATCAGGATTACAGTGTTGCTGCTCTTTGTCTTCGCTTTCGTTAATTTCCCCACTGCTCGGTGGTGGTTGGGAGCCCCGAGTTGTCATTTTTTTTTTTCCGTCTCTAACACATTTTTTTTCCCCCAAGGAGACGCTGCGTTTAAAAGTGAATGAGTGTCCTGGTTTCGTCTGGGATGGAGCTAATTTTCTTCCTAGTAGCTGGTATAGTGCTGAGTTTTGGATTTTAGGATGAGAATGATGTTGATAACACAGTGATGTTCTAGTTGTTGCTAAGAAATGCTTCCACTGGTCAAGGACTTTTGAGCTTCCCACGCTCTGCCGGGCGCACGAGAAACTGGGAGGGGACACGGCCAAAAGAGTTGATGGAAGCTGGCCAAAGGGCTATTCCGTGCCATCTGGCGTCATGCCCAGTATGGAGACTGGGGGAGTTGGCCGGGGATAGGGATCGCTGCTGGGGGAGTGGCTGGGCATCGGTCGGCGGGTGGTGAGGGCTTGCATCCCTTGTTTTTTCCTGGGTTTTGTTCCTCTCTTGCTCTCTTGTTGTTTTCCTTCTCATGATAATTCTTTCTTCTTCTTATTTTGTTCCAATGATTCAACTCTTCTTATCTGAGGCCACGAGTTTTCTGACTTTTGCTCCTTGGCTTCTTTCCCCCATCCCCCTGGGGGGGGAGGGTGAGCCAGCTGCTGGGTGGCACTTAATTGCCGACTGGGGCTAAACCACAACAGTTAGTTTCCTCCCAAACGTGTCCGTCGATACACTCGAGTGATGATTATTAAAACCACCAAAATGGCACCTGTCTTACAGATCTGGACTCCTCCTGAACACGTATCCATCGCACGCAAATGTCATTGGGCTACAGATCATCTGCACTTCACGCTTTGACAAGACGGCGTGCTGAGACAGGGATGAGCTCTGAAAGAAAAAAGGTACAAGGTCACGGGGTTTTTGGTCTGTTTGTTTGTGGGGGGCGCGTGTGTGTGGTTTAAAAAGAAGAGTGCGACGGTGAGTGGCGGCAGCCTGCAGAGCTCTCTTGCTGCCTGAGCTCTCCTTTTCTTCTCTCTCACTCCTCTTTCATGACTGTAATTGGAATTTGGACAACGGTAGAAGAGCAGGTAAGTTACTTGCCTGTGTAGACGTGCTGGTAATCCCAGGAAGGTCAATGCTTGAAGCCGTAGTGAATAACTTGGCCGCAAGTAGAATTTCCGAAGGAAGAAAACCAACGGGAAGCAAATAGCAAGTTACCAAGCGATTTGCGTGGGTCCACCACATGGCAGTTTTATTGCCAAACGCTGCTGGGCAGTATGCTCCAAGCGGCTCTTTTTTTGGTAAACGTGAGTTTTCAGGAAGTTCAGGGTTGTGCGTGGCAAAACGTGTCCCTCTGTTTATGTATGCCGCTACGTAAACGTCCAGCGGCGGGGCTGTTGTTCCCTGCTCTCGATACTGCCACGGTAGTGCTGCGGTATTTAGACCCAAGAGAGGGCTTTAGGAAGGGAAGGAGAATGCCTGTTTTCTGTGAGGGCTACGAATGCTGACCCTTTTCTCTGCCGCTTTCCCGTGCGTGCGATGAAGCGGTTTTATTTTTCTCCCTTGTTCCTGGTCTAAATAGTTCTGAAGCTGTCGCTGCTGTGGGATTGCAAGTGGTGTTTCAAGGTTTTTGTGGGGTTCTAGTTACGGATCGCTTCTCCTGTGGCGAAGTGTCAAGATACGGTTTTCAGTGTAAAGCTTCAGAAACTGCATCCGCTGAAATCAGCGTAGGTGAAAGTGATGTTGCGCGTGCAGCTGTGCTCGCAGGGATGCTCGGCGGCTCCTCCTCAAAACAGCGAGGGGCGTGTGGCCATCTGGAGGGTTGCGCTCTGGGTCTGAGGGCGTGCCGTCTTCTTGCTGCGCTTTTTGCTGCGCAAACCAAAGCTGCCCGTGAGTCAAAAAAAAGGCACGGTTGTCTAAAAAGTGCCCAAGCTCTAGCGGCCTGTATCGTCAACTGTACCGAAGATGATGCAAAACACTTTTTCCTCCGCTCAGTTGTAGTCTTCACCAAGCTTCACCAAAAAAGGAAGCTTTAGATTCCTACCCAGCTTTATGCTAAAGGGTTTTTTTTCCTCTCTCAGCAGAATGTCAGCCGCCACCATTTCGCCGCGGTCGCCCTTTCTTCTGCCAGGAAAGTGCAAGACGGACGGAAAGGATCCGTAGTGGTCTGCAAGTCCACGGTATGTCTACGATGTGTGCCTGCGTTTTTCCTAAGGTACTCGTAGCGGGGACTTGAAAGTTAAGGTGAAGAATGTGCCAACTCTCCTTCTGTAGTTTTTCTGTGAAGTATTTCAACACAAATACTACAGATAGAAAAAGGCGTGTTCTGGAGCGTGCCTACGCAAAGCTGACTTCCCTCCGTTTCTTTTCTCTTCCCGAAAGCGTAATCTTCTGTTTCTGTGCGCTTCCTATGAAATGATACTGTGAAAATAATTTTGTACTAAAAGAGGAAAGAAACTGTTGGGAAGAGTTCAGGTGTTCAGAAGAAAGAGCCTTTGTTTTCCTGGGAAAAGCTTTCTGCTTTTTCAGTCAGTAAGGTTTTAAAATATCTTGTAGGAGTACTTGAAAAGCCTTACTGCGATCCTAGCATCCGTACGAAAAGCCGTCAAGGTCAAAGAAGAGACGTGGCCAAAACGGGACAAATGGGCGTCGCTTCCGCGTGTTTTCCAGGCTTTGCCAAGAAGCGTTAGCAGCCTTGTAAGTACCGCCAGTGAGTCCTGATGTGGTTTTGGTGAGTTACTGCTTCGAGAAGGTCCTTTTTCCTGAAGCTACGGTGTGTAATTTTTGACTTCAGTTGGGAAGAGATTTTCCCGACTGGCAATCCTTCTCATTCAAAGAAGTTGCATTTGACGAACTTCCCATCGGAGCGGCTGGACGTGCCAGTAGAAGTCATCAGCAGCAAGACTTTTCACTCTCTTTAAAAACACCCAGAAAAGTCAATTTCCTTCCAAGGACCCAAGCCCAGCACGTCTTCCAAAAGTTGATGGCATCGCTGGTCTTTGGTTCTCGGTTGCAACAGCCGAGATATGATGGAAAGGCGTTCCTCCGCATGCTTCGGTACAGCCAAAAGCATTAGCAAATCTGCCGGTCCCTTTTGGTAGCCTGATGTATTGCAGCACTGGGGATTTGATTTCTGCGCCCCCCTCCCCCCAGTGAAACCGTCTGGGGGATCTCTTATCTCACTGACTTTTCTATCAAACTGGAACTTTAAACAGAAGTTAAAATGGTGTCATTGACAAAGCGACTGGCACTGTTGAAACTGTAACTGCCCAATAGCTGTGGCATGCAACTTAGGAGGTGTGTTTCAGCAGTGAGGTATTTGTTCTCCATGTTTCAAGAGAGAGGCAACTGAACGTTACGGGGTTTTCCCCAGTATTTTGACGGCGTGCTCTGCAGTGCTTTATTTCTGCCTCTCTTTCCATGGCGCGTTTCCCTGGCGCTTCAGTAGCGTCTCTCTTGGGCAGCGCAGCTGGGCAGATGTCACTAGGAGGGACATAGCGCACAACCCCCCCCAGTCACGTTATAACCGTGCATTTTGGAGAGAGATGGTTTAACGGTATCCCAGCTGTGCAAGGTAAATGAATGCAAAAGGAAACTCAAATGCTTTTCTAGTGTAAGTCTTGTTGTTGGATGTATATAAACATACGGCCACCTTTTAGCGTAGAGTGAATTACTGAGATGTGTTCTTTATTTTCCATGTTACTCTCTAAAGGTTTACACTTCCCTTTCAGCTTTCTTGACCGAGCCAGCAAGACGTGCAGCAGCAGCAGCAGCGCGAGGGCCGTAGCCGTTGTGGTGGATCCGTAAGCGTAGATTCTGATGACGGTCCGGCCTTGTCCTGCAGCCTCACCGGGTTGTCTCCCTGCAGCAGTGCTGGAAGGAAGCGATGAGGCGTTTTCCAAGAGCAGCAAGAGCGTTCACTTTTAGGTGAAGAAGGTGTTGAAAATCCTACCACTTGGTCTCAATAGGGATTTGAAGCGTTGCAGTCAGGAAGTGTAGCTGTTAAAGCGTGCGCTGTATCTGGAGCGGACCCGTTTCCCTAGAATCCTGCTTTAGCTCAGCTCCTCTCCTATCCCTTATTCCGACTGAATCCCTGTACTTTCTGCTGTGCTGTTTTTTTTCATGTGCTGAAAGGGAATGTGGGGTTTTTGTTTTTCAGCGGTCTTGCTGTAAGCGTCTGGTGGTGCTCCCTAGATCCCCCCGGCCAGGTTTCCCTGCGGGTCGTGAAGCATGGTGAGGGTCAGGGGCCAGCCCTGTGGCTGGAGGCTCCTGGCTCTGTGTGCGGTGGGTGCCCCGCAGGTGGTGGGGAGAGCCCGGGGCCGAGAGGGACCGGGGCCGTTTGTTGCCCTGGGGAGCCCGTCGCAGCGCGGGAAGGGAGGGGAAGATGGCGGAGCAGAGGCCGAGCGAGAGACGTGGCACCGTCCTCGGGCACGCTCCCCTATGCCGTGGGCGGCTGCCAGGCTGCGGGACAGGGGCTGGGGGGGCTGCCCCCCCCTTTATTTTTCTAGCGGAGCTCCCCTTTTTTGGTGGGGCATGTACATATGTAAATGGCCTGATGAAAGTAAGTGTAACCAGATGTAACCAAAATTGTTAGTTTGTTCTTTTGTAACTAAGCAACATAGAGATAGGAGCAGGTTAGACAATGCTTTAATATTGTGTTTGTACACCTATGGCTATGGCTATGCTACTATGCCCAAAGACAATTGGACAAGGAGTAGTACGGTCATGCTGCTACGTTCCCAGTACAGCCCCAGCCCATCTTGACAAAGAGTCAAGGGTGGTTAGAATAATTGGTTTGTGCTAAGGGTGCCGAATCATTGTTAGGAACCATGCACCATGAAGAAGGGGAGCAGGTTACATAAGCAAGGTGGGATTGCGCATGTCCAGAAGAAGGGGTCGACTAAAGGACACACCTGTACGGCCACCAAGGACCACCAGAGACCCCCACGGAAGCCCCTCGGAGCTCAAGGACGCATGCGTAATGACCACGCGAGTATGATAATTAGTTCCGGGAAATAGAATGAATATGCATTATCATTCCAGGAGACTTGATGCATATGTATGTAACTGGACAATGTAAGTTTCGGCTGATGTAACCTGCGGTATGCACGCTAGGTGGAGCGATCCCCCGTGCATCCGGTGCCGTAGTAAAGAATGCCTGCTTCTTAATACTACATTGGTGTTAAGGAGTTTGATTCCCGATTTCGGTGACATAAGGAGGTGGCAGTTGGGGCAGTTTCCCTTGTTTTGTTTGTCTTTTGGGTGTGACGAAGAAGAGGGGAGGCTGGGTTGTGATGATGTCTATTGGGGCACCCCAGTGTCACTGGGGGGGACGATGGTGATGTGGCAGAGGAGCAGGTTGAGTGGGGGGAGGGGGGGTCACGGGACAGTTCACCCCCCCCAAATGCCTGAGAATGGGTGGGGGAGGGATTAAATAATGAAAAACTGTAAATAGGGGTGTGAGGCATTGAAGCAGAGAAAAATCTCTCCTTTTTATGTATATTGAAAAATTGTATTTATATATACGTAAAAAGATTTGACAAGAAACCCCTCTGTCTACTCTATTATATAAAGGATGGTAGAATATGAAAAAAATCTAAATCGAGATATATAGGGTGATAAAATAGAAAAAGAACTCATATATATGACTAAAAAAAGGAGTTTAAAAGTGCATAAAAAGAGGATGTAGACGAAGAAATTTTAAATGGCAACAAGGCAGAGCGAGCTCTCCCCAGCTGCAGTACCGACTTCTGTCCACACAGAGGCAGCAGCGAGCACAAAAAAAAAAAAACCCAAAAAACCCCCCCCCAAAACCCCAAACAACCGCTATCGCGCATGCGCGGCTCCCCAGCTGCAGTACCGACGTTGTTCCCCTGAGCGGCAGTAGAGAGCACGGGAAAATGCGCCACCGCGCATGCGCCGGGCAGCACCAGCAGTACCGACGCTTGTCCACGGGGCGGCAGGAGCGAGCACAACGAAAAAGCGGCACCGCGCATGCGTGGCTCCTAGGCTGCAGTACCGCCTTTTGGTCACCGGGCGGCAGCAGCGAGCACAAAACGAATGCTTCAGCGCGCATGCGCGTCTCCTCAGCCGCAGTACCGACTGTTGTCCACAGGGCGGCAGCAGCGAGGTCGGGCGAAGGCGCCACCGCGCATGCGCGGCTCCCCAGCTTGCAGTACCGAGTTTTGTCCACAGGGCGGCAGCGGCGAGCACCTGAAAATGCGGCACCGCGCATGCGCAGCTCCACAGCTGCAGTACCGAGTTTTGGTCACCGGGCGGCAGCAGCGAGCACAACACAAATGCGCCAATGCGCATGCGCGGCGCCCGGGCTGCAGTACCGACATTTGTCCACCGGGATGCAGCAGCGAGCCAAAAAGACCCACCGTGCATGCGCAGATCCCCATCTGCAGTACCGACCCTGTTCCCCTGAGCGACAGCAGCGAGCACTTTAAAATGCGCCACTGCGCAAGCGCGGCTCCCCACCCGCAGTACCGACTTTTGTCCACCGGGCGACAGGGGCGAGCATAAAAAAGCGCCACCGCGCATGCGCGACTCCCAGCTGCAGTACCGCCCTCTGTCCGCACGGCGGCAGCAGCGAGCTCGGGAAAAATGCGCTACCGCGCATGCGCAACTCCCTAGCTGCAGTACGGTCTTTTGTCCACACGGCGGCAGCAGCGAGCTCGGGAAAATGCACCACCGCGCATGCGCGGCTCCCCTGCTGCAGTACCCAACTTTGTCCACCGGGCGGCAGCAGCGAGCACTCGAAAGTCCGCCGCTGCGCATGCGCGGCTCCCCAGCTGCCGTACCGATCTTTGTCCACATGGCGGCAGAAGCGAGCACGGAAAAAAAATTGCGCCAGCGCGCATGCGCGACTCCCTGGCTGCAGTACCGACTTTTGTCCAGCGGGCGGCAGCAGCGAGCTGGGGGGAAAATGCGCCACGGCGCATGCGCGGCTCCCCAGCTGCACTACTGCATTTTGTCCACACGGCGGCAGCAGCGAGCACGAAAAAAAAAATTGCACCACTGCGCATGCGCAGCTCCCCAGCTGCAGTACCGATTTTTGTCCACACGGTGACAGCAGCGAGCTCGGGAATATGCACCACCGCGCATGCGCGGCTCCCAGCTGCAGTACCGATTTTTGTCCAAACGGCGGCAGCAGCGAGCTCGGGAAAATGCGCCACTGCGCATGCGCGGCTCACTGGCTGCATTACTGATTTTTGTCCATCGGGCGGCAGCAGCGAGCTGGGGGAAAGTGCACCACCGCGCATGCGGGGCTCCCAAGCTGCAGTACCGATCTTTGCCCACACGGGGGCAGCAGCGAACACGAAAAAAATTGCACCACTGCGCGTGCGCGGCTCCCCAGCTGCAGTACCGACTTTTGCCCACAGGCCTGCAGCACCGAGCACTTGACAGTGCACCACTGCGCGTGCGCGACTCCCTAGCTGCAGTACCGACTTTTGTTCACACGGTGGCAGCGGCGAGCTCGGGACAATGCACCACCGCGCATGCGCGGCTCCCCAGCTGCAGTACCGGCCTTTGCCCACACGGAGGCAGCAGCGAGCACTCGAAAGTCCTCCACTGCGCATGCGCGGCTCCCCAGCTGCAGTACTGCGTTTTGTCCACCGGGCGACAGCAGCGAGCACCAACAAAATTGCGCCACCGCGCATGCGCGGCTCCCCAGCTGCAGTACCGACATTGGTCCACTGAGCGGCAGCAGCGAGCACTTGAAAATGCGCCACCGCGCATGCGCGGCTCCCCCCCCGAGGTACTGACGTTTGGTCGTCGGGAGGGTCGGAAGCCGGAACTGCACCTCGGCACCGCGCATGCGTGTGCGCGCACCAGCGGATCTGCCATCCCGGAGGGAGGTCCTCGCGTCCGGCTCTGCTCTCGCACGCTGCCGGTCATCGGCAAGTAAAAATTCTGGGCTTGGCTTTGGCATTGTCCTGTAAGGGAAAGCTCTGGGTCTGGATGTCACTTGCTTACTTGCTGTGGAATGGTCGTGTTTTTCAGCAATCGTTCCAAATAGAACGGCTTGGGTGGGGCAGGGCAGAGTAAGGGTCTTTGCAGGCACCTGGGAAGTAAAGTCTTGAACGTAGAAAAGCTTAAAGCATTTGCTGGACAGGAGGTTTCTCTGTACCCACTACATCCGTTGCTTATTAGCAGTGACTGATGTTTGTAAGAGTGCCGTGTGGAAGTGTGAACGTTCGTTACTGAACTAAAACTGCTTTGGTTCTGTGTAGAAAGCAGAGGAACTACAAAACAACATATTCCCCCCCCCCCCCCCTTTTTTTTTTGGTTAAACGTACCGTGTTTGCAGGGCCTTAGCTTTCTATTGCCAGACTGGGCAAAGCTTCCCAAGCTCAGTTCCCCCACAGTCACCAAAAGTCTCCCATAGTTGCCAGGATGGTGAGTTAGTTTTGGGCTTCTAGCCCTCTGTTCCGCCATTGTTTTAGTCAGATCCTGAATGCCGCTCAGTTCAAGACTCACGAGAATTGCTTAACGTTTGCATTTGGAATCATGCTTCAAACAATGTATTTTCAACAAAATTTTTTTTTGACACTAGTCAATGAACTCCTGTAATACTGGAGCAAAATGACGTTTTTCGTGGTTGTTGAATCTCAGAGTGATAACATCGGCATCCCTGTTTGAGCCCTTACCGCAACCGTTGCAATGTTTGTTTACACGCTGCTCGGTTCTTTTGTAAAGGTGCGTAGCTGTGGGAGGTGCGTTATTCCGAAGGTGCTACGGCGCCGATGCTCTGGCTGTTGGCAGGAATGGGCAAAGCGGAAGGCTCTGTGGCTAGGGGAGAACGGCGTGGACCTGCGACCGCTCTCTCTGTTGCTCCGGAATTTCGACGGCTGGGTTGGGCTGCTAAATCGATGGAACGACTGGAAGACATTTCAGAAAAGTGAGTACTCTACTTCCCTTTATCTTTTAAAGTCGTCGTCTTTCTACAGACACCTGTCCACGGCTTAGATATTTGATTTGCGTGAAACAGACCCGGAATTTTGCTTGAAGTAGTGTTCTGATTTGCTGAAATTCCCCGTAGGCAGAGAGCAAGAATTACAAATGTTGCTTGGTGGTTGAAGATCTCCGGGTTGCTGTGAAAGCGAACTTGCCAGAATGAGTAGGAAGCAGCCTGAATTCCAACAGAGATACCGTCTAAAAGGTCCTTTTCTTGACAGGAAAAGAGCTTCACGAAACGTCGGCGCTGTTTGCCGGGGGGCCTCCGACATACTCGTTCAGTCGTCGTGGGCTTTGTGCGATTCCCGCAGGCGCAATCTTGAAGAAATTTTGTACGGCAGCCGGTATCTTGGCTGACTTTCTATCTCGCGCTTGGTCGCTTGCGCCTGCTAAAAACTTAATGGAGTGTCAAATGAACCCACAGGAAAACGTCCTCAACTCGTGCTGGTAGGGCAAGCCCGCTGTAGTTGATAAAATGGGAAAATAGCACGCTGTTTTGAAAAATTTGCCTTGCGAGGACAAGGGCTGTCTCCTGGCAGGCAAGTGAATTCTGTGACTGATTCCACCGCTCCGCCCGGGCACTCGAAGGAGGCGGTCCCTAAGGCAATGCAATCTAAAATGGGGGTCGTTTGGGTTTTTTTAATCATTTCTTAGGGATGTGAGGCTCGTGTGGGTGTTTAGCTTGTCCTGTTCTTTCTGTTCCTAATTCCGATCCCACTGACGGGCGTCAAAGAACGGTCGTGTTGTAGTCTAACGGCGTCGTCTACCAGGAGCTGGTGGAAGGCCAGGGCTGAGGTAAAGCCGATAAGGAGGATGCAGGCTGGAAAGCGGAACGTCTAAACGAGAATTACTGTCCTTGGGAGAGAAGCACATCCTGAAGAAATAGGTAAGCTAATTAAAATGGTTTGGGAACCATCCGAAACAACTAGTAGGAGCGTGATAAGAAGCACCCTCCCGCAAACTATCCTCGTTATAATCCTAAAAGCCACACCCCTCGAGCTGGAGACCCCGGCCCGAGCAGAGAGCCCTCACCGCTCAGCGTGCGCAGCACGTTAAAGCAGCGCTGTAGCTTTAAGTTGAAGTAAGAGAAATGTAGACCGATAGAAAACTGCTTTGTGTGATTACTTATGCATATGCATAGCTAGACCGTATAAATACTGTACTTGTATGACCGAACTCTGTGCTAGCTTTGTGGAGCTACCGCCTAGCGCCCATCTCTGCGCAGACATGAAATAAACATACCTCTGCCCTGTGCGTATATTGGCGTCTCGCACACCGGGCAAGCGACCTCACGCTTGTGGGATAACGGTTTTGGCACCCCAGATGGGACCGAGCCGACAGCCTCGCCCGGTTCGTCTTGCCGCGTCCGACGGGGAGAAGAGGCCTGAGCGGACTCCGGCGCGCACCGACCTGTCGACCGGGGACTCCTTCAGCTCCTCTCCTGCAGTCGGGCGGTGGCGACGCAACGGTGCAGTGCTAGTGAAAAGAGGTATTTTGGGGGGATAGGAGAAAAGGGGGGTAGGGGCAAGACAGACCTCTCGGGAAGCAGGCACCCTCTGTTCTGTTCTGGGCTCTGCATAAGACGCACCAGGAAAGATAGGTGGCAGTAGCGTAGTTCTGTTTGTTTCTACACGCCGTCCTGTTCAACAGAGGGAGACGTCCCTCGTTCTGGTTTGTGTAGAAATGCTGGGTTTTTCGGTACCGGTATGGGCGCTGCTGCTTCCCAGGAGGCACCCCTTTGCTCTCCTCTAGGATGCATCCTGAAGCATTGCAATAAATCTGGGGGAGATCCCACCACTAAGAATGGGCTGAAACGATATTGTAATCAACGGTGGCCACGATCTCGATTGGAAGATGGTGAAAAATGGCCTGAGGATGGATCCTTGAAATATAACGCTATATCGGAACGAATGTTGTTTTGTCGGAGAACGGAAAAATGGGATGAAATGCCTTACGTGGATGTGTTTTTTTCGTTAAGACGCGATTGGGATATTAGGAAGAAAGGTGGTTTAGTGGATTCTAAACGTCAGGTTGGAATATATGCGTTAAAAGAGAAAAAGGGAAAACCTCATTGTATTGAATGGGAAAATTCGGAAGAGGATATTCAGCTGTTGGTAGCTCCTCCAAAACAGCCAGAATCTGATAGCTCAAGCGATAATGGAGTTGTGAGTGCTGTCTCTAAAAGAACAAGGGGACAGAAACCGATAGTTCAAGCTCCCCTCAGCCAGGCTCTAGGGCCTGAAGGAAGAGCGGTATCCGTACACGTACCTTTTACCGCTTCTGATTTGTTAAACTGGCAACGGGCAGTCGGATCCTATCGAAACAATCCAGAGGGAATGTATAGTACTGTTAATCACGACTCATAATCCTAACTGGGGAGATGTACAGGCTCTCCTAGAACATTTGTTTACCCCTGAGGAGAGGAGAACAATTTTAGAGAAGGCTAGAGAGGGACTGGTCCAACAATGTGTGTGTGTGTGTGGGGGTGCCTAATACCATTACGTACCTCCCAAAGGAGGATCCGGATTGGGATCCAAACACAAGTGTGAGGGATTACAGAGGGTAAAGGAATATCCAAAGTTAATTGGGTATGGGATTCAACATGGAGTGCAAAAGCCTAAGAATTTATCTAATCAGATCTCGATCCGGAAGATGATAGCAATTCAAAGTTATTGAACACGCCGTTTATTGGTCAAGCGGCAGCAGATATAAGAAAGAGATTACGAAAGGTAGAGGGCGAGGATGGCATGACAATCTCGCGGTTCTTGTCAGTCGCGTATAAGGTATGTAATAGTCGGGAGGAAACAGGAGAGAAGGAGAAGCGGGGACGAGTAACGCCGCAAGCTTCTTTGTTGGCTGCCTTGACAGAAGACCAAGAAAAAGGGAGAGAAAATACACGAGGTGAATTTTGTGGGCGAGGAAGGGGCCGTAGCAATAATAGTAGAAATGGTTATGACATTCCTCTGGGAATGGATCGGCGTGCCAATCGTAGCGAGAGGGCCGTTGGAAAAAAGATTGTCCGCGCCGTCTGAGTCATCTCGGGAAAGAGAGACAGAAGAAGCCGTTGGAGTCATGACGGAGATTGGGTTGGACTGAAGGGGGCCGGAGGAATCTATGAACGTTTCCCCAGACGATCCTCTGGTTCCAGTCAAGCTGGGGAATGAAAGACTAGATTTTTTAAATTGATAGTGGAGCCACACATGCTGTAGTAAGTAGTTGTAGGGGACCCCTTAAGCAGAACTAAAATAAGCGTTGTTGGTGCAACAGGGAAAAAGACTTTAAGGCTGTTTTTACAAGCTATGGAATGTTCCACTGGAAATACTAAATGAACTCATGAATTCCTTTCTATGCCAGCATGCCCCCTAGCATTGCTTGGGTGGGATTTACTTGTAAGCTGAATGCACAACTAAGTTCTTCTGAAGACTCTGTTCAGTTGACTCTGTTCAGCCCGCAGGGGGACGTCGCCTGTTTGTGGCGGACGCCAGCCCGAATGGGACGTCGCCTGTTTGTGGCGGACGCCAGGCCGCGGGGGACGTTCCCTGTTTGTGGCGGATGCCAGCCCGAACGGGACCTCGCCTGTTTGGGGCACACCGATGGCGGGCGCTGTCGCCAAAAGGCAAAGCAGGGTCATAGCAGAGCTTTCCATTTCTGGGGATGGGCTCAGCCGTCTCCTGCACAAACTTCTGTCATGTAGCAATGGGGATGGTAGCTTTCTTTTGATTTCTTGAAGAACAAGAGGATGATGGAGCACGTTACAAGAGCATGATCATTTTCTCTTCCTTTGGCAGCACAGGCACCCAAGGCCAGGCCGCGTTAAAGGAACAGCACGAGGATATCCGCGTCGACCGTCAGCAGAGGAAGGAAGCTTCTTTGGGAGGCTGAGGCGATGAAGCAGAGTCCTTAATTGTTCTGTTTGATTTTCAGCATGGGTGCGGCGAGGGCCTGGGACATGCCAAACATGGTCCCGGATAGGGGAGCTGTCTATTACGTGGGAGGCTGTGAGAGCTATCATGGACACCACCGGACCGGCATCCTGTAAGGGTGCTTTCACGTGTTTTCTTGTTTAGAGGCCAACCTTGGCTTTGGGCCGTAAAATAAAGCCTGCCAGGCCGGTGCCAGCTTGGCGGCAGCATCTGCCCACGGCAGCGCCAGCTCGGTGGTGGTGTCTGCCCGTGCCGGTGCCAGGTTGCTGGCTGTGTCTGGCTTGTGAGGGTTGGGGTAATTGGCCCCCTGTTCCCGATGGGCTCCAGCTGTGGCCCGGGGCAGCACAGGTGGGACCCATGAGGTGAGGATGGGGCTGGGCCCAGGGTTTAAAAAGGGCTGGGGCTGGGCCAAGGGTTTAAAGGGCTGAGGATGGGGCTGGCCCTGCTGTGCCGAGGGCTCTACGTGGGGAGGGGCTGCCTAGGCATGCCTGCCTGCGGGAGCTGGCTGAGGAGTGAAAGGAAGGGGCTTCCCCAGGCAGCTGCCTCCAGCAAGGAGCAGCCGGTCCCCGCAGCCGGGAAGGATCCCTCCCAGCCGTCCTCGGCAGAGCGCACCACCAGCACGTGGTGCCGGGAGCTCGGTGCCCCCATGGGCCGCACACGTGAGCCACCGTGTCTCTGGGAAGCCTCTTGGGAGAGGAGCATCGGGGCACCTGGGCGGGCGAGGCAGCCGGCACTGTGGAGGAGGAAGGGGCAGGGGCCGAGAGAGAAGCCCGGGGCGCTGAAGGTCTCCCGGCGGTGGCAGGAGCTGCGGTGAGTCGTGCATCCCTCGCGTGCCTCCGGGCCCCTCTCTGCCGTGCTTCTCCAGACCTCTGCCTGCCTCCTTGCCTGTACCTGCCTCTGTCTCCCTTTCAGGCTGTTTGGCTCCCCAAAGCTTTTTGCCCTTCTGCTAGCGCTGCCCTCCACACCGTCGCCTTCTACGTTTCCTTTCTATGCCTCTCCCTTTCCAGCTCCCCACCTGCTCTTATTTCACTCTTCCCGCACTGCCTTCTTCCGCATTGCTGGGGAAAATGGCATTTCTAGGCCTCCCTCTGCGCAGTGACCTGTCTCTCTTTTCAGTGGCTCCCTCTGCTCTGCACCCCGTCTACTTTTTCCTAGTAAACTGTCCCTATTTTTCATTTTTTACTCTCATAATTCTTCTCTTTTTGAAATTTTGTTTCTAGGTGTACTCTTCTCTTGTTTTCTGTCTCTCTTTTTTTTATTTTTTCCTGTTTCCTGTATCCTGTTGCTTTTCAAATTTTCATTCTGTGTCTACTTTTGTCAAGATGTCTCTCCCTGTTTAATTGTTTCCTGTCTGTCCTGTACCCCGTTGCTTTTAAATGGTCTTTCCTCGTCTATCTTTATCCGGTTTGCTGTCCTCATTTTTTAATTAGTTCTAGTCTGTGCTGTGCCCAGTTGCCTTTAAAATTTTCTTTCTATGTCTCCATCTACTTGGGTTTTTTGCTATCTTTTTTTTCCTCTCTTAATGTCTTTTGAATTGAAAAAGCTTTTGAATTTTTGTTTCTATGTTCACTTTTATGTATTTTTTCTGTCTCTTGTTTTTTTTTCCCTATCTGTGCTGTATATTGTGACTTGTAAAATTTTTTTCTGTCTACTGTTACCCAGATGTCTAACCCTATTTTTATATTATTTCCAGGCTTTCCTGTGTCACGTTGCTTTTGAATTTTTTTCTCTATCTCCTTGTATCCAGTTCACTGTCTTTATTTTCTCTTTCATGCTAGCCTGTGCCATAGCCTGTGTCCTGGTTTTGGCTGGGATAGAGTTAATTTTCTTCCAGGTAGCTGCTATAGTGCTGTGTTTTGGATTTTAGGATGAGAATAAGATTGATAACACGCTGATGTTTTGGCTGTTGCTAAGCGGTGTTTACACCAGTCAAGGACTTTTTCAGCTTCCCGTGCTCTGGCAGGTGCACAAGAAATGGGAGGGGGCACAGCCAGGACAGTGGATCCAAACTGACCAAAGGGCTATTCCATACCATAGGATGTCGTGCCCGGTATAGAAACTGGGGGGAGTTGGCCGGGGGGTAGCGGTCGCTGCTCGGGGACTGGCTGGGTGTCGGTCGGCGGGTGGTGAGCAGTTGTATCTTTTTTAATTTTCCCTCCCTGGGGTTTTGTTCCTCTCGCTCTCTCTTGTGGTTTTCCTCCTCATTACAATTCATTATTATTATTACTATTATTTTGTTCCGATTATTAAACTGTTCTTATCTCAACCTACCAGTTTTCTTGTGCTCTTCCAATTCTCTCCCCCATCCCACCGGGGGGGGAGTGAGCGAGCGGCTGCGTGGTGCTTGGCTGCCGGCTGGGGCTAAACCACGACACCCTGTCGCTTTTTAAATGTTGTTTCTGTGTCTTTGTTTGTTTAGTTTGCTGTCCCTCTATTTTATTGTTTTCTTCCTTGAAGGCCTTTGTTTTTCAGTTTTTCTCTATGCCTGCTTTTATCTAGTTTGCTCTCCCTATTTTTAAATTTTGTCTCCTCTGCCTCGTACCCTTTTGCTTTTTCAGTGTTCTTTCTGTGTCGACTTTTATCGAGCTGTCTGTCCCTGTGTTTTTAGTTCTCTCTGTCTTGTCACATACCCTGTTGCTTCTTAAATTTTCTTTCTGTCTTTTATTTTTTTCTCTTCTCTCCATTCATCCTGAGGCGTTAGAGGGTCTCCTCGGCATGCTGTTATTTCTGAAGCGTAACTTGTACCCCTCTGGCTTTGTAAGAACATCTCCTCCCTCTTCCTCAGAGCAGTCTCTTTGTCCTCTCCTCCATCTCGCTTGCCTCCAGTGGGTCGGCGTCTCCCTCGTGACCTCCGTACTCTGTTCAGATCCCCTCCCCAGTGCCTTTGTGCCCTCGAGCCGCCTTCTGTCTCTCTGGCCATCTCGGCACCTCTCTGTTTCTGTCGCGACGCTTCCTGCCAGCGCCCTTGTGGTCCATGGCCATCCTTTAGTTCTGCAGCGGGCTTTGTATCTTTCTTCTTCAGAGACAACGCTTCCTCAGGCTTCCGTTTTCCCTCAGAGCACTCTTGCCTTCCCTGCGCCATGTCGGATGCCTCTGTTCGGTCCCCGGTCCCCTGAGGACATCTCTACTCTGTTCAGATCCCCTCCCGAGGACCTCATTGTGTCAGCAATCCTTTGTTTGTCTCTTTGTCCACATTTCCCCCGACCCCCGGAGCCCCCTCGTTCCTGTCATGACGCCGCCCGAGACTGTCCTCGTGCCCCACGGCACCCTTCCAGCTCTGCAGCCCTCTTTGTGTCTCTCTCTTATTCGGACAGAACCCCTCCTCAGGCTGTCATTGTGCCCCACGGCTCCCTTACCTTATTCACTGCCGTCTAGGATGTCTCCCTTCGGTCGCTCATCCCCTGAAGACATCGCTGGGACACCCTCTTGGGTTTTGCATTGCCTGCCAGAGCCGCCTTCTGTCTCTCTCTCTCTCGCTCTCAGCAGCCGCCTTCTGCCGTCACCGTGCCTCCTGAGGCCGTCCTCGTGCCCCGCAGCCCTCTGTGGCTCTGTAGCACAATTTGCACCCTTCTTGCTCCCGAGAACCATTCCCGCTGACATCTTTCATCTCCAGAGAACTCACGTTGTCCTCTCTGCTAGCTAGGACACCTCTGTTCAGTCCCTGGTCCCCTGAGGACATCCGTAGTCTGTTCAAATCCCCTCTGGACTTCTTCACCGTGTCCTCGAGCCTTCTTGTGTCTGTCCCTCTCAGAAGCCCTCTGCTACTGTCACGCTGCCTCCCGAGCAGCACGCTTTTAGCTCCGTAAGCCCCCTTTGGACTCGCTTTGTTGCCATCGCACCTCTCCTAAGATCTCTGTTCCCAAAAAAGAGCGTTCTTGTTCTTTTCTATGCCATCTAGGATGCCTGCCGAGCTCCAGGGACGAGGCCGAGCTCCTGAAACCGAGCTCCAGGGACGAGGCCGCCGCTCGGCCTAGGTCCCACGACTCAGCCTAGGTCCCGCCGCTCGGCCCTGCACCTCGGCCGCTCGGCCTCAGCCCTCACACACGCACGCGCACAAAAACAGAGAACCTTTCCCTCACAAAAATACCTAGAGATGGAGTTAAGGAGAAGACAGGAGACTCTGCTGATCAGGCACAGGGCATGGCCAGACAATCCTACTGACCAGCAACCTATTTGCCTGCCACCAGCCCTTTTTATCCCCTTGTCCCTCTCTTTTTCCGATGCTTGTTCCTCCCCAAACTCCTCTGCTACCTCCCCTTCCCCACCTTTGGTTCCTCCAGTAAACAGACCATAGTACATCCTGTGCGGTCCCCACGTGCGTCCCACAGCCTTAGTCGGCAACCTTTCTCAGTCTGTATGGTGATCCGGAAAGCCGCTCCCGTCTACTCGTCGTGACGAGTGTCACCCCGTACCGTGGGGCTGGCGGCTCTGCCGGGACAGCTCTGGGAGGAGCCAGGGCAGGGAATCCGTTTCTCTGGCTGGGTCACTGGGGTGCCTTACCTGGCACAGCGCCTCTGTGTGACTTGGAGTTTATGGGGACAAGCTTTTATCACATAACCTAGCAGGGAACCGCACTTAAAGGCTTTGCCCAGGGGCTCTAAAACTAGAATTGTCCAATGACCTTAGTAGTTGGATTGGTTTGTAGGATAATCCTATCAGAGGCATCAACTTGAAGACAGCTGCTTGACCCATTTTGTTGATTTCAGGCGTGTTGTTTGAAGGAAGAATGTACAGAAAGGGCCGAGGAGGTGCGACAAGGAGACAGGAAAGAGCAAGTAAGTTTTGAGAGAGGGGAAGAACCTCAGTGCTGCGAGTGACTGAAGGTGCTAAGGGCAAAGAGATTTTTGGGTTAGGTATGCGCATACGAAGGTCTGGGTGGGAATAGCGCACAAACAGTAGTAAAATACGGTTAGGGAAGCCAAGATTGCTCCTCCTTCTGGGCCCGTGCACGCGCCCTTGCTCTTGCAGACGCAGACACGCTGGAGCTGCGGGGAGGCAGGCGCGCAAGCCCGCCTGGAAGCAGGCTTTGGGCACAGGGTCCCTCGGCTGAGGCGGTGCCAGTTAGTGGGGGGAGAGCCCTGTGTGTTGGGCAGGTGAGGGGCGAGTGAGGCCGGAGCATGGCAAGGGCTGGTCCGGGCTGTTTGGTCTGGGGCAAGCGTGGACAGAGGGGACAGAGAGGAGGATCTGAAGGAATACGGGTTGTGAGCTCTTCATTCCCAACGAGGTCGCTGAGGGGGCAACCCCCTACGGTACCCAAGGTACGGGCGAAGGTCTGGGGCCAGCACAAACGGTGCTGAGAGAGGGAGTTTCCATAGGGTCTGGTGGTGGCTGCAGGCCGCTTCCCATCACAGAATCACAGAATCGTATAGGTTGGAAAAGACCTTTAAGATCATCGAGTCCAACCGTAAGCCTGACACTACCAAGACCACCACTACACCATGTCCCTAAGCAAACAGCGACACTGAGCCCCGTGGCGTGCTGCGCAGCCCTTTTGGTGTGCACCAGTTTGTATTCGGCCGTGCCCTGGAGCCCTCTGAACTCCTGAATTCATATTTTAGGCTCCCCCCGAGTCCCGTGTGTCCCAAGGCCCTGTGTTTGTCATACAGCGTGCCGCAATGCTTCCTGTTTAGCTTTCCTCCCATCGCAGAGTTTTGCCAGTGCTTTTTGGTGTGCTCTAGGGTCAACTGTTTTCCTCTCTGTGGGGCCCAGGCCCCTCCCCCCCACCTTCCTGTGCCCCCAGAGTCCTATGTTTTCCTTGTCACCTGCTGATGGCTTCCTCCCACCCCAGCATTGCGCTCCAGGGCTCTCCCTTTGTTCTCGTCCCCTTTTCTCTTCCTGTGCAGCCCAGGACTCTCCCTTTGGCTTTTGGCAAGCTGCCCTCAGGAGCTGGGGCACCCCTCTGCTGTCCCAGCGACCACAGCTGTCCCCAGTGGGGCCGAGGGCAATAGCCTGTGTTCTCGGTGGGATGCAGCTCTGGGCCCAGGGCCTGGGGCTGACCAGCCTCTGGAGTGGCCAGCAGGGCTGATGGCTATGGTGCCCGTGTCCCCACGGGCTGCAGCTGTGGGCCGGGGGCTGCTGAGCTGGGCTACTGCCATGAGTGTGGTGTTCACATCACCCCATCAGGGTAGGTCCAGGACAACAACGCCAGAGCTGAGCAATACATGCTGGGACCGGGACTGAGGCTGCAAGCACAGAACAGGTGAATGGGGCCGGGGGGGGTGTCCCTGCGACCGGGAACATCCCGGGGAAGGTGACACAAAGGGGGAGGTGGGGCTGGGGCAACAGCGACCGGGTCCAGGAAGACCCGCACTAGGGCCAAGGAGCGGAGGGTGCGGCGCTGGGGTCGCGGGTGGCCCAGAAGCCGAGGGGATGGGGGAAAGCTGATGCACCGGGACAGGGGGGAGGCCGCACAGGGACACGCGGGGCTGCCTGAGCGCTGGGGCTCACAGGGGGGTAGGGGTAGTGCTGGGGAAGCAGCTGGGTCGGGTCGGGGCCCTGCAAAAGGGTGGTCCTGACACAAAGGCCCCCCCCCCCCCCCGGCCCCCGTCTGTGTGTGGGGGTTTCCAGGTCGTGCGGAGGGGTGCGGGGACAGCTGGGGAAGCATCGGACCCGAAGCGGAGCCGGTGGTGGTGCTGGGAATCCCGGCCCTGCGAGCCGGCCTCCGCAGGCGCGGCGGGGTCCCGCGGGTGCTGGTGAGGGGAGGAGGGCGCACGGGACGGTGTCCCCATAGGGTTAAATGGCACAGGAGGCAGCAGCCCGCAGCATGCTGGGAGCTGTAGTCCTGGGGTAGCCAGCTTGTGGTCGGGCACGTTGTTGGCAGGGCATGCCGGGAGATGTAGTCTTTCGGCAGGGAGGTTCCAGCCAGCCCCGCTGGTGTGTGCAGCACGCCGGGGTGCGTCCTCGCCCCATGCTGGCCTCCGGGTACCTGCCGGGGCCGACAGCCGTCTGCCGGCGGGGAACGGCCTCGGGCACGTGGCGCGCGGGGGGGCGGGCGGTCGGTCGGGCGCGCGGCGGCGCCCGCGCTCACTGCTGCCCTCTGGCGGAGGAAACGCGGTACTGCAGGTCCGGCACCGCGCATGTGCGGTGGGGTGCCGCCGTGCTCACCGCGGCTGCCGTCCGCCGGTAACGGCACGGCGGTGCCGCGGTGCCTGCGGAGCCGCCGCCGCGCTCGTTGCTGCCTCCCGGTAAGGAAACGCCGCCGCTGCCGCCGCCCCGCGTGCACGCTGCCGGCGGGCGCTCGGCGCGGAACTGCAGCGCCGGTGCCGCCCCTGGGTCCGCGCCGCCCGCCGGGTGCTCGCTGCTGCCGGTGCCGCGGCGCGGTACTGCAGCGCCGACACCGCACAAGGGCGCAGCGGCGCTGCCGCCTCCGCCGCTGCCGCGGCGGCACGGCCGCAGCGCGGTGCTACCGCCCGGCGTTCGGGCGCCAGCCCTGGCCCCTCCGGCGCGCCGTCGGCGGCCGGCGCATGCGCGGTGCCCGGGAGCGGCATGGCGGCGCGCTGGGCGCGGGTCTCGGCGGCGGCGGGTGTCCTGGGGCAGCGGTAAGGCGAGCGAGCCCCTTTGGCGGGCGCGGGGGTGTGTTCTGCCCGCTGGCTGCGGGACGGGAAGCCTGAAGCTGCCCGCTGCGGCAGGCTGCCGGTGTGCCGGAGGCGAGCTGGGTCAGGGCAGCCCCAGGGAGTTGCCCGAGAGCTGAGAGAAGGGGAGAGGGGAAGAAGGCGGACACCCCCCCAGGCGCAGACGCCGGGCGGCTCCCCGCTTCCCGAGCTCCCCTGAGCCTCCCCCGGCCCCGCTTGCCCCCCACGCGCAGCTGCCCCCAGCTCCAGCCCCTCCCCTGAAGCCTGTCCCGTAGCCCCAGGTCGCTCCCAAGCCCCGTCGTGCCGGTGGCAAGCTGGCCTTCCGCGCGTCTCGAGAAGCCCCTGCGGAAGGAGAGGCTTCAGCTGGGGGCGATCTGCGGTAATAACGGTGTCTGCTTCTTCTTTCCCTCTCCCAGAGGCTGCGCTGAGGACACGGTCGTCCCTTCCTCCCCTGGGGCTGCCGGTGACGGCACCCGCCTCAGGCTTGCATGGATTGTCTGTGCCTGGCCTGGCTCTCCTCGCGGCGTGGGGGCGAAAAGGGACGGGCGGAGCGCTTGCTGGCTGTGGACAGGAGCTGCCGCGGCTGAAGCTGGAGAGAGAAGCCAGAGAAGGGTAAAGAAGAAGAAATGGAAGGCCGTCTGGCGGCTGCCTCCCGCTGCAGGCAAGAGAGAGCCTGCCTCTCCGGCTGAGGAAGGATCCCTCCTCGTAGTCCGCGGCAGGCCAGGCCGCCAGCGTGCACCGCAGGGTCTGTATGCGTCAGCCAGCGCGTGGTCTTGCTCCCTGTCCCTGTCTGACAATCTGTGTCCTGCTCCTCGTCCTTCTTTTTCCCCTCTCTCTATCGTCCGCCATCCTTCTTCCTGTCTGTCTTTTTTTGTCTTTCTATCCTTCTGCCCCAGCGCTTCTTTCTCCACCTCTCTCCTGCTCCCTGCCCTTTGCTTCCTCTCCCTGACCCTCTGCCCTGTCTCCGCTTTTTCCTTTCTCTCCTTCTCTGTCCTGCTCCCTGGCCCCTTTTTCCTCTTCCTCTGCCTCTGTCCTCTAGCCCATGGCTTGCTTTTTTTTTTCCTTTTTCCTTCTTGGTCTCTTTGTACAAATCTGACCCTTTCTTGATTTCCCAGTCCCTTTGTCCTGTTCCCTGTGGTTTTCTCTCTCTGTCTGTATGTCCTGCGCCCTGTCGCCGTCACGTTCCTCTGTTCTTCTTCCTCTCCTTTCGCCCCCACCTCTCTACCCCTCTGTCCTGCTCGCTGACCCTGCCTTTTCTTGCTCCATCTCTCTGCAGGGCTTCTCGTCCCTATTGTGTTTGATTTCCTCTACGTCTCTGACCTTTTCTTTCGGCCTTTCATTCTCTGGCGGCACCTCAGTCTTCTCCCTTGTCTTCCTTTTCTCTTTCCAGTCCTCTGTCCTGCTCCCCATCCCTGTATGAAATAGGGGCGGGTGCAGGCTCTGTTCTCTTGGGACTGGCGGGGGAAAAGCAGCCCTGGGCCGAGCGCTCTCCTGGGGTTCGGCGGGGGGTTTTGGGGCCGAGCCCGTGTGCGAGCGGCCGGGAGTAGGGGCAGCCCCATCTGGCTCTCAGGTTCTGCTTGTGGAGCTGGGCAGCCTCTGCCGCTCCCGGCGCAGGTCGGGCAGCGGCGGCCCGGGGGGCTCCTGCGGCGCCGGGCGGGTGCCGGTGGCCAGAGTGGCGGGGAAGGGCCGCGGCTGCGGCGGGCGGGGGTTCCTGGAGGCGGCTGGGCCCGGCTCCCCGCGGGGGTGCTTGGGGCTGCGGGGGTTTGGGGCGCGGGCCCGGCACCCCAAACCAGTGCCGGAGAAAGCGAGCCGGAAGCAGCCGTGATAAAGCGATGCCCTGCCTGTGCTGGTGCGGCCCTGCAGAGGTGTGGGGCCGGGCCCTCCGCAGTGCCCAAGCGCTCCCAAAAAGTGCACGTGTGGCCCTGGGGGTGCAGGGCTGTGGGGTGGCTCCGCTCCCCCCGCCCCGCAGCATCACGCATGGGGACCGCAAAGGGGTCGGAAAGCAGAGAGGGTGAGCTGGTTTGGGGCCTGAAAATGGAGAGCAGGTCTTGTGTTCTCGGGGCTTGAAAAGAGGCTGAGGTGGCTGACTTTGGGGCTGAGAAACAGCTTGAGTCGTGCGTTTTCAGGACCTGCCAGAGGGGACCGAGCGGTACGTTTTTGGGCTGAGGAGCAGAGGTGAAGTGCTGCATTTCTGGGACGCGAGAACAGGCTGAGCAGGTGGGTTTGTGGGCTCAGAAATGGGAGCCGGTTTGGGGGCCCAAAGCAGAAGCCAGTTTGGCTGTTTGCGCAGGGCGGGGGGAGGGCGTTGGGGGCTGCGGGGGAAAGCAGAGGGTGGGCAGGATGCACGGACCCTCCCTGGAGGGTGGGGCTCTGGTCGCGTCGGAGCCCAGAGTTCGGGAGGCCGGCGTGCCCCGGGCCAGCCTCTCGGTCTGAGGTGGCCTCTGGGGGGGGAAGGGTGCTTTTCAGACCCCGCACGCCCTCTTGGAGCCCAGCTCTTCTTTGTACGCTGCTGAGAATAGTTCTTAACTACTTAATCGTACAAACTGATGAATCGGTATTTCCACAGCGTCCAGCTGTGATGTTTAATAGTCATATTCAAGTTCTGACAGCGACCGCTTTCCGAGCTTGTCGAAAGCCCAGACTGTGGCAAATAGCTGGAGCTCGTAAGGAGAAGGAGCTGAAATCCAGCGGAGCTTCGGTGCGGAGCCGGAGCTTCGGTTAGCCAGAGCTGTAGCGAGGAGGAGCTGGAAGGAGATGGGGTGTCCGCTGTCTGGAGCGTGCGTTAGCCAGAGGCAACGTTAGCTGAGCGGGGGCGGCCGTGAGCCGGAGCGTCTATTCGCTGGAGCATCCGTCAGCCGGACTGCGCTCCCAGCGGGGCTGCAGAGCGGCCGGGCGCAGGCCGGGCTGTCCCCAGCCAGCGTCTCTGAGCAGCAGGGAGGCGAGCGGTCCTTCTGCCAGCGGGGAGCCTGGCCTCTTCCCTCGGGGATTAAATCCACGCCCTGCGCCCCTCCCTGCATGGAGGGCGTCTCCCGGTCCCGTTCCTGGGGGTGGGAGCGAGGTGGGGGTGCCCCGGCTCTCCTGGGGCAGCCCCGCTGCGAGGGGGCGCGGGCGAGGCGGCAGCGGGAGGCAGCGGTGTCTCCCCGGTACCTGGCAAAGGGGAGAGGGGCCGGTCGGTTGGAGCTGCCGGGGTGCACGGCCTGGCCCCGCAGGGCCCCTCTGGCAGAACCCTCCCCTGTGTTTTCCCCGTCGGCTGGGTGTGACAAACAGGATCATCTTTTGCCTCCTCTTTTCCCAGTGTCACCTTCGGCGTCACGTGCAGAAAATCCCGCGTGGTCGGTCCCGCTTGCCGCTCAGGGAATCGCGCGTATGGGGCCGGGGGAGCGGGGAGAAACCTTTGCGAGTTCAGGGACGCTACAGATGCTCCGCCTGAAACCCAGAGAAAAGGCAAATCTGCTGCCAGTGCAGAAAAGGTGATGAAGACCTGCGGGTAACAGAGCGTGCCTCCTTCCTGGATTGGTCCCTTGGCAGTTCCGAAGGTTTTCCTTTCGGGTAAAAGAATGATCTTTCATCTCGGATAAATGAAGAGCTGCCTGTTACCTTCTTCAGGGTCAAGTGTTTCTCTTCTGTTTGTTCAGACTAACTTTATGGGCAAGTTGGCAAGAGCCTTTTCTTTTTATATGCACAACTACATTGTTAGTAAACTATGGTGTCAGTAGAGTTAATTTTGGAGCACCTAGATGCCAGTAGAAATAGAATGAGTGAAATGTGATGGAAACTGACATTTCAACTTGATTTTTATTCCTTTTTTTTTTTTTTTTTAATTAGAGCGTTGATGGCATGCTGTGCTGTGGGTCAATCCGCATTCTCTTCCGTGGAGCCTTCAGTCTAGGACTTTAAAAAAAAAAAAAAAAGTTTGTCCTTCCAAAACAGGACTAGTCATTCCTAGGCTTGAGGTGTAGACTTGGAGGGTCTTTGAAGTCCGTGATCAGGATTACAGCGTTGCTGCTCTTTGTCTTCACTTTCGTTAATTTCCCCACTGCTCGGTGGTGGTTGGGAGCCCCGAGTTGTCATTTTTTTTTTTCCGTCTCTAACACGTTTTTTTTCCCCCAAGGAGACGCTGCGTTTAAAAGGGAATGAGTGTCCTGGTTTCGTCTGGGATAGAGCTAATTTTCTTCCCAGTAGCTGGTATAGTGCTGTGTTTTGGATTTTAGGATGAGAATAATGTTGATAACACAGTGATGTTCTAGTTGTTGCTAAGAAATGCTTCCACCGGTCAAGGACTTTTGAGCTTCCCATGCTCTGCCGGGCGCACGAGAAACTGGGAGGGGACACGGCCAAAAGAGTTGATGGAAGCTGGCCAAAGGGCTATTCCGTGCCATCTGGCGTCATGCCCAGTATGGAGACTGGGGGGAGTTGGCCGGGGGATAGGGATCGCTGCTGGGGGAGTGGCTGGGCATCGGTCGGCGGGTGGTGAGGGCTTGCATCCCTTGTGTTTTCCTGGGTTTTGTTCCTCTCTTGCTCTCTTGTTGTTTTCCTTCTCATGATAATTCATTCTTCTTCTTGTTGTGTTCCAATGATTAACCTCTTCTTATCTGAGGCCACGAGTTTTCTGACTTTTGCTCCTTGGCTTCTTTCCCCCATCCCCCTGGGGGGGGAGGGTGAGCCAGCTGCTGGGTGGCACTTAATTGCCGACTGGGGCTAAACCACAGCAGTTAGTTTCCTTCCAAACGTGTCAGTCAATGCACTCGAGTGATGATTATTAAAACCACCAAAACGGCACCTGTCTTACAGATCTGGACTCCTTCTGAACACGTATCCATCGCACGCAAGTGTCATTGGGCTACAGATCATCTGCACTTCACGCTTTGACAAGACGGCGTGCTGAGACAGGGATGAGCTCTGAAAGAAAAAAGGTACAAGGTCACGGGGTTTTTGGTCTGTTTTTTTGTGGGGGGCGCGTGTGTGTGGTTTAAAAAGAAGAGTGCGACGCTGAGTGGCGGCAGCCTGCAGAGCTCTCTTGCTGCCTGAGCTCTCCTTTTCTTCTCTCTCACTCCTCTTTCATGACTGTAATTGGAATTTGGACAATGGTAGAAGAGCAGGTAAGTTACTTGCCTGTGTAGATGTGCTGGTAATCCCAGGAAGGTCAATGCTTGAAGCCGTAGCGAATAACTTGGCCGCAAGTAGAATTTCCGAAGGAAGAAAAACAACGGGAAGCAAATAGCAAGTTACCGAGCGATTTGCGTGGGTCCACCACATGGCAGTTTTATTGCCAAACGCTGCTGGGCAGTATGCTCCAAGCGGCTCTTTTTGGTAAACGTGAATTTTCAGGAAGTTCAGGGTTGTGCGTGGCAAAACGTGTCCCTCTGTTTATGTATGCCGCTACGTAAACGTCCAGCGGCGGGGCTGTTGTTCCCTGCTCTCGATACTGCCACGGTAGTGCTGCGGTATTTAGACCCAAGAGAGGGCTTTAGGAAGGGAAGGAGAATGCCTGTTTTCTGTGAGGGCTACGAATGCTGACCCTTTTCTCTGCCGCTTTCCCGTGCGTGCGATGAAGCGGTGTTATTTTTCTCCCTTGTTCCTGGTCTAAATAGTTCTGAAGCTGTCGCTGCTGTGGGATTGCAAGTGGTGTTTCAAGGTTTTTGTGGGGTTCTAGTTACGGATCGCTTCTCCTGTGGCGAAGCGTCAAGATACGGTTTTCAGTGTAAAGCTTCAGAAACTGCATCCGCTGAAATCAGCGCAGGTGAAAGTGATGTTGCGCGTGCAGCTGTGCTCGCAGGGATGCTCGGCGGCTCCTCCTCAAAACAGCGAGGGGCGTGTGGCCATCCGGAGGGTTGCGCTCTGGGTCTGAGGGCGTGCCGTCTTCTTGCTGCGCTTTGTGCTGCGCAAACCAAAGCTGCCCGTGAGTCAAAAAAGGCACGGTTGTCTAAAAAGCGCGCAAGCTCTAGCGGCCTGTATCGTCAACTGTACCGAAGATGATGCAAAACACTTTTTCCTCTGCTCAGTTGTAGTCTTCACCAAGCTTCACCAAAAAAGGAAGCTTTAGATTCCTACCCAGCTTTATGCTAAAGGTTTCTTTTTCCTCTCTCAGCAGAATGTCAGCCGCCACCATTTCGCCGTGGTCGCCCTTTCTTCTGCCAGGAAAGTGCAAGACGGACGGAAAGGATCCGTAGTGGTCTGCAAGTCCACGGTATGTCTACGATGTGTGCCTGCGTTTTTCCGAAGGTACTCGTAGCGGGGACTTGAAAGTTAAGGTGAAGAATGTGCCAACTCTCCTTCTGTAGTTTTTCTGTGAAGTATTTCAACACAAATACTACAGATAGAAAAAGGCGTGTTCTGGAGCGTGCCTACGCAAAGCTGACTTCCCTCCGTTTCTTTTCTCTTCCCGAAAGCGTAATCTTCTGTTTCTGTGCGCTTCCTATGAAATGATACTGTGAAAATAATTTTGTACTAAAAGAGGAAAGAAACTGTTGGGAAGAGTTCAGGTGTTCAGAAGAAAGAGCCTTTGTTTTCCTGGGAAAAGCTTTCTGCTTTTTCAGTCAGTAAGGTTTTAAAATATCTTGTAGGAGTACTTGAAAAGCCTTACTGCGATCCTAGCATCCGTACGAAAAGCCGTCAAGGTCAAAGAAGAGACGTGGCCAAAACGGGACAAATGGGCGTCGCTTCCGCGTGTTTTCCAGGCTTTGCCAAGAAGCGTTAGCAGCCTTGTAAGTACCGCCAGTGAGTCCTGA